>NC_092779.1:3530099-3839872 GCF_047496795.1 Chiloscyllium punctatum | reverse complement strand
AGTTTAGTTCTTTTTACACCATTTTTAGTCTTTTTTTATCGATCTCAACTGTTGTCCTCAACTATTTGTCTTGATTTATCTGTTTTGCTAGGTAGAACAGGAAAGTTTATGATCTGTTATGGAAATAATTAGTGATTTTGTATGTTCTGTGATGCTTTTATTAATTCAGAGATTGAGTCAACCTGCCTGAAGGAACTTGTGGTGAAGGAGCTGCTGAGTGTTTGAGGATTACCATGTGGTTCCACTCTTCTAGTGCATTGTTTGTATTTCATACAGTCAGTAGTTCCCCATGGAAGAAAACAAATACTCGATCTATGCTGTTGTTGTCCTTCATGAACAGAAGCTTGTTGCCCTGCCATGATGTGGAGATGCTGATGTTGGACTGGGGTGGATAAAGTTAAAAATCACACAACACCAGGTTATAGTCCAACAGGCTTACTTGGAATCACTAGCTTTCGGAGCGCTGCTCCTTCATCAGGTGATTGTGAAGTACAAGATTGTAAGACACAGAATTTATAGCAAAGGTTTACAGTGTGTTATAACTGAAATTATACATTGAAAAATACCTTGATTGTCTGTTGAGTTTTTCATCTGTTCGAATACAATGATAGTTTCACTTCTTTCATGTGTAAATCACAAAACCTTTTTAAAAAAGTTACATTCTCAGGTTAACTGTAACAATTGGTGTTCGTCAGATACTATGTTGAAGGTGATTATCTGGCTGACACCAATTGTTACAGTTAACCTGAGAATGTAACTTTTTAAAAAACGTTTTGTGATTTACACGTGAAAGAAGTGAAACTATCATGGTATTCGAACAGATGAAAAATTCAACAGACAATCAAAAGTATTTTTCAATGTATAATTTCAATTATATTACACTGTAAACTTTTGCTATAAATTCTGTGCCTTGCAATTGTGTCCCCCACAACCACCTGATGAAGGAGCGACGCTCCGAAAGCTAGTGCTTCCAATTAAACCTGTTGGACTATAACCTGGTGTTGTGTGATTTTTAACTTTGTTCCCCTGCAGTATTGATGCATTCCTCAAAGTTTGGTCCCAAGAGTTGAATGTACCTGTATGGTTGAGAGGGATTGGATTAGTTGTTTGATTTGTTCTTCAGATTGTAGCACAACATCAGGAAGGGACCTATTCTGCTACACTGACTGCATTGTTGATGGAAGGTTGGATGGTTTGTTTTGTGATGTGGCTTTTGGAACCACACCCAGGACATGACATTATAACATTATATTGTTGAGGAATGCATTTTGATGTGGTCACACGCTGGCATGTTCAGATGGAGAGGCCTGTCCATTCTGATCAGATGATATATGGCGCTTTAAATAATCAACATGCTCTGTAAGATATTCTGCATTAAATGCAGCACTTACTTTATGATGCTTCCTGAAAAGATTTCTAATTCCGAATGAGTTATGAAAGAAACTGTTGACAGAATCTGTTATAATCCCAACTGATGTGTTCCTAAATGGCGGACATGTTTACACCAATATTTTCTGCATCTGAGCAATTTTTAATCAAATTTCACACAGTATTCACATTGTGTGCAGGAGGGTTTCCTGACACAGTACGTAGACAGGCCAACAAGGGTCAAGGCCACATTAGATTTGGTACTGGGTAATGAACCCGGCCAGGTGTTAGGTTTGGAGTTAGGTGAGCACTTTGGTGATAGTGACCACAATTCCATTATGTTTACTTTAGTGATGGAAAGGGATAGATATATACCGCACGGCAAGAGTTATAGCTGGAGGAAAAGCAATTATGATGTAATAAGGTAAGATTTAGGATGGATAGGATGGGGAAGGAAACTGCATGGGCACAAGTGAAATGTGGAATTTACTCAAGGAACGGCTACTGCGTGTCCTTGATAAGTATGTACCTGTCAGGTAGGGAGGAAGTGGTCGAGGAGCTGTAGCTTCTTAAAGAAGTTGAATCTCTTGTCAAGAGGAAGAAGAAGGCTTATGTAAGGCTAAGACATGAAAGTTCAGTTAGGGCACTTGAGAGTTACAGGTTAGCCAGGAAAGACCGAAAGAGAGAGCGAAGAAGAGCCAGGAGAAGACATGAGAAGTCGTTGGTGGATAGGATCACGGAAAACCCTAAAGCTTTCTATAGGTATGTCAGGAATAAAAGAATGACGAAGTAAGATTAGGGCCAATCAAATACTGGAAAGTTTTGTGTAGAGTCAGAGGAGATAGTGGAAGTGCTAAATGAGTATTTTTCATCAATATTCACACTGGAAAAAGACAGTGTTATCGAGGAGAATACAGGCTACTAGACCCGACAGGATTGAGTTTCACAAGGAGGAGGTGTTAGCAATTCTGGAAAATGTAAAAATAGTTCAGTCCTCTGGGCTGGATGGGATTTATCCTAGCATTCTCTGGGATGCCAAGGAGGAGATTGCAGACCCTTTGGCTTTGATCTTTATGTTGTCATTATCTACAGGAATAATGCCAGAAGACTGAAGGATAGCAAATGTTGTCTCCTTGTTCAAGAAGGGGAGTAGGGAAAGCCCTGGTAATTATAGACCAGTGAGCCTTACTTCGGTTGTGGATAAAGTGTTGGAAAGGGTTAGAAGAGATAGGTTTATAATCATCTAGAGAGGAATAAGTTGGTTAGGGATAGTCAAATGGTTTTGTGAAGGGTAGGTGCTGCCGGACCATCCTTATTGAGTTCTTTGAAAAGGTGACCAAGGAGTTGAAGGACGGTAAAGCCGTTCATATAGTGTACAGAGGAACCTCAATTATCCAGTATTTGATAATCCAAATTTCGGATTATCTGAACAAGATGGCAAGGTCCTGATGCTTGACTAAACTATGTTATCTAGGTAAAATTTATCTCTTCACTCTGCAGGTACCCTCCCTCTACTCCTGATGAAGGGCTTATGCCTAAAATGTCGATTTTCCTGCTCCTCGGATGCTGCCTGACCTGCTGTGCTTTTCCAGCAACACTCTAATCTAAACTATGTTATCTGGCATTCCATTAGCTGAGTGAAATACTTCCTGCCTATGTCCTTTGGATAATTGAGGTTCCTCTGTATATGAATTCAGTAAGGTATTTGATAAGGTTCTCCATGATAGGCTATTGTAGAAAATACAGAGGCATGGGATTGAGGGTGATTTGGTGCTGTGGATCAGAAACTGGCAAGCTGAAAGAAGACAGAGGGCGGTGGTTAATAGGAAATGTTCATCCTGGAGTTCAGGTACTAATGATGTACTGCAAGGATCTGTTTTGGGCTGCTGCTGTTTGTCATTTTTATAAATGACCTAGATGAGGGCGTAGAAGGATGGGTTAGTAAATCTGTGGATGACACTAAGGTCAGTGGAGTTGTGGCTAGTGCCAAAGGATGTGACTTTAAGATGGAGGATCAGCCATGATCATACTGAACAATGGAGCAGGCTCATACAGCCGAATGGCCTACTCCTGCTTCTTGTTACCATGACAGGACAGATGTGAAGAGGTTGTTTCCTGCTGTGAGGGAGTCGAGGATCAGTGGGGATGACTTCAGAATCATAGAGATATACAGACCTTTGGTCCAATTCATCCATGCTGACCAGATATCCTAAATTAATCTAGTCCCATTTGCCAGCACTTGGCCCATATCCCTCTAAATCCTTCCTACTCACATACCCATCCAGATGCCTTTTAAATGCTGTAACTGTACCAGCCTCCACCACTTCCTCTGGAGCTCATTCCATACACGTACCACCCTCTGAGTGAAAACGTTGCCCCTTAGGTCTCTTTCCCCTCTCACCCTAAACCTGGACTCTTTAGTTCTGGACTCCCCCACTCCAGGGAAAAGACTTTGTTGATTTACTCTATCCATGCCCCTCATGTGTGTATAAGCCTCCATAAGGTCACCGCTCAGTCTCCAATTCTTCTGGGAAAATAACCCCAGCCAATTCAGCCTCTCCTGATACCTCAAACCCTTCAACCCTGACAACATCGTTATAAATCTTTTCAAATTTCAAAACATCTTTCCAATAGGAGGGAGACCAGAATTGCACACAATATTCCAAAAGTGGCCTAACCAATGTCCTGTACAGCCGCAACATGACCTCCCAACTCTTATACTCAATCCTCTGACCAATGACGGAAAGCATACCAAACCCCTTCTTCACTATCCTATCTACCTGCGACTCCAATTTCAAGGAATTATGAACCTGCACTCCAAGGTCTCTTTGTTCAGCAACACTCCCTAGGACCTTACCATTGAGTGTATAAGTCCCGCCCTGATTTTATTAGGTTAGATTCCCTACAGTGTGGAAACAGGCCCTTCGACCCACACCTACCCTCCAAAGAGTAACCCACACAGACCCATTTCCCTCTCACTAATACAACGAACACCATGGGCAATTTAGCATGGCCAATTCACCTGACTTACATATCTTTGGACTGTGGGAGGAAACCCACCCGAGCACAGGGAGAATGTGCAACCTCCACACAGACAGTCACTTGAGGCTGGAATCGAACCTGGGACCCTGGCACTGTGAGGCAGCAGTGCTAACTACTGAGCCACTTTGCCTTTCCAAAATACAACACCTCACATTTATCTAAATTAAACTCCATCTGTCACACCTTGGCCCATCTAATCAAGATCTTGTTGTACTCTGAGGTAACCCTCTTCGCTGTCCACTACACCTCCAATTTTGGTGTCATCTGCAAACTTACTAACTATACCTCCTATGTTCACATCCAAATCACTTATATAAATGATAAAAAGCAGGGGACCCAGCACTGATCCTTGTGGCACTCCACTAGTCACAGGCCTCCAGTCTGGAAAACAACCCTCCACCATCACCCTCTGTCTTCTACCTTTGAGCCAGTTCTGTATCCAAATGGTTAGTTCTCCCTGTATTCCATGAGATCTAACTTTGCTAACCAGTCTCCCATGGAGAACCTTGTTGAATGCCTTACTGACGTCCATATAGATCACATCTAGTGTTCTGCCCTCATCAATCCTCTTTGTTAATTCTTTAAAATTCTTAATCAAGTCAGTGAGACATGATTTCCCACACACAAAGCCATGCTGACTACTTCATGTGTTTAGAATACAGATGAGCAATATTTTTTATTAAATCAGAAGACAGTCACTTAAATTCTTAATTTAGGAGGTCTTTTGAAGCTGAGCAATTAAGTATGTTAAAGGCGGAGATTGATTTTTAATCAAGAAGCGAATCAAGGAGTATGGGGACAAAGCAGGGAAGTGGAGTTGAGGATTATCATTGAATGGCAGAGCAGATGTGATGGGCTGAATGGCTGAATCTTGCTGCTACATCTCATGCTCCTATTGTTATTTTTTCTGAGCAACAGTTGTCAATTTTCAACACTGCCTGCATTATGGCCTCTCTGAGAGACTTGGATAATTTTCTACCAGGTGGAGCCATTAGTGTTAGGGGTTTATCATCATGAGGATTTGTTATCATCAAAATTATTTTGTTCAGAATCCTGGATTAATTTCGAAAGGAGAGTTCCATGCAGCCCATAGGGGCTGAGGTTGAATTTTAAACTGAAAGATACAAGGATCCATTATAGGAAGCAATATTCTCAACATGTCCTTATTTAACAGGAAATATTACAGCACCTTCAGGAATGTGAGATAATAATAGAGTACTGTGCTGTCACAAATATGAACACATTTTGATTTTGCAATGGCTTTTGTTGATTTTTCCACTTTATTTCCCATTTTCCACTGAGTACCCCCATGGCAAATGGAAATTGGCTACACATGCAATTTACAAAAATATTCTTTACTTTGGCTTTTCTTGTGTGACAAATGGCTCTTAGGAGCACATTAGTTTCTAAAAGATTACCTCAATGTGGAATGGTCACTTCCTCATGTACACCACAAGCATTATCAATAGCCTTGAGGATATAAATTATTTCAGTTTTAAATTCAAAGCTTTGTTATCATTTCTGCATTGAAACTCCTTGATTTCAGCAGCAATCACATTGGGGAGTGATTTATTGGCTGGCAAGTAATTTGTGATGTTCTGAATTCATGAAATATTTGATTTGTCATCACCTCTGTGATGACATAGGAAGCTCAACTAGAACAGCACATCACTTATTGTAGAACACCAACTTGGAGCCACTACTCATGGCTACAAAGGCTAGTCCCAGCCCTGGACAAACAATCCTGTTGACCCACTGCTTCATCTGCTTTATAAAGGCTCAGGTGATGAGTTCCAGCAGGGCAGGCTACCAAGGGAACTCATTGTCATGAACTCCATAGGGGAAGTCATGAATGATTTATCATGGACCTTGTAGAGGTTATCACAACCTCCTTCCTGTTTCTTTGTAAAATTCCATCTTCCCTTGTTCCTAAGGGATATTTTGATTTTCAGCATAAGTCTGGAATATTGGAAATAATATTTCAATACCAGGTACATGTAGGAAATGTGGTTGTAGAAACCATTATGACGTTTGCCATTTGTAAATCCCTCACACAATGTTGTAGGGTGAGGTTGTCTGACCTGTGTGTGGGAATAATGATGACACAATCATTTGAGTAAATAGTGTACATGACAAACAATGATATTTCAGCCTTCCTTGATAATTATTTCAGAGAGTTTGGAATAAAATAATTAATTTTCATGTGTGTTTCCATTGAAATAGTTCCTTGAAAATGTAGTAATGAAGAGCAATCAGACAAAGAGTGCTTCATAAGCGAAAAGGAAATTGTTTTCCCCTGGAGTCAAAGTGCTAAGCAATTTATCTCATTGACATAATCCTGGAGTAATCACTATATGTTACTATGCAAGACAAACCAGAATTGTGTGCGGTTGCTAGAAATCTGAAACAAAAACAGAAATTTCTGGAGAAACTCAGCAGCTTTGTCAACATCTGTGGAGAGAAAGCAGAGTTAGCATTTCTGATCTGATGACCCTTCTTCAGAACTGGGAAAAGGTTGGTGCATATGCTGAAGGTGGGGAGCAGAGACCAGTAAACCATAAGTGGGGATGGAGCTCAGAGAGATAGATCAGGAGTTAAACAGACAAAGGAGTGGGTGAACCTCAACCTGGGAGAATGAATAGCTGCTAATGGGGACCATTAGTAGTTGACAATGGGTTGGTTGTGGTAGCAGTCCATGTGGTGATAAGACCGGGTGTGTCTGGGTTGGGGGGAAGGACATGGGACCAGGTGCTCAGGGCCTAAAATTGATTACCTTGATTTTGAGTCCTGAAGGTTGCTTGGTTCCCAAATGGTAAGTGAGATGCAGCATCTCAGTGTTAGGCCAATCAGACGATCGAGTTCATGGTTCATCTGACAATCCTCAACTGCACTCTCTTGTTTTTTCTCCATAATCCTTGATTCCCTTATTGACTGAAAAACACTTTGTATTGCAGTCTTGAATATACTTAATGATCCAGCCTCAAATGCTCTCTATGGTAAAGAACTCCACAGACTCACAACCCTCAAAGATGAAAATCCTTCTGATCCCTATCTTCATTCACTTACAGCTGTTCCTTGTGTAATTGAATACACCATTTAAGCCCTGCCTGGGTAGCAGATAGAGCAACACTTTCAGAAGCCTGTCAGCTTATTGGCTGGTGAGAAACTACTGTTAGTGAGTGATCTAACCAGCATAAAATTTTATTTTCAGTTTGTTTTTTTGTATGGGTAACCAAAATTATTCAGAGTTATGAGGTGATAAATCAGAAGGGACATGTGAAGGTGTACGTGCTGTGGTGTGTATGAAGTCATGGACATGCCCTATGTCCAGCAATGTCACTGGCTATACAAGATGGAATCCAAGAATAAGGAGACATTGTTGTGTATCTGTGAGATAGAAGTGTATTTGGGTGGTGTGTATAGGGAAGTGGTTACACTGCAGATCCAAAATGGATCGACAGAGCAGGAATGGGTGACTACCAAGCAGTCTAAAACAGACCGGCAGATAGTGTATGAGCTCACTGAGACCATTGTGCTTGCCATTGGTATTCCATTTTAGAATGCACTGGTTCCTCACGGAGCATGACCAGAAATAGGTCCATGGCATCAAGGGACATTTCAGCTGTATAAGGGGTGAGAAAGAAAATCGAAAGGTGATAGTGAAAGGGGATTCCATAGTCAGAAGTTTGATCATTATGTGACTGGGACTGCTATCCTCACAGGGAGATTTGCTCGTGCTGTTGAGGTGAGTTTAAACCAGCTTGTCAAGGGAGTGAGAACCTGAGCGATAACTCAAACTGGAATTAAGTAAAGTTAGAAACAGGAAATAGAAAAGCTGTGAGGGACAGCAGGAGACAGAAGAACCAAAGCCAACCATCAAGTACACTTCAAATGTGGAATTCGAGTCATAGACCCTTCATTAGAAACATACCCTTCATTGCTTCCACCATCATCATACTATAACAGTAGTGTGTGCATTCTTCACAGTACATGTGACAACACACTAAGACTAGTATTGCCAAAACCTTCCTCATATGTAACCACAACTGCCAAGAATTATGCAGTCATAAAATCAGGGAAAATTGTCTGAGTTCTGAGGAAGTGTCCGAAACATTAACACTGATTCCTCTCCGCAGATGCTGCTGACCTGCTGAGGTTTTCCAGCAATTTCTATTTTTGTCTCAGGGAAAACTTTCACCTGGAAGTTACTGCTAGCAACGATATGGGGAGAAAGCAGGAATGGGGTACATATTTGAATGGGGGAGCCGGCTTGAAGGGCTGAATGGCCTACTCCTGCTCCTGGTTTCAGTTTTATGGAGAGTGGAGAGGTTTAGGGCTTGAGTGAATTTCAAAGCTGTGTCTAACTGTCACCCTAGTGCAGTCACTGATGGTGGGGTACTGAAAGTCAACTGGCTATATATCATCACACCTCCTTCACTACAGGGAATACCTTGGAATTTTTATCGAACACCATCAAGTCATTTCAGTTAATGTCCACTACATCTCTGAAGGACAATTAAGAACAAGCAATAAAAGGTGATCATGCCCAGAATCCATTACATAAAAATCTGTCTAATATTTGATAATTTCAGAATGACATTGTTCAAGCAATCTATTTAATTGGAAGTTTAGTAATAGAGGTGGGGTTGGTTAGCCATCAAATACGCATTTATGGAAGGTTGTTTAACTTAAAACCTTGATAACATTTATAAGTACAAACTGTAATGTGTGAAATTTTCTGATGATCAGCTTTAGTTGATTCTCAAACATTTTACATTGAAGATATCAAGATTTTAATTAGTGTAATATTTAGTGTAAATATAGTGGCTTATCCTGAGCTAAATCATCCTGATAGTTGGCAAACCTGTCATTAATAAATATCTACTGAATAAGTTATGAATAAGGGGTCTTGTGGAACTGTAGTAGTGACCCTACCTCTAAGCCAGGGAATTCTGAGTTCAAGTGCTACCTGCAGCAGTATGCAGTAATATTTTTGAATGTGTTGATTAAAAATGTTTAAGTAATAATGATTGTGTTTAAGGAAATGAGTTTAAAGCAATAATATGTTTCACTTCAGCTTTGTTCTTGTGGGTACAATGTAATAAAATCTCCGAGGCACCTCATCAGAAAATGCTTTTTCTAATCATTTTCAGATATCCATTATTTTCCATTTATTATTTCAAAACTGTGAATGCTACCATATCATAGTTGATTGCAGCTGAGGTGTGTTGAACGGCTTAATTTGGAAACGTTCAGAAAAATACTGGTTAAAAAAATAATTACAGTAATAACAACGGAAACACCTAGAGCCATCATCTAAAGGCATTTAATGTACTCAGTTATGGATCACTTTTGCATAATGAGCCTCTACAATCTTCTGTAATTTCACTCTGCACGGGCACCATAATTGCTGTTCGAGTTTCTCCACACAGCATTAATATGAGACAGGAGAAGATTGTTTCTGGATTCCTACATTTGCTGCTTCACTTCTTTCATATTACCTCTTGTTTTATGTGAAGTTGACATCACTTTCCCTCATGTAAAAATGAAAGATTTATGTATTGAACACATGTAAGTTTGTAGATATGTTACCTTGTTGATGTGAAATGAATTGAAAATCATGCAGAAATTAGGAATTTGATACATATTTTCATTTTGAGTATCTTAACAAATCTTGTGTCTCTGCATTAATCAGGGGATTTACAAAGTACCAATTTCAGGGGAAAATCAGCAGTAATTCTGTATGACAGGAGAGTGTTTGATTGGAAAATGGGTTTTGATTAATGGAGGCATTGACATAGAAAATGCATCAGTAAATGATGATTGACAATTAACTGCCAGGTTTATTTACTATTTTAAACCCATCAGGCTGACTCTGATTGGAAAAGAAAACAAAGCACTGCAGACCAGTTCTGAAGAAGGGTAATTGGACCTGAAACATTAACCTGATTTCTCTCCACTGATGCTACCAGACCTGCTGGGCTCTTCCAGCCATTTCTGATTTTGACTCTGATTGGTTGAGGCATTGCCCTGAGAAATGAAGCAGCAAATGCTACTACTATTTTGTTTTACTTATGACTTCAGACATGGAGAATTTTCTGTCAGATTGTTACCATGACATCCAAGATCAGATCAGTGGAAGGTTAAGAAAATTCGATCTAAGCCAAATTAAAGGACTGCAGAAAATGGAATGGCAACATTAGGGCACATAAATTAAAAAAAAACATTGGAGTATCTCAAAAAGGCCTGCAATGATTTTGTGAGGCTAAAAAAGGATTGGGGAAAACACTTGAAGGAACAAAAATACCATGTGCACACAGGAAATGAGGCAGCTTCTTATTTGACCATCAGTTAAACAGGAACTGAAACAGTGATGATGTCTTGGGGAGAGATTCCTCTGTTATGTTGCAGTACCATCCTCACCATTCCAAAAGCCTCCAAGGTCATCACATCCATAGGTTGAGCAATGTTAAGACCTCATGTTGGTTGGATCATAGCAAAATGTTGGTAGCCACAAGCAGATGAGAATAACCCTGACATATGCCTCTCTAATAAGCCAGACTGTTTGAATGCAATGCACAACAATCGTTTTCAGACAAATATTCCAACACCAGCACAAACATAATGACGTTTATAGTTTTAGTGTTTTTTTTTGGCGCACTTGCACATAGTTGGTTCTTGGTTAAAAAAACAAAAGAGCTGCAGATGCTGTAAAACAGGAACAAAAACTGAAATTGATGGAAAAGCTCAACAGGTCTGGCAATATCTGTAGAGAGTTAAAGTTTTGGGTCAAATGACCCTTTCTCAGAACTCAGAAGGGTCAAAGCAAAATGTTAACCTGAAAAGTTAACTCTGATTTCTCTCTGTAGATGTTGCCAGACCTGATGAACTTTTCCATCAATTTCTGTTTTGATTTCGTGAACTTGCCACATCAGTTTCATACCATGGATTTGAAAATGGTGATAGTGCAAATGCAGTTCTTCTAAGTTATCAACAATCTCACTTCTCTGAGGTCCCAACCAGCCCACATTCCAGCTTCCCCAGGGAAGATGAAACTCCAATGGAACAAATAGTCTTCCCAAATCACAAGGAATTTGGCTTTTTCTGCTGGACCAGTCCTGAACATCTTTAGTATATGCAGAATTGTCTGACACATTTGGTTCGTGTCACTGACAGGTCTGATCAGCCAACTTCCATTGGGCAATCCTTGATACCTGTACAATTTGAGAGACACTTTCTTGATTGCTCCAGTCTGAATGTTAGTGGAAAGGTGGGGGAGGTCCCAGGCCAGCACTCTGCAGTGAGCCAAGGGCGGCAGCTTTGACAGTTTCTGCAATGCTGTTCCACTCTGCACAGCACTGTGTATCTAACCTGACAAAAATTTCCAACTACGGGGTGTAGGTTTGTTCGGTGAGCTGTAGGTTTGATATCCAGACGTTTCATTACCTGGCTAGGTAACATCATCAGTGGCGACCTCCAAGTGAAGTGAAGCTGTTGCCTCCTGCTTTCTATTTATATCTTTCTCTTGGATGGGGTTCCTGGGGTTTGTGGTGATGTCATTTCCTGTTCATTTTCTGAGGGGTTGATCGATGGTATCTAGATCTGTGTGTTTGTTTATGGCGTTGTGGTTGGAGTGTCAGGCCTTGAGGATTCTCTGGCATGTCTTTGCTTAGCCTGTCCCAGGATAGATGTGTTGTCCCAGTCGAAGTGGTGGTTTTTTTCATCCGTGTGTACGGCTACGAGGGAGAGAGGGTCGTGTCTTTTTGTGGCTAGCTGGTGTTCATGTATCCTGGTGACTAACTTTCTTCCTGTTTGTCCGACGTAGTGTTTGTGGCAGTCCTTGCATGGAATTTTGTAGATGACGTTGGTTTTGTCCATGGGTTGCACTGGGTCTTTTAAGTTTGTTAGTTTTTGTTTGAGAGTGTTGGTGGGTTTGTGTGCGACTAGGATTCCGATGGGTCTTAGTAGTCTGGCTGTCATTTCTGAAACATCATTAATGTATGGTAAGGTGGTTAGGGTTTCTGGCTGTGTTTGGTCTGCTTGTCTGTGTTTGTTCCTGAGGAATCTGCGCACTGTATTTTTTGAGTATCCGTTCTTCTTGAATATATTGTATAGGTGGTTCTCCTCTGTTTTCCGAAGTTCATCTGTGCTGCAGTGTGTGGTGGCTTGTTGGAATAGTGTTCGGATACAGCTTCGTTTGTGTGTGTTGGGATGGTTGCTGGTGTAGTTAAGTATTTGGTCAGTGTTTGTCGGTTTGCTGTATACGCAGGTTTGTAGTTCTCCGTTGGACTTTCTTTCGACTGTGATGTCCAGGAATGCGAGTTTGTTGTTGGTTTCTTTCTCCTTGGTGAACTTTATGCCTGTGAGGGTATTGTCGATGATGTTAAATGTCTCTTCGATCTTGTTTCATTTTGGGATTGCAAAGGTGTCAGCTACATAGAGGACCCAGATTCAACTTCACCTTCAACAACATAATCTATAAACAATCCAACGGCACACACATGGGATTTCCGCTATCAGGATTCATAACAGTAGCGGTAATGCAAAGATTAGAACAAACAGCCCCACCAACCATCAAACCAAAAATCTGGGTCCGCTATGTAGGTGACCCCTTTGTCATCACAAAACGAAACAAGATAAAAGAGACATTTAACATCATCGACAACACCCTCACAGGCATAAAGTTCACCAAGGAGGAAGAAACCGACAACAAACTCACATTCCTGGACATCACAGTCGAAAGAAAGTCCAACGGAGAACTACAAATCTGTGTATACAGAAAACCGACAAACACTGACCAAATACTTAACTACACCAGCAACCATCCTAACACACACAAATGAAGCTGTATCAGAACAGAATTCCAATGAACCACCACACACTACAGCACAGACAAACTTCAGAAAACAGAGGAGAACCACCTATACAACGTATTCAAGAAGAACGGATACTCAAAAAATACAGTGCACAGATTCCTCAGGAACAAACCATGACAAGCAGACCAAACACAGCCAGAAACCCTAACCATCTTACCATACATCAAAGAAGTTTCAGAAATGACAGCCAGACTACTAACACCCCTCAGAATCCTAGTAGCACACAAACCCACCAACACTCTCAAACAAAAACTAACAAACTTAAAAGACCCAGTACAACCCATGGACAAAACCAACGTCATCTACAAAATTCCAAGCAAGGACTGCCACATACACTACGTAGGACAAACAGGAAGAAAGTTGGTCACCAGGATACACGAACACCAGCTAGCCACAAAAAGACACGACCCTCTCTCCCTCGTAGCCCTACACATGGATGAAAAGCACCACCATTTCGACTGGGACAACACATCTATCCTGGGACAGGCTAAGCAAAGACATGCCAGAAAATTCCTAGAGGCCTGGCACTCCAACCACAACGCCATAAACAAACACATAGATCTAGATACCATCTATCAACCCCTCAGAAAACAAACAGGAAATGACATCACCACAAACCCCAGGAACCTCATCCAGGACAAACATATAAATAGAAAGCAGGAGACAACAGCTTTGCTTCACTTGGAGGTCGCCACTGATGATGTTACCTAGCCAGGTAATGAAACGTCTGGATATCAAACCTACAGCTCAGCGAGCAAACCTACACCCTAAACCTCAACCTGAGCTACAAACCTTCACAAACCTTGCAAAAATTTCCAATTACGCACATCAAAGCATTCACATCCAAGCAAGTGACAGACAGGTTTGGGATTGGAGTTTGCTTCCATCTGGAAGGTAATGAATTTCTGGATCAAACTGCTATAAATGTCAACATTGTTGATGGACTCCAAGCTGGATGCTGTGAACTTCAGGGAGCAACAAAAGTGGGTGTTTTTTATTCCCTCTCTCAATGAATTAATTGCAGTGAGTTTCAAACTCCCAGTTAGTTTTCACAAAACATACAGTGAATGTTGCATTAAACTAGGGAGATGAGAAAGAGAAAGAATTGTGAGGCCTGACCATCTTCAGTTACTCATCAATGACTTTCCCTCCATCATTAGATCCGAGAAGGGATGTTCACTGATGATTGCACAATGTTCCGCATCATTCCTTACTCCTCAGATTCTGAAGCATGTCCATGTTCAAATGTAGCAAAATCTGGACAATATTCAGGTTTGAGCTGATAACTGACAAGTAACATTCCTGCCACACAATGTTTTTTACTCATTCACGGGATAGGCATGTCACTGGCCAGGCTCATCATTAATCGCTGATCCCTTATTATCAAGAGGACAGTTAAGAGTCAACCACATTGCTGGCGGTCTGGAGTCACATGTAGGCCAGACCAGGTAAGGATAGCAGTTCCTTCCCAAAAAGACATAAGTGAACCTATTTTTTTTCCAACAATTGGCAATGATTTCATGTTCATCATTAGATTCATATTTACAGATTTTTATTGAATTAAAATTCCACCATCTGCAGTGGAAAAATTTGAACCCGGTTCCCCATTACCTAGTCTCTGGATTAACAGTCAGCAATACCCTGTCACTTCCACTAATGCCAGGCAATGACCATCTCCATTAGGATACAATACAGCCACCACCCCTTGACATTCAATGGTATTGCCATCACCAAACCTCCAACTATCAACATCCTGGAGGTTATCATTGACCAGAAACTCACCACATAAACACAGCGGCTACAAGAGCAGATCAGAGGCTGGGAATACTGCAGCGAGTAACTCCCCTCCTGACTCCCGAAAGCCTGTCCATTATCTACAGGGCACAAGTCAGGATTGCAATGGAATACTCCCTAGTTGCGTGGATGAGTGCGCCTCCAACAAAATAGAAGAAACTTGACACCATCCAGGATAATGCAGTCTATTTGTTTGGCTCTACATTCACAAGTGTCCACTCCCTCCACCATTACCAATGCTCAGTGGCAGCATTGTGTACTACCTACAAGGTGCACTGCAGTAATTCACCAAAGGTCTTAAGGCAGCACCTTTCAAACCCAAGACCACTATCATCCAGAAGGGTTGGCAGCAGATGCACGGAATGCCACCACCTTTAAGTTCCTCTCTGAGCCACTCACCATGTTGACTTGGAAATATATTGCCGTTCCTTCACCGTTGCTGGGTCAAAATTCCAGAATTCCCTCCCTAACATCACTATGGGTCAATTCACAGCAGGTGGATTGCAGCTGTTCAAGAAGGTAGTTCACTGCTACCTTTTCAAGGGCAACTAGGGACACACAGTAAATACTGGATTAGTGGTGCTGGAAGAGCACAGCAGTTCAGGCAGCATCCAACGAGCAGCGAAATCGACGTTTCAGGCAAAAGCCCTTCATCAGTAAATAATATGGTCTTCTAGTAATGTGGGTAAGTTTTGACTGGAAGTAGACCAGCTGAATTCTGTGGTGGTGGAGGGGATAAAGATTCTTTTGTTGGCCTTGTAAACTCTTGTTTAAATCATTCTTATTCCCCGAACGAGATTCTAACTCCATACACCCTCGAGGAACCTCCAATGGAACTTATCCTTTGATCTTTTCTGTATTAAGATTTCAGTCAAACTGAATTAACCCCATCCTCGTGCTCCGTTGGGATGGTTTGGAGTATAAAGACCGACCTGAAAACTGAAGGATGCAGGAAGGTCAAAGTGCACCACAGCCTATATTTTCTCAGCTGATGTTTGAAAATCCGCCTCCCCCCCACAAACTGAGGGAGGTCAATTTTACACTTCAGTGCAGAAGCTGAACAGGATAGAAGTGTCAGTTAGGACTACTCTGGTACCACTGAGAAATACTCAAAACTTTTCAATAAATGTCAGTTCTTACTTAAAAAATGCTCACCCCCAGATTGCTATCTCCATTTCATGTGTAATAGTTTCCATTCTCACTCACAATTTAACATCTTGAAGAGTTGAAGTGAGACAGGGACCATCATCTCAGTAACCATTCCAGAGTGAAATTAAAGTGCAACAGCAAATTATTTAGTTATTAGTGAAAGGCTGTGATGTTCAGAACTGATGCTTCCAGATGTGATTTATGCAGTTGTTACCAATCCCTTTCATCACTGCTCTTGGAAGCTTTCATCATAAACTCTGCAGTGTTCTAATTGATGAAGCTACTGACCTGTGTGCTTCTAATCTAAACAGAATAAATCATTACATATTGAAATCCCTACTTTGCTGAATCACTGAATCATGGCTGGAGTCATAGGTATAATACAAAAATTGACCTGGGAACAAAAAAGTAACAATTGATCTGGGACAGGGAGAGGTCACCCACTTTTCTTTATGGACATTCATTGGAAAATGTAAGTGGAATGTTGAGTCACGATGAATTTAGAACACGGCACCTGGAACAGTCCAGCACAGTAGAGGCCATTTGGCCCTCAATGCTGTGCTGGCCTTTTATTCTACTCTAAGATCAGGCTAACCCTACATACCCTTCATTATACTGTCTTCCATGTGCCTTTCCAAGAGTCGCTTAAATGTCCCTAACGTCTCTGACTCTACTACCACCACTAGCAGTGCATTCCATGCACCTACCACTCTCTGCGTAAAGAACCTACCTCTGGCATCTTCCTCCAAACACCTTAAAATTATCTCCACTCGTGACAGCCATTTTCACCCTGGGAAAAAGATTCTGGCGATCCATTTTATGTACGCCGCTCATCATCTTATACATGTCCATCAAGTCACCTCTCATCTTTCTTCGCTCCAATGAGAAAAGCCCTAGCTCCCTCAACCTTTCTTCACAAGAAAAGCATAGCAATGTCCAGATGAATCTTGTCTGCACACCTTCGCTTTTAATAATATCCTTCCAATAGCAGGACAAACAGTATTATACACAGTGTTCATGCTGAATCAAAAAAGAAGTGTTTACATCCGTGTCAGTTATCAAAATGTGACTTGTGTCCATGAATCTATTACATCAAGAGCCAAGAGTAAATGGGAATAGTGCAGGATCTAATTAAGATGTCAACTTGCTTATAAGATGTCAACTCACCAGTCTTTTATACTTTTCTCCAGCTTCACTCGAATGCAGATAAAGGGGATGGATCCGTCAAGTACATCCTTTCAGGGGAAGGAGCTGGTACCATATTCGTTATTGATGACAGCACGGGAGATATTCATGCAACTAAAAGTTTGGATCGTGAACAGAGGATACACTACATTCTTCATGCTCAGGCTTTGGACAGAAAGACCAACAAGCCCCTTGAACCCGAATCAGAGTTCATCATCAAGGTGCAGGATATAAATGACAATGCTCCTGCCTTTCTGGAAGGACCTTACTCTGCCTCTGTCCCAGAAATGTCTGAAGTTGGTAAGGTTGTGTTTTAACATTGGAGCTTTCTCTCTCTGCAATTTAATACGTTTTTGGATCCACTGTTTCAGTTCAATAATTCTACACATGTTGCTGTATCCTTTCATTGCAAATTAATTTAATCTAATACCACATGATGGATGTCCACCTTAATAAGACACTGCATTAATGGAAATGGATAAATGTCAGAGATCCCGATATTCCCCATTGTGATCCTTGGGAACCATGCATTTGCCCCATGGTATAGAGAGCTATTAGTGATAAATTTCAGTTCCTTTGACATAGCTGCAAAATTTGCAGAGTCAATAGGTCTGCGTCTTCAATAGGCACATGTCCAGAATCCCCATGGAAATGAAGTGAGATAACCCATTAGCCCTCTCTAAAACCAACAGCTGCCCATGTCTAATGATCCTCTGACCTCTGACAGTTGCCTTTTGCCTTGGAGCAAATTTCCATCGACCCGTACCTAATGGGGTGAGGGGAGAACAGTGTTCAGCACATTTGGATAGGCCAATCTTTATTTCTGACAACACAGCAGGCCTTTGGGTAGATATCAAAGATTGTCAGGACCAGTAACTACACAGTGGTTCCGAGGTTCCTGCTCCCTATTTCTGGTTTGTGATGCTGTTAGAAGGTAGAGATCACCTCAGCCAGCCTGACAGTCCCACCCACTCAGTTCAGGAAAGTGGTGACTTCAAACATTTTGACAGCCTTTCCTTCAGCGTCTACTTGCCAAAATCTAGGCGACAGACGAATGCAGGGTGGGGATGGCAGAAAGCTTCACAACACCACATCGATGATGTTATCAATCTCTGAAACTGCATTAACTTAGATTTGATTGGGTTCAGGTTGCACTCTGGAATATTGATGATGAACTTTATAACATTGTCAGTGACATTCATCATTGTGAAACTGTACTCGAGATAGAAACAGGTTAAAATAGATGTGTTAAAGCCTTTGAAACAGTGAACAATTAAATGCAATGAACACACATTCCTAAATGCAATGGTAAAATATCCTTGCAGAGTGTTCACTGGGCTATATTAGGTGAAAGTGAGTACTGCAGATACTGACGATCAGAGTCAAGTGTGTGGTGTTTCGGCCCTGGTGGAGGGCTTTTGCCCGAAACATCAATTCTCCTACTCCTTGGATGCTATCTGACCCGCTGTGCTTTTCCAGCACCACACTCTTTACAGAGGTATATTAGTTTGTTAATGAGATTGAGAACTTCTGAGCTTGTTCTGAATTGAAATAATCAAAAGTTTCATGTGATGTGACAGTTCCTATGTCATTAGATGCCATGAGATGGCAGGATATACTGATGATCTACACTATCATGCTGTGAGACTTGTGTTCACTCCATAACAAGACATCAATCACATTGTGCTGAAGAATTCAATGAACGTTTCTTATAACATGCATTACCGACAATCCATAGGAGTGTGGTCTCAAGCAATTTGGACCTGCTGGAGAATGCACACAAGAGGGCAGAGCTCAGTAAAATGGAGTCTGAGAGCTTTATACCATTGTGTCCTCCACACCTATCTGTCTATCCATACATGTTGTTGTGCAGTGGACAATGTACTGGAGCTGAACAGGTGCCTGGTCTCAGACCTTCCTCCATGTGCCCTGACCTGAGCCATTTCTTCTGCAGCTAGCTATAGAGCTATGATAGTCAGGTGTTCACCAGATTGTGTTCTTACATTTTCTAAGGCTAATGTTTCCATCAAGGTGTCAGTATCTGAGCTGCTGAGTGTGTAGGAGCCAGCCTTACCCTAACATTAACCCTATCACAGGTACTCTCATCCTAGAGGAGGTTCAGGCAGAATGACTAAATGAATCACTTAACACCCAGTTACACTTCCAGCATTAAACAGTTGATTGTTTTACACTGTGTGGGAGGAAATCTGTGAGCAATCCAGGTTCATCCCCACTGAGCAAAGGGAAACATACACTTTATACACATTTGCTTTTAGCCTGCCTTTGGCTGTAACAAACTAATTGGATTATTAAAAAATTACAATCACATCCAATCAGGTTAATCATGTGACTTTGTGATCAGCTTTAGGCCTTCCCATGATATTTAACAGATCTTCTCCCCACCTTATCATTTCTGCTTGGCCCTTCACAAACAATCAGATGCAACCACATCCCAGACGATAGGTTCCTGCAATAATCTCTGTGAATAGAAAGGGAACTTCTCTCTCTGCCTTAGACTGAATCCCCAATGGACTGCAGTTACATCCCTTAATGCGTATATACAGTCGGTTCTCATGTTATGCGACAGTCCCATTCTCGTTTTGTTTCACAATACAAGAAAATTGCGCAATATCCGCACCATTTAAACTAATGGGATCAGAATTGCGTCATAGCCAATACAGGTATGGAAAGTTTGTGTGCTACAAATAACGGTCTAAATTCTTCACTCGCATTAAAGTTGATTCGCGCTGAATAAACACACATTATAGCAGAGCCACTGTACATGAAACTCCATTTATAGATACATATGTATGTGATATACCATGTGGCTATAATTACTTGGGATTCTAAGCTGATGTAGATCAGTCCCTCCCTTTCTATTCCATTCTAAATAACAAACTTTAGACTAGCCTGAACGAGGCTTCTTTCAGCATTTCTCAAGGATGTTCCTCATCAAACTGACTCCATACAAACAGCATCTACACTTGCCTCTGTTTCGACAGCAATCTTTTGTGTGCATTTCACCAATACCATTGTGTGTTATTTTAACCTTGTTGCCTTGGATGTACCCTTTCTATGAAGATGGATAATTGCTCTAGCATATAGTTTAATTTCAAACATCGGACTGTGGAAGCTGCTGTTTCAGCTAAAAATCATCCTCAGTAAGTTGACATGAACTGAGAGCCACTTTCAGCCACTCTATGCGGCGTCACACTAACAGGTCAGTGAGGTGTCTTCTGGTGGCGCAGGCCCATTCTCTATTGATGTCCCAGACATCCAACTAGTAGCTACAAGACACTAAGGAGAGAAATAATGTGCCCAATGGCTTGAAGTGAACTGCAGTGGAATGAAGAGTGGTACTTATTCAGATGGTAGGAATGGCATGGATATAATTAGATTAGATTAGATTTCTTACAGTATGGAACAGGCCCTTCGGCCCAACAAGTCCACACCAATCCCCCAAAGACTAACCCACTCAGACCCATTTCCTCCTGACTAATGCACCTAACACTATGGGCAATTTAGCATGGCTAATTCACCTGACCTGCGCATCTTTGGACTGTGGGAAGAAACCAGATCACCCAGAGGAAACCCACGCAGACACAGTTGCCCGAGGCAGGAATTGAACCCGGGTTCCTGACACTGTGAGGCAGCCATGCTAATCACTGAGCCACCGTGCCGCCCATATTTTGGCATCCTTACAGGACCAGTACTGGACTTCTATGTAAGGGGCATAGTCTCTCCTCGTAGTGGGTGAGGAGCCTGATGCCAGGCACCCCTCGACACCTCCAGACCCTTTCTGCCTTGTTGTGGATTGCTTTCACTTGGAGATGGGAGAAACAGAGGGATTGAATGAGATTGAGGTGAGTGACACAGCTGCGAGTGTTGGGGCAGATACAGAAAGGGTGGAGTTGTCTGAAGGGAGTGAGTGAGCAGCGCAGAGGGCATGCAGGGTTAGTGGTGTGGGAGGTCATGGGGGGGAGGTTGTGTGAGTGTGAGGAGTTGGGAGTGAGTGAGGGAGGATGTTTAAGTAATAGTGAGAATAGTAGAGCATGGGCGTTGGTGGGAGGTGGGTGCAGTGTCAGAGACAGAGGGAGGGGGAGGTATCAGAGAGAAGATGGTGACACTCACCCTGGGGGAGTGGAGAAGGTCATTGTAGAGACACAAATAGAGTTGATGTTTAGGGTCAGATATGACTTCTTCAGAACACCTTCAGTGTATTATGGACATACATTCCCAGGTTCCTTTGATCCCACAGCCCCTTTAGAATCATACTTTTATTTATATTTTTCCTCTGCATTCCTTCTGTAAAAAATAAATCAACATTCACTGCATTAAATTGCATTTGCTGACAGTACACCATCTGACCAATCTATCTCTGTTCTTTCAAGTTCTACTCTATCCTCCTCCCAGTTTCACAATATTTCCAATATCGTCGCAGGGGCAGTGACTCCTTTAAAATGGCAAACATAACTGATCAAAGAATCTCAAAAAATACCACATAAAGGAGAACAGAAATAAAATGGGCAACACGTGGATTTTCTTATTTAATGCAGCAATCCAACATCGTCCCCTCAGGCTGGGTAGAATCTCATTGCTCTGCATTGTGCTTCAGCCTTCAACAAAGCATTTTTTATCCAACACAAGCCATACATTAGAAAGCAGAATAATTTTGGTCTCTCATATCCCCAGTAGGGTTGTTTGAGATTAATTTCTCATATTGAGTAGCACTTTTTTATGCAAACAACATTAATCCTGAGAAATACATTCCAATTGAAAAGCATGCAGCTGAAATCTAGTTGTAATTTTCAGAAATAGAAAGTATTTGGAATGTTTTTAATACTTGTAACTCAGAAGTATGCAGCTGTTTTGATATATATCTTTGCAATGTGTTGTTTGTGTTCATACATTCAAGACTGAACTCTGCATTATGTGCTAAATGGGAATGGGAATCGATTAGTGAAAATATGTCAGTGGTCTCTAAATTGAATAATTCCACATTTTTAAAAATCTAAATATTTCTAGCACAAATAGCACCGTGGGCGGCACGGTGGCACAGTGGTTAGCACTGCTGCCTCACAGCGCCAGAGATCCGGGTTCAATTCCCGCCTCAGGCGACTAACTGTGTGGAGTTTGCACGTTCTCCCCATGTCTGCGTGGGTTTCCTCCGGGTGCTCCGGTTTCCTCCCACAGTCCAAAGATGTCCATGCTAAATTGCCCGTAGTGTTAGGTAAGGGGTAGATGTAGGGGTATGGGTGGGTTGCGCTTCGTCGGGGCGGTGTGGACTTGTTGGGCCGAAGGGCCTGTTTCCACACTGTAAGTAATCTAATCTAATCTAATCTAAAAAAAAATAAAGAAATCAGGGTGCGAGTTTGTCATGAGTAGCCTGTTCCACCGTTCAGGTGAAAGTGAGGACTGCAGATGCTGGAGATTAGAATCAAGAGTGTGATGCTGGAGAAGCTCAGCAGGTCAGGCAGCATCCGATCATCAAGAAAAGCAATATAGCATCCGATCAGCAAGAAAAGCAATATTTTGGGCAAAAGCCCTTCATCAGGAATTCTGCCTGACCTGCTGTGCTTTTCCAGCACCACGCTCTTGACTCTGTTCCACCATTCATCACCACTTCTTGCCTGTCACCAGTGTGTTTAACTTCCTTCCAGATAAAAACTCTGTTTAAATCAGCCTGGAAAAATGCCAAATTTGCCAGCCATCACTGCTGTCTGATTAGTAAATCCTACATAACCTTTACCTTCTGAGAGAAGGATTTGGCACCAGTTCTCCAAGTTAAACTTTATCCCCAAGTTCTGGATTCTCCCACAAGGGAAGACATGTTCTCAACCTCTACAATGTCCAACCCCCTCAAAATACATCACTCATCATTCTTCTAAAGTCTAAAGAACTTCGGCCCAAATTGAGCAACCTATCTTAAGACAACTCTTTTATCCCAGAAACCAAACTACCTCAAATGCAGTTATGTTCGTCCTTAAATAAGTGACTGAAAGCATGCCGAATACCCCTGGTGAGGGCTCACCAATGCAACAAAACTTTTCTATTTGTGTAATCCATTCATTTTGCAATTAAGACCAACATCCATTTGCCTTCTTAATTACTTATTCTTGCTAACCTTTTGTAATTCATGTCCAAAGGGCACCAAGATTTCACTGGTATTCTGCAGTCACTCTCTACTTATATAGCAGTATATGTCTCATTCTTCCTGCTGCAGTGAGTAACCTCACATTTTCTTGCATTACATATCAAGTGCCTTTTTTTTCCTACTTACTTAACCTACCTACATGTGCAAAAACAGATTCTCCAACCCATTCAAACAACAAACTGAACCTTTACACAGCAAGTTAGGTGTGAAAAGAGAATGGATTGCTATTCTGAGGAAGGCTCACTGGAAATGAAATGTTAACCATGATTTCTCTACACAGATGCTGCCAGACCTGCTGAGCTTTTCCAGCAGTTTCTGTTTTTGTTTCTGATTTACCGCATTCACGGTAAATTCACCAGTTCTTTTGAGTTTTATGAACTGATGTAAATTGGGTTAATAGACTAAAAGGTGTGGCTGTAAATAAACAATGGGAAACATTTAAAGAAATAAATCAAACTGTTCAACTAAAGTATACTCTGTTTAAAAAGTGGTTCACTCAGGAACTAAAGATTATATGAATAGCATTAATTCATAAAGAGAGGCCTGTAATAGTCCAAAACATAATTAAAAAGTCTGTGAATTGGAAGTGTAGTAAAGAGTGACCAAAATTTTAACAAAAAGGAAAAAAGTACAATGACAGAAAATTAGCCAAAAATACAAAAATAGGAAAATGTCTTATAAGAATATAAAAAGGAAGAGAGTAGCTAAAGTTAGTGTTGGTCCCTTAGAAGCATAAATAGGAAAAGTAATTGTGGTGAATGAAATTCAGCAGAGAAATTGAGTAAATATATTGTGTTGGTCTTTATAGTGGAGGACTTAAGTTTCAGTTCAGAAATAGACAGTAATCTGGAGGCTAAAAACTTGAGAAAATAAAGGAGCTTAATATGAACAAAAGTAAAGTATTAAGGAAAGTTTAAGGTAGTGAAATTTGACGAAATTGCAGGATCTGAAAGCCCATACTATGAAGAACTGAATGAGAAAAGTACCGAAATAGTGGTTTCATCAGAATGGAAATTGGCAAGTGTTATATCAATTTTCAAGATCAGAGGGAGAGAGAAAAACAGGTCAGTTTGATAAGTCTGGTTCAATAAGAATTCCCCACCATGACTGGTGAGCAACATGAGGGTCAATGGAGTCACACAGGATTTCAGCCAACATTTCCAATTGTTATTTAGGGAGAGGTTCCTCCCTAATGTCAGCCATCATTCTGTTTGCTGTACTTTTGAAAAGTATAGGTTCAAGCTATACTGCAGGATGTCAGCACGAAAGTATAAGTGGTTGCTCCAATGCAGTACTGAAGTAGTATTGCACCAGCAAAACCCATCTAATGGCTGAGATGTTAACCGTCCTTACAGGTGGTTGTACAACGTCCTACAACATGATTTCAAAGAAGAACAAAATGTTCTCCTGATAATTAGGCCAATATCTATCCCTTAATCGACATGATAAAGAATGATAATCTGGACATTGTTCTGGTGTTGTTTGTAGTAGCTTTCTGTGGCGAGATTGTCTGTCTGTAGCATTTCCCTTTTCAGAAAAGTATCTCTGTGGTTGAGGTCATGGAAGTTGCGATGTGAATGTATTGTTTTCCTTTTTTTATTTGCATCACATCTCTCAGGATTTCGGTTTCCATCTTGCCTTTGTTGTTCAGCATAAATCATTTTAGAGCATGATGAATTCTATGGGTATAAATGTCGACACATTGTGCATATTAAAATCACAAAACAAATCAGATGCTTACTGAACCTTATCAGTCATGATAGGAACCTTTGTTGCCTGATGTGCTGAGTTTACTTTTATATTTATTTCTACTATTTCACAAATGTTTGATGCTTATTTAAAATATTTTTGTTCCGTATTTTTAGCGTGCATCTGCATTCCCTAAGCTTAGAAAAATTGTCAAATGTGAGCCGAATTCATTTACCCAAGTCCTGCAACCTCATATCTGTTAAACCTTTATGGCTGAGTAGTTGTAATCAGGCAGGAGAGAAAAGCTAATCAGCTCAAGTTAGCGACTGACTTGTTGAAAATACAGATCAATGGAGCAGATGACCATCCAGCTTCTTGCCTGTGTTTCATTGTTTGATTCATTGGATGACAGAATTGTTACAGAACAGAAGGAGGCTTATTGGTCTGTCAGGTCTGTGTTGGCTCTCTGAAGGAACAACTTAACTAGGGCCATTCTCCTTCCTTTTCCCCATAGCCTGGAGCGTTTTCCAGATACTGATGCAATTTCCTTTTAGAGGTCACAATTGATCTTGCTTCCAGGGAACTCTCAGGCAGTGTATTCGAGACCTTAATCATTCAATGTGGAAAACCAGTTTCCATAATGTCACTATTGCTGTTTTAGCCAGCTGCCTAAAAAGTTTGCCTCTGCTTCTTGACCCTTAACAGTTCTTCCTTGCCAACTCCATCTAGACTCTGCATGATTTTGTACCCAGCTGTCATATCACTGCGAATCCCTCTTCTCCAAGGAAAACAGACCTGACTTCCCCACTTTTCCCACGTCACTCAAGGTCTTCATCGCAAGAAACATTTGTGTTGTCTCTTTTTGTGCCTTGATGTCCTTCCTGATGCCCAAAACAGGATGGAATACTCCATTTGAGACTTTCACTATCTTATACAGGTTTGGATAACCTCCTGTTTTTATACTCTGTGCTCTCAATCAACATTGACAGTCATTTTCATGTTCCATGTTCACCAATTGGAGGAGTGACACCTTATCTTTCATTCTGAAGATAAGGTACACTCAGCCTTCAGGACTCAACATCAAGTTGAACAATTTCAGAGCATGAATACCTCCTTGCTTGTCCAGGTCCTGTCATGAAGTGGGCTATGTTAAACACACCAAACCCATTCTCAATGCCTCACAACTCCCATGGTCACCTGTTGAGCTTTTCGTCTTCCCTGGTTTACTATCAACAATTCTTTTGGCTGCCAATGCTTTTTTTCTCTCTCTCTCTAGACTCTCTCTATACCGAACTGCTTATTCCTTCCAAATCACACCCCCAATCATCCACATAAATGCCACCTTTCTCTAGCTTCTCGTTCTGATGAAGAGTCATTGGACTCAAAACATTAACTCTGTTTCTCTGTCCACAGATGCTGCCAGACCTGCTGAGTTTCTCCAGCACATTCCGTGTTTGTTCTTTCAGGTATTCAACATCTGCAGTTCTTTGTTTTACTCCTTTGCAAGAAGTTAGGTATCCTTTAGGATATTAAAAGTAGACATGAACGTGCATTCAAATGAGTCATTAGAACCCTCAGCTGTTAAGACTTTTACATTCTCAATCTCTGGATTTTTTGAAAAGAAAACACTATAGCTGGGGGAAAGAAATCAGTGGTGGCAATTTCACTTTTAACTGTCTGTTATCATAAGAGAGTTGTCATTATTATTGCCACATGTCTGACTCCACAACCTATTGTTATCAAAGTGGGGAGCTAGTAAGTCAAAAAGGTAATTGTCATCTCCACGACTTTGATGCTCAGTTATGAATATAAATGTATATTTTCATTTGCAGTTAGGTATTTGAATGAAATGGTTGTTTTCAGAAGGGACTGAATAACTTGAAGAAATCTACATGTGTTAAAAATATTTTTATCAATGAGAGGTTTTTTTGATAAATATTGAAGTGATCAATATAAACTTGGACTTGCATTTTGTTTAATCTCAGCATGGCTCCTGAGGTCTGCTCATTGTGTATATGGGGTGGGTTGCTATATTGAGTGTAAGACTGGTGGGTGGAGGGTCATTGGTCAGCATGAATTAACACTAAGTTGCAATAGTTGTTATAAAGAGAAATAGTGTTGGATAGAGGGATCTCACTGGACATGCAGGCTATGTCAGGTCACAGAGGTAGGTGGAGGAGATGAGGTGACATAAATTGGTATGGCTGTGACAGGAGGAACCAATTGGGCTGATGGGCGGTGATGATTGAAATCTATATTTTTGATTCCCTGTTGGATGGCACGGTAGGTCAGTGGTTTGCACTGCTGCCTCACAGCGCCAGAGACCTGGGTTCAATTCCCACCTCAGGCGACTGTCTGTGTGGAGTTTGCACATTCTCCCTGTATCTGCGTGGGTTTCCTCTGGGTGCTCCGGTTTCCTCCCACAGTCCAAAAATGTGCAGGTTAGATGAATTGGCCATGCTAAATTGCCTGTCGTGTTAGGTGAAGGCGTAAATATAGGGGAATGGGTCTGGCTCTTCAGCAGGTCAGTGTGGACTTGTTGGGCCGAAGGGCATGTTTCCACACTGTAAGTAATCTAATCTAAACTAGTTCCATCAGCCTTCTTTGTAAGGCCTCAGCCTTGACAGAAGATGAAGGACACATTACCATCAGTTACACAGTGTTAACACTGAAGCCTGAAGATTAGTCAGAATTTCCCAAAAACAGCTATTTAATGGCAAAGTCTCAGCTCGCCTAGGCCGCTGGACAGGACTGCTCCGAGTGCTATCTTAAGGAGTCGAGTGCTGGTCATAAACCAGCTGGTGGCCGCCATGTTGTGGTACCGGCTGGTCACTTTGGTCCCTCCTCCTGGCTTTGTCCCTGACATCCAGAGAACGTTGGTCGACTTCTTCTGGGACAAAAAGATGCACTGGGTCGCCGCGCAGGTTCTGAGTCTCCCTATTGAGGAGGGCGGTCAGTCGCTGGTGTGCGTCTGCACCCAGGTCGCAACGTTCCGCTTTCAGACCTTGCGGCGATACCTTTACGTCGAGCCTCCTCCTAGGTGGTGCGCCCTGGCGACTTATTTTTTCCACCAGGTGCGCAGCCTCAACTACGACACGCAGCTCCTGTTCGTCGACCGCGACGGTTTGGAGGTCGCCCTCAAGGCGCTGCCTGTCTTTTACCAGGACCTGATCACTGTCTGGAACATGGTCGAATCGCGTCGCGCCTACCCTCCGGCTGGAGTAGCGGCTGTCGTCAGGGAGCCGTTGGTCAGGAATCCGCACCTCCGTACTCGTGGGTTCGAGTGGCTGTCGGAGGGGAAGGCCGTGGCGGCGAGGGCGACCAGGGTCAGGGACGTGCTGGGTGCCGGGGGCCTGGGCTGGACGCTGCTGCAGGACATAGCTAGCAGGGCAGCGGTAGACGTCCAGTACGTGGCCACCGCCATCCGACACCTTAAAACGGCGGTGCTCGGACCCGACGTAGTGCACCAGTTGGAGGACGCTCAGGTGTGCGGTGGGATCCCGTCCGCGCTCACCCTGGCCCGGACGGAATTTCACATTGGCCCCAAGGTCCCGTACTTCCCGCGGGAGCCTGTGCCCCACAACCTGAGCCGCCTCCGGAATTTTAATTTTGTTCCCTTTCAGGGGGGTAAAAAGGGGGCCCCTGTATCGACTGCTGCTGTACACCGTCCACCTCTTCTCCCTCATCCACCGTCCGGACACACCTTGGCGTGCCCATTTGCCACCGGGCGGTGGGGATCCCCAGTGGAGGGCTCTCTACGCGGGAGTCCTCCCCCTTTCTCTCGGGGATCTGGGGTGGAGGGTGCTGCATGCAGCAGTCCCCTGTAACCGCAGATTGCGGTGGTTCACGGACTCCCAGCCCAACTGCTTGTTCTGTGGCGCTGTGGAGTCCGTGGACCATGTATATATTGGATGGGGGCATTTGCACTCCCTTTTTGATTTTCTGAAAAACCTTCTCCTCTACCTTTGGTTGCACTTCAGTCCCACGCTCCTGATCTTCGGGCACCCGGTACGGAGGAGGGAGGGCAGGTCCGAAGACCTCCTCGTGGGTCTGCTCCTGGGCCTGGCCAAACTGGCCATCAACAGGTCCAGGCAGCGGGCCGTGGAGGGGGGTCGTCAGGGCCGACTGCCTGCCCCTCTTCCGCGGTTACGTTAGAGCCCGGGTGTCCTTGGAGAAGGAGCACGCGGTGTCCACCAACACCCTGGAGTTGTTCAGGGAGAGGTGGGCGCCGCAGGGAGTGGAGTGCATTATTTCCCCCTCCAACTCTATTTTGATTTAGTCCCTACCCTCCCCTTCACTGTTTGATCACATAGCATTGCCCTTTGATGTGAAGAGCAGTGCTTGTCACTGGCCACTCGGGTGTTTTTCCTTTCTTCCTGGTGGTGGAAACTGAATAAAGATTCGTGCACTTTGTGTCTCTCACTGTGTCTCACACCTGAACACACATACCATGGGTGCTGGGGAAAAAATAAGTACTACAGCAGATAGGCAGTAGTGTGGGGGTTAATGAAAAAAAAACAGGAGTGTTCACTGACCACTTGGAAAAAAAAAGAAAAAGAAAATAAACACTAGTGTAAAAAAAAAGGGAAATGGTGTTGGATAGAGGGATCTCACTGGACATGCAGGCTATGTCAGGTCATAGAGGTAGATGGAGGAGATGAGGTGACATAAATTGGTATGGCTGTGACAGGAGGAACCAATAGGGCTGATGGGCGGTGATGATTGAAATCTATATTTTTGATTCCCTGTTGGATGGCACGGTAGGTCAGTGGTTTGCACTGCTGCCTCACAGCGCCAGAGACCTGGGTTCAATTCCACCCTTCACTATCTGTGTGGAGTTTTCACATTCTCCCTGTGTCTGTGGGGTTTCCGCCTGGTGCTCTGACTTCCTCTCTCAATCCAAAATTGGCCAGGTTAGATAGGATTATGGGGAAACAATAGGGTCTGAATGGGAAGCTCTTTGAAGGGTTGGGACGGCCTCTTTCTGCACTGTAGTGATTCCATGATTCGTTTGTTTTAATAAGTTCCAGATCTAGAAGAGGGCACTGTTGGTATGATAGGTTTGCTCGCTGAGCTGTAGGTTTGATATCCAGATGTTTCATTACCTGGCTAGGTAACATCATCAGTGGCGACCTCCAAGTGAAGCGAAGCTGTTGTCTCCTGCTTTCTATTTATTTGTTTGTCCTGGATGGGGTTCCTGGGGTTTGTGGTGATGTCATTTCCTGTTCGTTTTCTGAGGGGTTGATAGATGGTATCTAGATCTATGTGTTTGTTTATGGCGTTGTGGTTGGAGTGCCAGGCCTCTAGGAATTCTCTGGCATGTCTTTGCTTAGCCCGTCCCAGTATAGATGTGTTGTCCCAGTCGAATTGGTGGTTTTTTTTCATCCATGTGTAGGGCTACGAGGGAGAGAGGGTCATGTCTTTTTGTGGCTAGCTGGTGTTCGTGTATCCTGGTGGCTAACTTTCTTCCTGTTTGTCCTACATAGTGTTTGTGGCAGTCCTTGCATGGAATTTTGTAGATGACGTTGGTTTTGTCCATGTGTTGTACTGGGTTTTTTAAGTTTGTTAGTTTTTGTTTGAGAGTGTTGGTGGGTTTGTGTGCTACTAGGATTCCGAGGGGTCTTAGTAGTCTGGCTGTCATTTCTGAAACTTCTTTAATGTATGGTAAGGTGGTTAGGGTTTCTGGCTGTGTTTGGTCTGCTTGTCTGGGTTGGTTCCTGAGGAATCTGCGGACTGTATTTTTTGAGTATCTTTTTTGAGTATATTTTTTGCTTGCCTTCAATGGATGGGGTATTGAGTATAAGAGCTGGTAAGTCATGTTAAAATTGTATATGACATTGGTTCGGCTGCATTTAGAATACTATGTACAGTTCTGGTCGCCACGTTACCAAAAGGATGTGGACGCTTTGGAGAGGGTGCAGAGAAGGTTTACGAGGATGTTGCCTGGTATGGAAGGTGCTAGCTATGAAGAGACATTGAGTAGGTCAGGTTTATTTTCACTAGAAAAAAGGAGATTGAGGGGGCACCTGATTGAGGTTTACAAAATCATGAAGGGTATAGACAAGGTGAATGGAGACAAGCTTTTTCCCAGGGTGAAGGATTCAACAACGAGAGGTCACACTTTCAAGGTGAGAGGTGGAAAGTTTAAGGGGGATACACACAGCAAGTACTTCACACAGAGGGTGGTGGGCATTTGGAACGCATTGTCAGCAGAGGTGGTAGAGGCAGGCATGGTAGCTTCATTTAAGATGTGTCTCGCCAGATGCATGAGTAGATTGGGAGTAGAGGGATACAGATACTCAGGAATTGACCGACAGGTTTTGACCATAGATTTGGATCGGCTCAGGCTTGAAGGGCCGAAGGGTCTGTTCCTGGCTGTAAAGTTTCTTTTCTCTTTTATCACATAGACCTGTCCGTTGTACATTCCGTCTCCACAGTTGGCAGCACTGAAGTCTCCTCCTCGTTGTATCCATGGGCTTGCCTCCCCTTAGCATCTGAATCCCAGCTCCAACATGACTTTAGAACATCTGGGACACCATCACATCTGGCATTCCTGCTTGTTGGAGCTGGGTTTTGATATCACTGTCTATTGCAAATTGGGTAGGGATGCCCTGCCAGAGCTTTTCATTGATGAGCCTTACACTCGGACTGGTGTTCAGTGCACTGTGATTGTGTATAGTGGGGGTGGATGTGACCACCGGGTCAGAGGAGCCTCAAACATCAACAGGTTCTCTCTATTTCAGGTGAGAATCTTAACAAACAGCTGATCAGGATTGTCAAGAACTGAGATAAAAATGGGCGGCATACCTTTGATATATTCCACAATTGAACAACTTGTCATGACTTGACGTTGAGATGGAGACATGAACAACTGTCACTGACAGGCAATTAGCAAAATTGCAGCATATTTCTGATGTTTGATATTTTAAGTTGATGGAATGGGCACAACAGACAATTAATTATCTTTGAGAAATGACACTAACAACACTTTCCCTTTATATAGCACCAAGATTATAGAGAAATATCTCAAGACACTTCACAGGAACGTATGTCACCTTAACAGTCTGGTGGCCATGTCTTCAGCTACCAATATTGTAAACTCTGGGATAAATTTTCCTCCTCTTTCTTCCTTGTAAACTTACCTTAAAATCTATCTCTGTTTATGGTTTTGTTCATCAGAATTAATGTCTCCTTCTTTGGCTTAGTGTCAATCTTGAAGCATCTTTCAGTCTCTTATCTCCTCTCTCTCACCCTCTATCTCTGTCAGAATTATGAGTTCACAAAATTGGGGAACTTGTTTCCATCGAGCAATTATCACGTTTCTTTTTACAACTGAACTCTTCAACATATGTTCTGTTTACAATGTGCAGTGGGAGTGAACCTTCACGGGGATTATCCAATAGTCCCCTGATCAAGTGAGTAGGAGGGAGAACTTGCACATTAAAAATGGTAACTGTTTACATAACATAAAGACATAAAAGTCATAACTTGCGATTACTGTCCTGCAATATAGCATGACAATGTGACTTTCTGCAGTGTTGGTAATTGTGTAAATACTTGAGCTGTGATAATTTAGCCATGAAGGCTGGTGTCTCATGTTTCTGAAAAAGTAAAAGTTCAAGTTTATAATATGTGAAATGCCAAATGTCATACAATGGATCCTCACCATAATTCACCTTGTTGTCGGATTCATCTATCACCATCCTCTTTCCTGGTAGGGATCTAGAGGACCAGTTGATCTAGTATTTTCAAGGAAATCTCCCACACAGTCTGACAAGAGGAGGTTCTTGGTTGGTACAAGACGTAGTGTCCTGTGTGTTAGTAATTAGGCTAAAGTTACATTGGCGTGGTAGACATTGTGCGTGAGATTGTGAGGAAGACCTTGATGTCAGGTCCTTTGCTGGAGATCCAAACCTGTTCCCCTGCCTGAGTACATGTGACATCATTATCTCAGGTCGTGTCCAATGCATTCCTCAGCATTAACTCTTTCAGACCCACAGACAACTGGAATTCAGAACATTGATGACAGTCCCAGAACATTGATGACAGTCCCAGAACATTGATGACAGTCCCAGAACATTGATGACAGTCCCACACGCTGACAGCAGCTCGATGGGATGAAGAAAAAACTCACATTTATGTAGTGTCTTTTATCATCAAGGGATAGTCCAAATAACTAATAGCCAATGAGGTGGTGCTCATTTTTGAATGTCAGAACTAGTCTTAGGAACATTGGTTGTTCTGTGAGAGACACCCAGTCAGGGGGATGTTTAAGAAAGACAACACCGAAATAAAATAAATACTGAGAGAAGTGATTTCTTTACACTCACAGTGTAGAGCTTTCTGTACTTTTGTAAAACTTTATTCAATGTCTATTGCACACAGGCTGCAGGATATTGATGGTTTAGAAGTTGAATTAGTGTTGTGATCAATAAGTTTGATTAGGGAGCATTTCCTGCCTCAAGCTGCATCCTTTTATTTCACTCTGATTTCGAGTCAGAGTCATACAGCACAGCAACAGACCATTCAGTCCGACTCATCCATGCTGATCAGGTTTCCCAAACTAATCCAGTCCCACCTGCCAGTGTTTGGCCCATATCCTCTAAACCTTTCCAAATGTCTTTTAAATGTTGTGAAGGTACCTGCATCTATCACTTCCTCTGGTCGTTCATTCCACATGCGCACCACCCTCTTTTGAAAACGTTGCCCCTCAAGTCCCTATTAAATCTTTGTCCACGCACCTTAAACCTACGCTCACTAGTTTTGAACACTCCTGCTATAGGGAAATGACCTTTGCTCTTCACCTTATTTGTGCCCCTCATTATTCCCTAATAGGTCGCCCCTAAACCTCCTATGCTCCAGTGAAAAATGTCCCAGCCTATCCAGTCTCTCCTTATAACTCAAACTCTACATTCCTTGTGAATCTTTCTTGCATCCTCTCCAAATTAATGATATCCTTTTTATAGCAGGATTTCTAGAACTGTACACAATACTCCAAAAGTGGCCTCACCAATGTCCCATATAGCCTCAACATGACATTCCAACACCTAGACTCAGTGGTCTGTGCAATGATGGTGAATGTGCTAAACACTTTCTTAACCACTCTGTCTACCTGTGACACAACTTTCAAAGAACTATGTACCTGAACCCCTCGGGTTCTCTGTTCAACAATACTTCCCAGGACCCTACTATTAACTGTGTAAGTCCAGACCACAATGCAATATCTCGCATTTAGCCAAATTAAACTCCTTCTGACACTCCTTAGCCCATTGCCCAGCTGATCAAGAATCTGTTTCTCCACCTCTTATTCTGGTTACCTGATCACCCTTTCTGGTTGGTGTCTCATCAGCAAGTCCTTGATTTGTACATTACATTGGCATTTGTGTACCAAGAATTAGTTTAAACGGAAGATTATTCAATAAAACGGTTGATTTAAAATGCTTCAGAAATCTGAAATAAAACTAAAAATCTGCAAGTGTACCATTTGCCAATCAACATGTGTGGAATTTAGTGGCCCCTGCTCAGGGCTTTGGAGGTGGAGGGGCAGCTAATCAAGTGACAGGGTACCAGTGGAGAAAAACTTTCACCCCCATTATGTTCGGGTTTTATGCTCAAAGTCAGCCTTCCTGCTGCACCACTCACTGAGGCCTTTAATGAACCACTTAGTGGCCATTGAGGGGTCTCAATCCACCTCACTTGGTATTCAACCAATGTCAGGTAGTGCAGTCACCTGACCAAATGGACAGGTCAATTCCCAAAGCCTGGCCTGTGGGCTCCAATGGGGAAATCCTGTTTTCTGACACTCAGTGCTCGATTGACAGGCCAGGCATTAGGGATGTGGTCCTTCATCGAGATACACTCTTGTCAGCTCACCTCCAAAGACTTTCCCTTGTTACAACCTCTCCTCCTCAAAAACATGGGATTCCTATCTTCCCTGATCCTGATCTCATCCCTAACTCACATGAGGCCTGGGGGACCCTCACTGATCCTGGGCACTGGGTGGGCAAATTGGCACCAAGTCCCTACCATTCCTCCCAGTGACCCCTCTGCAACAAGGAGCTGTCAGCATTTCAGCACCAGGGTCAGATAAGGGTGAGGGATCGTCTGAGGGTTCACCGCTGGTTACTTAAATATCTGGCTGCCTCAGAATAAGCTGGGCCATCTCACTGTCCAGCCTTTCAATCCCACCATCTGTATTCTGGATTAACCCCCACCCCACCTTCCCCCAACACCCTTCACTGAGGGGTGGGCCTTCTTTGAAGATCTGAAGGCGATTCATTTCCTTTCAATTACATCACTTTGCCGATGCTGACTGGAAAGTAGAGTCAATTTTGTTCAAGGGATGAACATGATCAGCTTTTGTGAAACAAATGACATTCTGACAAATATCAATGCAGCAGTAGGTGGTTTTGTGTATGGAATTTCTGAGCATTAGTGAGTGTCTCTCTGATTCAGCTCTAGCTCAGCACACACTGTGAGTCTGAACAAGACCCTCAGAGTGATGTTTCCACTTTCAGCTTCAGCATTGCACCTCCTGCAATATAACTGACGGATAATGTGCTTTCAAGTAAAAGTTTGTGTCTGAGCTGAAGAATTCAGCACAAAATCATGAGCCTCGAGCATATACATTCATAGAGTCAGAGATTCATAGAGATGCACATCATGGAAACAGACCCTTCGGTCCAACCCGCCCATGCCAACCAGATATCCCAACTCAATCTAGTCGCACCTGCCAGCACCTGGCCCATATCCCTCCAAACCCTTCCTATTCATATACCCATCCAAATGCCTCTTAAATGTTGCAATTGTACCAGCCTCCACCACATCCTCTGGCAGCTCATTCCATACATGTACCATCCTCTGTGTGAAAAAGTTGCCCCTTAGGTCTCTTTTATAGCTTTCCCCTCTCACCCTAAACCTATGCCCTCTAGTTCTGGAGTCCCCGACCCCAGTGGAAAGACTTTGTCTATTTATCCTATCCATGCCCCTCATAATTTTGTAGACCTCTATAAGGTCACCCCTCAACCTCCAACCCTCCAGGGAAAACAGTCCCAGCCTGTTCAGCCTCTCCCTGTAGCTCAGATCCTCCAACCCTGGCAACATCCTTGTAAATCTTTTCTGAACCCTTTCACGTTTCACAACATCTTTCCGATAGGAAGGAGACCAGAATTGCACGCAATATTCCAACACTGGCCTAACCAATGTCCTGTACAGCTGCAACATTTCCTCTCAATTCCTGTACTCAATACTCTGACCAATAAAGGAAAGCATACCAAACGCCTTCTTCACTATCTTATCTACCTGCGACTCCACTTTCAAGGAGCTATGAACCTGCACTATAAGGTCTCTTTGTTCAGCAACACTCCCTAGGACCTTACCAGTAAGTGTATAAGTCTTGCTAAGATTTGCTTTCCCAAAATGCAGCACCTCGCATTTATCTGAATTAAACTCCATCTGCCACTTCTCAGCCCATTGGCCCATTGGGGATGGCATGGTGGCTCAATGGTTAGCATTGCTGCCTCACAGCACCAGGATCTGATTCTAACCTCAGGCGACTGTGTGGAGTTTGCACATTCTCCCTGTGTCTGTGTGGGTTTCCTCCGGATGCTCCGGTTTCCTTCCACAGTCCAAAGATGTGCAGGTCAGGTGAATTGCTAAATTTCCCATAGTGTTGGGTGCATTAGTCAGAGGGAAATGGGTCTGGGTGGGTTACTGTTTGGAGGGTCGTTGAGCTGAAGGGCCTGTTTTCACACAGTAGGGAATCTAATCTGATCAAGATCCCATTATACTCTGAGGAAACCTTCTTCACTGTCCACTACAGCTCCAATTTTTGTGTCATCTACAAATTTACTAACTATACCCGCTATGTTCATATTCAAATCATTAATTTAAATGACGAAAAGTAGTGGTTACAGCACCGATCCTTATGGCACTGCACTGGTCACAACGCTCCAGTCTGATAAGCAATCCTCCACCACCACCCTCTATCTCCTACCTTCGAGCAAGTTCAGTATCCAAGTAGCTAGTTCTCTCTGTATTTCATGAGATCTAACCTTGTTAACCAGTCTCCCATGGGGAACCTTGTCGAACGCCTTACTTGAAGTCCATATAGATCACATCTGCCGTCCTGCCCTCATCAATCCTCTTCATTACTTCTTTAAGACCCTCAATCACATTTGAGAGACATGATTTCCCATGCACAAAGCCATGCTGACTGTCCCTAATCAGTCCTTGCCTTTCCAAACAATGTAAATCCTGTTCCTCAGGATTCTCTCCAACAATTTGCCGAATACTGATGTCATGCTCACCGGTCTATAGTACCTTGGCTTTTCCTGACCACCTTTCTGAATTAGTGGCACCATGTTAGCCAAACTCCAGTCTTTGGCTCCTCAGTTGTGGCTATTGATGATACAAATATCTCAGCAAGAGGCCCAGCAGTCACTTCCCTAACTTCCCATGGAGTCCTAGGGTACACCTGGTCAGGTCCTCAGGATTTATCCACTTTTATGCATTTCAAGATATGCTGCTCCACCTCCTCTGTAATATGGACATTTTTCAAGATGTCACCATCTATTTCCACACATTGTATATCTTCCATGTCTTTCTCCACAGTAAACACTAATGCAAAATAAACTTTTAGTATCTCCCCATCTCCTGTTGCTCCCCACATAGACTGCCTTGCTGGTCTTTGAGGAGCCCTATTCTCTCCCTGGTTACCCTTTTGTCCTTAATGTATTTATAAAATCCCTTTGAGTTTTCCTTAATCCTATTTGCCAAAGCTATCTCATGTCCCCTTTTTGCTCTCCTGATTTCCCTCTTAAGTATACTCCTATTGCCTTTATACTCTTCTAAGAACTAACTTGATCTCTGCTGTCTATACCCAACGTATACCTCCTTTTTCTTAACTAAACCCTCAACTTCTCTCATCATCCAGCATTCCCAACACCTACCAGCCTTTCCTTTCACCCCAATATACTGTCTCTGGACTCTAATTATCTCATTTTTGAAGGTTTCCCATTTTCCAGCCATCCCTTTTGAAAGTTCTTGCCAAATGCTATCAAAATTATAGGTTTCCATGAGATTCCACTTTCATCTTCTAAACTCTAATGAATATCATCCTAACAAATCCAGTTTCTGTCATTTGTCAGTTCTGCCTCTTATCAATCTCTGCCTTGAAGACATTTAACGCTCCATGGCAATGAATTCCACAGGCCCACCACTCTCTGGCTGAAGAAATGTCTCCTCATTCCCATTCTAAATTTGCCCCCTCTAATTCTAAGACTGTGACCATGGGTCCTAGTCTCCCCGCCTAACGGAAACAACTTCCCAGCATCCACCCTTTCTAAGCCATGTATTATCTTGTAAGTTTTTATTAGATGTCCCCTCAACCTTCTAAACTCTCATGACTACAATCCCAGGATCTGGATAAGTGGTGCTGGAAGAGCACAGCAGTTCAGGCAGCCTCCAAGTAGCTTCGAAATCAACGTTTCGGGCAAAAGCCCTTGAGAGCTTTTGCCCGAAACGTCGATTTCGAAGCTACTTGGATGCTGCCTGAACTGCTGTGTTCTTCCAGCACCACTTATCCAGAATTTGGTTTCCAGCATCTGCAGTCATTGTTTTTACCTCTACAATCCTAGGATCCTCAACTGTTCATCGTATGTTAGGCCTACCATTCCAGGGATCATCCATGTGAGAACAGACAATAGATGTCATTGGATGATGTCTGTATTAATGCTAGTACAAGGTGGTAAACAACTAAGCCTGTGATTCATAAAAATACCGTTGCAGCTTAAACATTAAGGGTGGCACGGTGGTTCAGTGATTAGTGCTGTCTCACAGCGCCAGGGACCCGGGTTCAATTCCAGCCTTGGTCGACTGTCTGTGTGGAGTTTGGATATTCTCCCCATGTCTGCGTGGGTTTTTTCCGGGTGCTCCAGTTTCCTCCCACTGTCCAAAGATGTGCAGGTCGGGTGAATTGGCTATGCTACATTCTCCACAGTTTTCAGGAATGTGTAGATTAGGTGCATTAGTCAGGGGAAGTATAAAGGTAATGGGGTAGGGGGATGGCCCTGGGTGGGATATTCTTTGGAGGGTTGATGTGTACTTGTTGGGCCAAATGGCCTGTTTTCACACTGTAGGGAGTCAATGATAATGTAATTATGAGTCTGATAGAAAAATGAAACCCCATAAAACTCTTTCATTCCAAACCCCACTGTCCCATATTAATATTGTATATTTCTCTCTCCTTCTCGAGGGTCCGTCCCTGCTGATCCTACTGGCTATTTGAATTTTGTCTGAAATTAAAATTATTTTCACAAGGAAGATGCCATGAGCTCCTTGAGCCTGTTTGAGCTGAGGATGTACGAAGAAGGATTATATTGGAAAAAAACAGTTTCTTTTCACATTGCAGGATTAAGTTTTTTGTTTAATTATTTTCTGACTCACCTGTTTGGACATGTTATGGCATACCTGTCGGACTGGTGGGAATTGAACCTGACGTCTGGCTGAGAGGTAGGGACACTACCACTGCACCACAAAACCCTGGGAGCTAATATCCAACCAAAATAGAAGTTTCAGTGAGGTTTTGTGTAGGCAGTGGAAGAAGATTAAAAGCTCATCACTTCATTATTGTAATCCTTCAGCAAAATAAATCTCCTAATCGGTCATGTTGTTTGCTGATGTGTTGTTTCATCTATCCATCAGCCTTTTGAAAATATCACTCTTTAATTCCAATAATCCATATGTTGCACAGACTGAGTGCTGACTGAATAACTCCAGATGTTCTCCTTGCAGCACAAACAGGTACTTTTCTGCTTAATTCCACCTGAAAACCCCTGAACAGAATGCGCTGGTGTCATAAAGAAACGATATCCTGTGCACAGTGTTAGAGAGAGAGAGACCCCAACATGGCTGTGTCACCAATCTGCAGAGGTGTTTGCTGATTAGGTATAATGCTATTTGGAATTTTATTAATGATTTGTTGTGATTGCAAAGTGACATTGGCTCAAATTAATTCCTTTCTTTGTTTTGTTTCACTGGCAATTGTTAATTACCTAAATTATAAACTGTGAGCTCGAGCTGAGATTGTAGAGAGAGAGGTGAATCTCTCCGAGCTGAACAGAAAGGTTTATTCACTGTTTACACAATGTACATCAGTCAGAAAGACTTGGAACCATGCAGGCTAGTTTCAAATGTATGGCAATGCCAGCAGGCGCCAGTGCTGATGTTCGCTATCCACTGGCATTAAACACTTCCTCATTTATCTCTCAGTAATGAGGCTGGAAAGAATGTTATTTTATTTCATTCCTAGGCCCTAAAACCCTGGGGTTCTGTCTCTGTTGGTGCAGACATGCTGAAAGATGTGTCTGAATTCAGCGTGACAGTTGATACTGTTGCAAAGCTCAGCGATGTGTTCATTATGGTAATGATGACAGGCTTCTCCTGTCTTTATTGACACACACAGACATCTTGTGTCACCGTGCTGTGATTAGCAGTGCCTCCTGACTGCGGCAGAACACTGCAAGGCCTGAGGATGCTGACAAGGCCACACCTTCCTCTGCTGGCAGGTATGAAGGGATGGATGAAGAAGTTTTGGAGCAGGGCGATTGGAATATTGAAATAAAATAGCCTTGCTAAAATTGTGCACAATATTGGTGAGCTAGATCTGGAGTACGATGTGTGCGTTTCCATATTTTCAAAAGAAGAGATTTGCATTGGACGTAGTGTCAGGAAGATTCCTTAAATAACTCTCCGTGATGTATTTCCAATGACAAGAGGCTGAGCAAGTTGGTGCTGTAATCTCTGTACATTTAGAACAATAGGAGAAGATCTCAGTGAGGCAACCAAAACTCTGCAGAGAGTTGATTTGGAGATTGGTCACAGAGTTTAAAGTACGTGCACAGTGAAAGGATAAGGGACCAATCATTGGACTGAGATGAGAAGAAATTTCTCCACTCATAGGTTTATGAATCGATGGAATTCTGTCCTACAAAGAATTATTGAGTTTCCATCATTGAATTTATTTGTACAGCATGAATAGACGAATGTTTTGTCTCTTGGGGAATCAAAGGATTCAGGGAGCACATGGCAAAGTGGAGTTGATGCTGAAGATCAGCCATGATTGAATAGAATGGTGGAGTTGGCTTGATGGGCCAAATGGTCTTTTTTGCTCCTATTTCTTGGATTGTTGATTTCGCTTAAGAGCCAATCACCACATCTATTCAAGGCCTTCCATCAAACTCACGGCAATTGTCCATCAATGACTTGGATGTGTTGTTTTGAAGTTGTTTTGATGCGTGCGCTTGCAATGCACATCTGACCATTATGAAGAATTTAAACCTGACAAACCAAATGACACCACAGTGTCATCCTTTTTACTGTAATCAAGTAGATCCAGCATGGCTTCATGAAAGGGAAATTATGCCTGACTAATTTATTTGAAATTTTCAAGTAAGTCTCAACCAGAAGAGAAACAATAGATATGTGGTGTTTAGGCTTCCAAAAGGGATTCGACAAGGTACCTCACAAAAAAGTTAAATCATAAGATAAGAGCCTATAGTATTGGATAAAGTGTATTGACATAGATAAAGAATTGACTATTGTGCGCAGACTCATACAGCATGGAAACAGACCCTTCAATCCAACTCATCCATGCCAACAAGGCTTCCGAATCTGAACTAGTCCCACTATGCCTCTAAACCCTGACGTTCTTTTAAACCTTTCCTATCCATGTACCTGTCCAAATGTTTTTTGAATGTTGTAATTGTACACATCTCTACCACTTCCACTGGCAGCTTGTTCCATTTGTGCACCACCCTCTGTCTGACAAAGCTGCCCCTCAGGTCCATTTTGAATCTTTCCTCTCTTACCTTAAACCTATGCCCTCTAGTTTTGGACTCCCCTACCCTGGAGAAAAGGCCTTGCCTCTTCAGCCTGTGCTCCTCATGATTTGAGAAACTTCTATCAGGTCACCCCTCAGCCTCCAACACTTTAGGGATAAAAGCCCCAGCCGATTCAGCCTCTCCCTGTACCTCAAAACTTATGATACTGGCAACATTCTTGCAAATCTTTTCTGAACCTTTCAGAACATCCTTCTTATAGGAGGGAAACCAGACTTAGGCACAATATTCCAAAAGTGGTTCAACTAATGTCCTTCACAGCCGTAACATGACCTCCCAACTCCTATACTTAATCCTCTGACCAATAAAGGAAAGCATACCAAATGCCTACTTCACTATCCTATCTACCTGCACTCAAGGTCTCTTGGGAAGGGAGAACAAGAGAACGCTCTTGTTTAAATGGTGAAAAATGCAGAAAGCTGCATCACTGAGACATTTGGGATATTTTTGCATAAAGCACAGAATACTAGCACACGGGGCAGCAGGAAATCAAGAAGGCTAGTGGTTATGACACAGGGTAAACCCTCCTGTTTAATTTAAACCAGCAACATAGAAAGGATTTATCCCATATAGTAATTTGTGAAAATTCAAGAGACCAAGTAATATTTAAACAACTTTACTTCAAAAATTAACAACTTTATTTCTTAAAGTATAACAGAGAATAATTAACTAACAAGTATTTACAACTCTTTCCTTTAACCTATCTTTTACTTTCCCTTCTATTATGCTTGTCTGATAAAACCCCTGATTAAGATTTACTGAAAAATTCAAATTTCAAAACCCACCAGCTGTCGAATCTTCTGTAGATGTGCTCTCCAGGTTGGTGCTGATGTTTTTTCTTTCTGTATAAACTCCTTCTCTAGACAGGTACCTCTCAGAGTGTTCTAGCTATCAGCCCACAGCTGTTGGCCTTTTGGCAGCTCTTCCCAACTGTTCAATTTTCCCCGGTTTTATACCCTAAAGCAGCGGATTGTGTCATTGGCTTTTAATGATGTCAACGTACAAAATTCAAACTTGATTCAAGTTTTTTTTTGATGTATAATTTAAACTGATTGGCCAAATGCAAATTTGTTTTTTGCCCCCAGGCAGCCAGCTACCCTGTCTGCTGGACCACATATTACATTGTATCTTATTCAGAACACTTGGTGCTGTCAGGTAGTTCTGCTAGCTTTTAACTCTCTTAAAGATACAGTACACCCACATCTTCATAACACCTCTCTCTTAAGAAAAAATGAACCATCATAAAGGAAAGATGGCTTCATTTTGTTTTCTAATCTTTAAACACATTATCCTAACATACTGATAACTTTAACCTAAGTTCACCTTCACTTCTTCCCATATGACTGTGTGTATATATACATTAATTGAATTCAAATCTCATCTGAACTTTATCACTTAAATCCATGTTAACGCATCTGTGATTACATTCTTAGGACCAGCTCATGTATGATTTTTAAATTGACAGTCTGCAACAAAATAGTCTCATATTCTTATCTTTAAAGTGTTCTAAGAATGTAAGAGGATTCTGATCTGTCTACACAACCATCTCCAACACATTGTTGGTGACATAAACGTTACAATGTTTTAAGGCCAGTACCAAACTCAATAGATCTTTTTTGATTGTGGAGTATTTCCTCTGATGGATGTTGAGCTTCTTCAAAAAGTAACCAACTGGCAGTTCAATCCCATCCCCATCTTCCTGTAGGAGTACAGCTCCAACTCCTATGTCACTAGTATTGATGGCGACTTTACAAGGTTTTGAAGAGTTTAGTGTAGCCACAATGGGTTTGGTGGTTCATGTGGCTTCCAAATAGTTGAATGCCTCCTGGCACGGTTCTGTCCACCGAAACTGTGTTTGTCTTGAGAAAATCGGTTAACGGTGCCACTACACTGCTGAAGTTTGGAACAAACGTCCAATAGAGTCTGCAGAGTCCGAAGAAAGAGGTGCTTAGATTCTTCGAGGTTGGTCGTAGAAATTCCTCGATGACCTTTATCTTTGCGCTCCATGTGGTCAACCTTTCATGACTGATGTTATGCCTCAAGAATGTCACCTTTGCTTTGTCAAATTCCATTTTATTTAAGTTTATCATCAGTTTTGCTTCTCGTGGTCATTCAAAGAATTCTGTCAATTGTACCATGCGATCTTTCCAGGACTTACTAAAGATCACAATATTGTCCAAATAGACATCACCGGTTGTTAACCCAGCCACACCTCTGTCCATGAGCCTTTGGAATGTGGCGGGTGTGTTCTTCATTCCAAAGCTTTAAGCTGATATAGCCCATTTGGGTTACAAACACAGAAATTTATTTCGTCTTCTCTGATAAAGGTATCTGCCAGTAACCTCATTAAGTCCAACTTGGTGATGTAACTGGCTTGTCCGACTTTCTTGAAACAGTGCTCCAATCTCGGAATTGGATATGAGTCTGATTTTGTAGTGGCATTGACCTTCCGATAATCCCCACAGAATTGTTGAGTCCCATCCTGTTTGAGAGCTAAGACGATTGGCAAACTCGACTCGCTCTGGCCTGGTTCGATGATGCTTTATCGAGCATGGCGCCCACCTCCAACTGGACCTGTCTGGCTTTGAAAGGATTAAGCCAATAGGGGTGTTGTTTTATTAGAACAGTGTTCCCTATGTCTGCTTCATGTACAATAGCATTAGTCCTCCCCATTTGATTCTTACATATGTCCTTGTACTGTAGTAACAAATCTTTCAACTGTGTTCTATGCTCATGAAACAGATCGTTTACTAATCTATCCCATTTCTCAAGAACTTCTTTATTTTTTCACATATTTTGAGGCACTTCAAAATCCACACCATCTGGGTTTGATTCCTCTCTCTGCGGGGCAGTAACTAACACCTGTTTCTCTGGTTCTTTCTCTCGAGTATAAATATGGTTTCAACATGGTCGTATGACAGACCCGATACCTTGTTTTTCTTATCTGGCATCTTTACCAGATAGGTTACCAGACTCAACATTTTCTCAATTTATAGGGACCACTAAACCTGGCTTTGAAAGGATCTCCTATCACTGGTAACTGTATTAACACGTTATCCCCTCAGGAAAATGTCTGCATCTCAGAGTTTTTATCTGCTGCCTGCTTCATTTTATACTATGCCCTCTTTAGGTGCTGTTTAGCTAACTCACCTCCCTCAATTTAATTTCTCTCTCACCTCCGATACATAATCTAAGTGTGAGATCTCTGACTTTGGTCCTGTCAATTTTTCTTTTATTACTTTCAAAGGGCCTGTCTCTTCATACCCGAATATTAACTCAAAGGGAGTAAACTGAGTAGACTTGTTTGGGGCATCTCTAATGGCAAACAATACAAATGGGATACCTTTATCCCAATCATTCGGGTAATCCTGACAGTACGCTCTCAAAATGGTCTTCAAGATTCCAAAGTTTGTGAGAAGATTTGTAGCTCGGGTGCTCGTTGTTGTGGTTCTGTTCACCGAGCTGGGAATTTGTGCTGCAGACGTTTCGTCCCCTGTCTAGGTGACATCCTCAGTGCTTGGGAGCCTCCTGTGAAGCGCTTCTGTGATGTTTCCTCCGGCATTTATAGTGATTTGTACCTGCCGCTTCCGGTTATCAGTTCCAGCTGTCCGGTGCAGTGGCCGGTATATTGGGTCCAGGTCGAAGTGCTTATTGATTGAATCTGTAGATGAGTGCCATGCCTCTAGGAATTCCCTGGCTGTTCTCTGTTTGGCTTGTCCTTTATTAGTAGTGTTGTCCCAGTCGAACTCATGTTGCTTGTCATCTGCTTGTGTGGCTACTAAGGATAGCTGGTCGTGTCATTTTGTGGCTAGTTGGTGTTCATGGATGCGGATCATTTGTCCTATGTAGTGTTTTGTGCAGTCCTTGCATGGGATTTTGTACACTACATTGGTAATGCAAAGATTAGAATAAGCGGTCTTACCGCAAATTCAACCCAAACTCTGGGTCAGATATGTGGATGACACCTTTGTAATCATTAAAAACACAGAAATAGAGAACACACACTGGATCATCAACGCCACACTCACAGGAATCCGATTCACTAGAGAGGAAGAAAAGGACAACCAACTCCCATTCCTAGACGTGATGGTACAGAGAACACCGAACGGAGAATTCACCACAAAGGTATACAGGAAAGCCACACACACAGACCAAATCCTGAACTACGAAAGCAACCACCCCAACACACACAAAAGAATTTGCATCAGGACACTGTTCAAAAGGCCACAACACACTGCAGCACACCAGAACTGCAAAAAGAGGAAGAAGAACACCTCTACAATGTATTCGCCAAAAACAGATACCCACGCAATTTCATCAACAGATGCCTAAGGGAAAGGCAACGGAACGAGGACATGCCACAACCCAAAGGACTAGCCACACTACCATACATCAGGAGCATTTCCGAACTGACAGCCAGACTACTGCGACCACTAGGACTCATAACAGCACACAAACCAATAGCCCTCTCAGACAACAACTCACCATAAGCAAAACTATGTAGTGTACAAAATCCCATGCAAGGACTGCACAAAACACTACATCGGACAAACAGGAAGACAGTTAACGATCCGTATACATGAACACCAACTCGCCACGAAACGACACGACCAGCTCTCCTTAGTAGCCACACATGCAGATGACAAGCAACATGAGTTCGACTGGGACAACACTACTATTATAGGTCAAGCCAAACAGAGAACAGTCAGGGAATTCCTAGAGGCATGGCACTCATCCACAGACTCTATCAACAAACACATCGACCTGGACCCAATATACCGGCCACTACAGCGGACAGCTGGAACTGACAACCAGAAGCGGCAGATTCAAACCACTACAAATGCCGGAGGAAACATCACAGAAGCGCTTCACAGGAGGCTCCCAAGCACTAAGGATGTCACCTAGACAGGGGACGAAACGTTTGCAACACAAATTCCTACATGGTCTTCAAGGTCTGATGCCACCTTTCTAAAGCTCCCTGGGATTCAGGATGATACGCACTGGATTTAAAGTGCTGTATTCATAAGCTATCCATAACCTCCTTAACAACCTAGCAGTAAAATTTGACCCTTGGTCCGACTGAATTTCTCTGGGTAGCCCATACCGTGTGAAGAAAGCTACCAACTTCTCTACTACCCTATTTACCTCGATACTCCAAAACGGAATTGCCTCCGGAAATCTGGGAGTCACATCCATTATGGTTAACAAGTATTGGTTCCCACTTTTAGTTCTCATCAGGGACCCTACACAATCAATTATAACCCGCGTGAAAGGTTCTTCAAATTGGGAATTGGCAACAAAGGGGCTGGTTTTATTACCGCCTGTGACTTACCTACCATTTAGCATGTATGACACATACGGCAAACGTTAACCACATCTTTGTGCATTCCAGGCCAATAAAAATGTTTTTGTACATTATCCTGAATCTTTTATACCCCAAGGTAACCTCCTACAGGTAGTTCATGTGCTCCCCATGTCACTTCCTGTCTGTCTGCTACCAGCAACACAATCTGGTGCACTTCGGCCCATTTCTCCTCCGCAATAACCTGCCATGGTCTCTATTTCTGCCTTAGGATTCTATCTTTCAAATAATAACCCTCTGGAATATTCTCTGCCTCCTTTTCAGAGTACACATCCACATATATGTCTTCTATCGTTTTGTCTTGCTGTTGCAAATCTCTTCACCTTTCAGGAGGAAACACTTCTGTCTGACCCTCTGTCTGTTCAGGTGTTTCCTGACCATTACGTCAAACAAGGTATCCGCTAACTGAACCTCAACTCCTTCATCTTTCTCTTTACATTTTGCTTCTTGCTGTGACTTATGATAGTGGGTCTGGTTACCACACAGTCTGGGAAAATACCAGGATATTACTGTTTTAATTCCTCAGTTTCTTGGTCTTTCTTGGGCTTCTCCACAAAAAGGGGTGTCACTCCCACCTTGGATCCTGCCAAATCATTCCCAAGAACAAACTGGATTCCTGGAACTGACACTCTGTCAATCACTCCCACTGTAACTTCCCCAGTCTTGAGTTGACACTCCAATCTCATCTCACATAGGGGAATGCTAAAGTTCTGTCCATCTATTCCGCAAATGACCACACTCTTGGCTAACAGATCAGAAAGAGTGCATATTCGCTCATCCCAGACTATCAGTGACTAGTTAGGTCCTGTATCTCTCAAAATTATAACTTCTTGTCCTTCTCCCTGTTCTTTCTGAGTAAACGTTACTCACAGAGGCGAATTCTTTGTAAGGATCAGGTACTAACTCCATACCCAGCCCCTGCCCAAGCTGTGCACTCTCCTGCAGCTCCTCACCCCTTCTTGGGGTCTCCTTTACTACCTTCAGTAATGCCACTGGCTTAGCTTCTTTTCCCACAATGCCTTTCTTTAACGACCAGCACTGTATCTATATGTGTCCCACTTTACAACAGTAGAAACACCTGAGGCCTTTCACCTCCTTTCCACCCTCTTGGGCTTCATTTTTATCTCCCCTTCTCTCAACCTCTATCCCTCACAGGATGAAATTCTGTCCGGAAGCTTGTCTTATTCATCGATGTGTAATCATCTGCTAATTCTGCTGCCCTTCTCACTTCCTCAACTTTCCATTCCTTCACGTAAATTCTTACCACCTCTGGAAGTGAGTTGTTAAACTTCTCCAGCAGAACAATCTCTCATAGAACCTCAAAGGTCTTATCTATTTTTAAAGCATGCACACATCTATCAAAATGACAATGTTTAATTCTTTCAAACTCAACATAAGTCTGACCTGGTTCCTTCTTTGTGTTTCTGAACCACTGTCTATATGCATCTGGTACCAATTCATAAGCTCTTAAAATAGCCTGTTTTACCTCTTCACAATCTCATGATCCCTCATCTGACAGCACAGCAAATACCTCACTAGCTCTGCCTACCAGTTTATTCTGGACTAGCATTACCCATAAATCCTCTGACCACTCCATCTGCCTCGCTAGTTTTTCAAATAAAATAAAGAAGGCTTCAACATCTTTCTCATCAAAATGTGGCAGAGTTTTGCCATATTTGTATATATCACTACCTTCTCTTTTAATCTCCATCCTGTTAACTTGTCTTGACTGACTAGGTCACAACTTCTCCAGTTCAAATTCTCTCTCTTTTTGCTCAGCAAAGAACCATTTCTATCTTTCTTTTTATTCTATCTCTCGCTCTCTCCCTCTCTCTCCCCCCTTTCTTCTCTCTCTGTTTGCTCTGCCAAGAACCTTCTCTCTTTTTACCCCCTCTCTTCCTTCTCTCTCTCTTTGTCTTTCACTCTCCTTCTCTGTTTCCTCTCTCTCTGTCTCTCTCCCTTTCTTTATCTTCTAACTCCATTTTCCTCAATTATAATTTAAATTTTTCTAACTCTACTGCACGTGTCTGTTTCTCTGACACACCTAAGTGTTCGAGTAACCCCCTAGCAATTGCAGTTTTACTTTTGTCCTTGGTTGAACCCAAATCGAATTTTTTGGCTAATTCTAAAATTATGGCCTATTTCTTTCCTTCCAAAATTTCTTGGCAAACTTGAGAATCATCTTCAAATCCCAGAACCTCTTTCGTACTTTTAAGAGCTATGTCTTTCACTTTTAATTTAATCAATCACAGTCACCAAAAGTAAACAAATTGCCTCACCTACATTTTGTTTGAAGATCTAGGACACTAACCTGCAAGTGTTTCAATCTGCTGGGATTTTTCATACCCCCAAATCTATTCAAATCTATCTAAACCAGTTCAAATCACGAATCCAAGACCCAAACCATTTAAATCCCAGAAAAGCCCCCAATCTGTTATGACATGGGGTAAACTCTCCTGCTTAATTTAAACCCACAACACAGAAAAGATTTATCCTGTGCAGTAATCTGTGAAAATTCGAGAGGCCAAGAACTATTTAAAGTAAAAATTAACAACTTTATTTCTTAAAGTATAGCAGAGAATAATTAACTAACAACTATTTACTTCCTCTAACCTATCTTTTACTTTCCCTTCTATTATACTAGTCCGATAAAACTCCCGCTTAAGATTTACTGATAAATTCAAATTTCAAAACCAGACAGTTGCTGAATCTTCTGTAGATGTGCTCTCCAGGTTGGTGCTGATGTTTTTTCTCTCTGTACAAACTCTTTCTCTAGACAGCTACCTCTCAGAGTGTTCTAGCTATCAGCCCACAGCTGTTGGCCTTTTGGCAGCTCTCCCCCAGCTGTTCAGTTTTGCCCGGTCTTATACTCTAAAGCAGCGGATTGTGTCATTGGCTTTTAATAATGTCTACATAAAAAATTCAAACTTGATTGGAGTTTGTTTTTTTGGGGGGGTATAATTTGAACTGATTGGCCAAATGCCAATTTGTTTTTGTCTCCAGGCAACCAGCTACCCAAGGTGCTGGAGGGCATGTTATGTTGTATCTTAAAGAGAACACTTGGTGCTGTGTCACGTAGTTCTGCTAGCTTTTAACTCTGTTAAAGGTACAGTACACCTGCATCTTCATATCATAATGAAATAGTCACAGTGTCCTATAGCATGGAAATAGGCCCTACGGCCTGGGCTGGACCATGCCAACCAAAATGTCCATTCTCTCTCACTCTATTATCCTGCACTTGGCCCAAATCCATCTAAATATTTCCTCTCTGTGTCTTTGTCCAAATGGCTTTTAAATGTTGTTAATGCACATACCTCAACCACTCCCGCTGACAGCTCCTTCCACATGCATATCACCCTCTGTGAAAAGGTTGCCCCTAAGGTTCATTTTCATTCTTTCCCCTCTCACCTTAAACTGATGCCCTCCTGTCCTTGATTCCCCAGCCCTGGTAAAAAGACTGAAAGCATTCACCCTATCCCTGCCTCACATGATCTTATATACTTCGATAAGATCCCCCCTCAGTCTCCTGTGAAGAAAAATGTTCTAGCTTGTCCACCCTCTCCCTATCACTTAGACTGTTGAGTCCTGACAACATCCTTGTTAATTTCTTCTGCACTCTTTTCGGTTTAATGGCCTATAGCAAGGTGACTAAAACTGAACAGAATACTCCAAATGTGGCCTCCAACTGCACCGTAACTTTCAAACTTCTATACTCAATGCCCTGACTGATGAAGGCTCTTATTTCAAGGGGTGAGATTTTGGTCCCTTATTTCAGAAAAGATATCATATCATTGGAGGTGGTTCAGAAAAGGTACACTGGGATGATCCCTGGGATGGAGGGATTGACTTATGAGCAAAGGATAAACTGGTTGGGACTCTACTCACTCGAGTTTAGAAGAATGAGCCGTAATCTCATTGAAAGAGAGGATTTTTAAGGGGTTTGATGGGGTAAATGCTGTGAAGATTTTTCCCCTCATGGGAGAGTCTAGTCTCAGCATAGAGGGGAGCCAATTTAAGACAGAGATGAGGAGAAATGTCTTCTCTGAGAGGATTGTGTGTTGTTGGAACCCCTTACCACAGAGAGCTGTGTGGGCAGAGTCCTTGTGTACATTTAACACTGAGAGAGATAGATTCTTGATCAGTCAGGGAATGATGGGTTATGGCGGAACAGCAGGAATGTGAATGTGAGGAATATTTGATCAGCTATGATCCAATGGCGGAGTAGGCTGGAGGGGAGTAGAGACTAACAGTTAATGACAATTGGACATTGACAGATTAAAACCTAAAACAATCCACAATGTACCATCTTAACAATACTATTCAAGTTGCAATACAAATCCACAAGTAATATATAATTAAAGAGAAGCACAAAGCTTACTCCTTACGAGATTAATCCAAATCCCAACCCATGTATATATGTAAACACAATTAGGACATTTTACAACCACGGCTCCACTCACTGGTGATTTGTTAACCTTCCTTAACTGGGTTAGCTGAAGTATTATTGTAATGGCTTTACCTCTCATTAACTTTCCAGGAATTAAACTGAATGTCAGTTGTGTGCTGAATATCCTTACTGCTATTTAGAGTTAATTTTGTTGAAGATAAGCCCATAAATATAATTGTGAATGTTGCTGCAGAAGCAGGAACTCTTAGATACTGTCAGCTATAAGTTTGGATTAAAATATTTTAATACCTTACCATTCCTGTCTTATGTCAGGACTGACAATATCTTGTTTGACTGAGTAGTTTTTATTGCGGTTATATTGTACAACCTAACATAAAAATGTGAGCAACAGAGGTAGCTATATAGTCCCTCAAACTGCTCAGTTATTTAATATGGCTATGTCTGATCTTTGACTTCTTCAACTGCACACTCTCCTTATCCTTGATTCTCTGAGAATCCAAAAAGCTGTGTGTTCACCAGAGCTGAGTCATTCAATTCACACAACACAATAGCACATTGTGAACCAGAATCCCATTCCAACAACCAGAGAAATTTCTTTGCTGTGAAACTTCTGGCCAGTAGATCTTTGATCTTTTTGGGGCATGGGTAAAGCATGTATTACTTCACAACAAAATCTTTAAAGTTTTTCTTTAAACCTGGCATTGAAGATGTAATTCACATGATATGAAGCATAACTACATGACAGAGCCTCCCTCAGTGGTTGCACACTGCTGAGTGTCTCAGCTTTGGTGAACGCAATCGCTTTTTGGATTCTCAGAGAATCAGGGATAAGTGGGGTATACAGGAATGTGCAGTTGAGGTAGTCAAAGACCAGTCAGTACCACATTAAATGTGTCACCACATTGCCAGTAGAAGGTGGATGTTTTTGAGAGGATACAGAGGAGGTTCACCAGGATGTTGCCTGGTATGGAGGGCACTAGCTATGAACAGAGGTTGAGTAGATTAGGATTGTTTTCATGAGAAAGATGAAAGTTGAGGAGGAGACTTCATTGAAGTCTACAAACTCATGAAAGGTAAAGATAGGGTGGATAGATTAGATTAGATTCCCAACAGTACGGAAACAGGCTCTTTGGACTAATATGTCCACACCAACCCTCCAAAGAGTAACCCATCCAAACCCATTCCCAATCCAGTATTTACCTCTGACTAATGCACCTAACATTATGGGCAGTTTAGCATGATCAATTCACCTGACCTGCACATCTTTAAACTGTGGGAGGAAACAGGACCACTCAGAGGAAACCCACGCAGACATGAAGAGAATGTGCAAACTCCACACAGACAGTCTCCTGAGGAGGGAATTAAACCCAAGTCACTGGTGCTGTGAGGCAGCAGTACTAACTACTGAGAACGCAAAAAATTGGATTTATGTTTACACTTCCAAGAACAAAATAATTTAGAAGTTGATTTTAAGGAACATTTCCAATGAATCATAGAATCCCTATTGTGTGGAAGCAGGCCATTCAGTCCACACTGACCCTCTAAAGGGTATCCCATCCAGACCCACTCCCTATATCTGTAACCCTGCATTTGCCATTGCAAACTCACCTTTGCCTGCACAACCCACCTAACCTGCACATCTTTAGAATGTGAGAGAAAACCCACAAAGCCACAGGGAGAACGTACAAACACCACACAGTCACCCGAGGCTGGAATCGAACCTGGGTCCCTGGCGCTGTAAGGTAACAGTGCTAACCACTGATCCACCGTACCAGCCACTAAACCACCACACTAGAAAAATCCTTGATTCAAATTTTGACGTTCCATTCCCTTGTAATTGAAATCGAATGTACATTGGGTAACTGAGCCTGAAACGTTTCCATTGCAGCAAACCAGTGCCAAATGACTGAGAGGTGTTACAATTACAGCTGCAGCTTCCTCTCGGTGTCACAAACAAAGAACAAAGAAAAAATTACAGCACAGGAACAGTCTCTTCAGCCCTTCAAGCCTATGCTGATCCAGATCCTCTATCTAAAACTGTTGCCTGTTTTCCAAGGATCTGTATCTCTCAGCTCCCTGCCCATTCATGTATCTGTCTAGATACATCTTAAACACTGCTATCATGCCCACCTCCACTCCCTCCACTGGCAACATGTTCCAGGTACCGACCACCCTCTGTGTAAAGAACCTTCCATGCATGTCTTCCTTAAACTTTTCCCCTTTTACCTTGAGCTCCTAGAAATTGAGTCCCCCACTCTGGAAAATCTTTCTTGCAATAATTTGGAAGACTCACACACCATTCACATCACAGAGATGTTACAAACCAGAAATTGTCAATGAGCCACTGAAGAAGAATGTGAGGGTAGAGGGTCCTTCGATACTTGTTGCTAACCTGTCACTATTGCTTTACTTTCATGAAATTAATGGAAGGCAAACATACAGACACAAGAAATTCCGAGTTGATGCTGAATTCTCTTCAGATCAACCCACTGTCTGCGATTGTTTTGATAATTAGTGTTTATTAATGATGAATTCTTATCAAAACCCTTCAGAAATCGTCAGCTTTCTGTTGGCTCAATGGTTGTTGGGTTTAAGGAGATGACATAGATGAGGTAAAGTACTTTCCTCCTTTAACGTCTAGTCTGTGATTCACTCACTCAAATCCACAGAGATTTGTGTCGCTGGAGAAATTGGTTAGTTCTCTGCAAGAACAGGACTGACTCGAAGTTTTGCTTCCACCTGCCCGGATAGCATGGAATTTCAACATCACATCTTTAACTGAGTTAGTGCAGCAAATCTGGTATGGGGAGAAATCAAGAAGAGGGGACTGAGTTGGATTATCAGCCATGGTCATATTAACTAGCAGAGCTGGCTTGAAGAGCTGAATGCTGTACTTCTGCTTTTCAGGAACCTACATGTATCAATCGTTCTTAACAAAACAAATGTTGTGTTCAGAATAAAAATAGGTTAAATCCAATTCCTCATGTGGGTCACTTTGTGGTCACTTGAGTATTGTGACTGATTATTGCTCTGTTGTGCATTGTATTATGTTGGTTACGCAGAGTGAGATTTGTTGAAACTTTACAGTTGTCTTTCATATTAAGGCAGTTCAACCAATTGTGGAGAAGTATTTCATCCTAATGGTTCCTGGATTATGGAGATATTAACCTCAAGGATCAACTGATCCCTCTCTAAAATGAAACACAGAAATTATTTTCCCTGAAACCAGAGCAGTGATTTTAAAAAGTGGAATCTAATATAATTTCCACCGGACAACAGGCACATTAGGCACATAGGAGCAGGAGTTGGCAATTCAGCCTCTCAATCCTGCACATGATTCGAGATCATGCTTAATGGTCTTCCTTAACACTGTAGCCCCACACTGACCTCATATCCCTCGATGTGATTAGTAAGTAGAAATCATAGTCTATTGTCTTTTGATTCACACATTTTCGGTCCATATTTGCTAAAGTCTATAACTTGTCCAATCCTCAGGCTCATTACTTTCTTTTGAAAACTTTATAAGCCTCCTCCTTTGATCTCATACTATCTTTCACTTTCTCTCAGTTCTTGTTGAGTAGTTTTGCTATTAAGGGATGCATGTTATTGGAAAATTGATAATTAGTACTTTAAATACAAGCCATTACCTATCTACTATCTAATAGTTTAATATTCTTTCCAATCCACCACAGTCAACTTCCTCCTCATCCCTTCAGAATTGCCCTGGTTAGTCTTAAGTCACGGTCTCAAATAGAAAAGCATATTTTCAAACCTAATGGAAAATTCTACCATACTGTGGTCACTACTCCCTGAAGGTTCTTCTTACAACAGGATTATAACTGAACTCTTTTACATTATATTCTTAAAAGGAGTTCAGTTATAATCTTGTTGTAAAAAGGAACCTTCAGGGAATAGATTTGAAATAGCCCGCACCCTAGTTGGTCCCTCAGCATGGATGGCATAATGGCACAAGGTTGAGGAGAGCGGCCGCACATTGCCAGGGACCTGAGTTCAGTTCCAGCCTTGGATGACTGTGTGGAGTTTGCATCTTCTCCCAGTGTCTGTGTGGGTTTTCACTGGGTGTTTCAGTTTCCTTCCACAGTCCAAAGATGTGCAGGTCAGGTGGGTTGGTGCTGATTGGGCTGGGTATGGAAGGGATGCTGCTTGGAGGCTTTGTGCAGACTGATTGGGCCAAATAGCCTCTTTTGCACTGGGGGGATTCTATGGACATATTACCCCAGAAAACTGTCACAAGAATTCTTCTTGCATAGCATTGGTATTCATTAGATTTACCCAATCTGTATGTCAGTTGAAATCATCCGTGATTACTGTATACTCCTTGCTACATACACCCTAGACTTATTCTATGCTTTACTTTACCCCAACTGAATGACTCATCAATATTTGCTGCTTCATGCTGTTCTTAGCTCTACCCAAACTAGCTCCTGTGTGTTTTTGTTCTCCGATCAGAGATTCTCTTTTATAGATGCACTGATCATGTCCTTAATATTAGCATTACTCCAGCTTGCTCTTTTTCTGTCTATTCCTCCTGAATGACAAATATCCTTTCATGTTCAGTTCCCAGCCTTAGTCACCTTGTAACCACATCTGCAATATGCTAATTAATTTGTGTTCTTTTGCTTCTTTAAGCACCATTACTGCACTTACTTTGCTATAAATGCTGCCTCTATTTAGATTAAGTACTTTTAATTCTGTAATTTTAAAGCTATTCTGTAATATGATGCTGGTTCATTCAAGGATTTGGTTCTGCTACTTTCTGCTTCCATTAATAGCATTAATACTTCCCGTAATCAGCTGTGTTATATTCCATCTGAATTTCACCGTTAGCTTCCACCGTCTTACAAACAAGTTCAAACCTTCCACCCACACTATGAGAAAATCTCTCTGCAAGGATATTAGCCCAGTCCTGAAGCTATTACTGAAATAAATAAAATACTGAAGATGCTGGAATTATGAAATAAAAATAGACAGTGCTGAAGAAACTCTTCTGAAGAAGAGAGTCACATTAAAATTGAAATGTTAAGTCTATTTCTTTTCCCACAGATACTTCCAGATCTTCTGAGTTTCATCAGCACACACTTTTATCTAAACTATAACCCATCCTTCCTGTATATGTCTCACTTGTTCTAGAATTGGGTCTCAGTGCTGCAGAAATCTAAAGACTTGTCCTGCTCCATCTTTTTAATCATGCACTCATTCACTCAATCTTCTTGTTTTGATATCCATCAATATGTCTTGATGGAAGCAATTCTGAAACCCTGCTTTTGTGGCTTTTGCCTATCTCCCTGAGATATACTTTTAGAAATTCATTCCTCTTCCTACGAATATCATTGATGCTAACACAAATGTTGACCACTGACTCTTCTCATTCATCCAAAAGGAATGTCATGTAGCCACTTTCTAACATCCTTGATCCTAGCATCAGAACATTTTAGAGTCAGATCATTGGCCCAGAAATACCTGTCTATTCACTGAATATAATTGACTTTCTAATTCCCAAATCTCAGCACCCCCACCTGATGGTGATTGTGATACCATCGGCTTGATTTTGCTCTGATGAAACTTTCCTTACCAGTGGCCAAAATGGAAAACTGATTAGCAAATGAGATGCATTCAGGGGTCTTCTCAACTGATTGTGGGATCTTTCCAGACTGTCCAGTAATTACTTACTCCCTCTCCACATGCCTGGTCTTATTCTATGGTGTGACCACTTTGTGAACCAGGTGAATGAGGTAAAGCAGCTATGTGTCTGGTTTGCAGCTTTGCAGATGCTGCACAGTAACTCCACTCCAGTTTCAAAGCCCAGATTCATGTGATCATCTGGGCCACGTGATTTGTCCATGACTCCCCACATGGCACAAGACGAACATTCCATGCAGCTGAGCTGCCCTGCCATACATAGAACATAGAACATAGATCAGTACAGCACAGAACAGGCCCTTCAGCCCACAATGTTGTGCCAACCATTGATCCTCATGTATGCACTCTCAAATTTCTGTGACCATATGCATGTCCAGCAGTCTCTTAAATGTCCCCAATGACCTCGCTTCCACAACTGCTGCTGGCAACGCATTCCATGCTCTCACAACTCTCTGTGTAAAGAACCCACCTCTGACATCCCCTCTATACTTTCCTCCAACCAGCTTAAACTATGACCCCTCGTGTTAGCCATTTCTGCCCTGGGAAATAGTCTCTGGCTATCGACTTTATCTATGCCTCTCATTATCTTGTATACCTCAATTAGGTCCCCTGTCCTCCTCCTTTTCTCCAATGAAAAAAGTCCAAGCTCAGTCAACCTCTCTTGTTAAGATAAGCCCTCCAGTCCAGGCAGCATCCTGGTAAACCTCCTCTGAACCCTCTCCAAAGCATCCACATCTTCCCTATAATAGGGCAACCAGAACTGGACACAGTATTCCAAGTGCAGTCTAACCAAAGTTTTATAGAGCTGCAACAAGATCTCACGACTCTTAAACTCAATCCCCCTCAATACCTTAAACCTACTTTCAGATTGGAGATGAGAAAAAAGAATGTAAAGTTACTTATTAATCAATCCCAGTCTAATTCTGTTTCTGACTGTGTCTCTCAGGTCTTTTGGTCACATGCTCCTTCAGGTGCTGCTGACTGCCTGTCTTGAATTCAAACTTTTATCTGTTTAGTGTAAAAGTCCATCCAAATATACAGTACCAATGTTTTATTTTCCAAAAAAGTTTTCAGTGAGTCTTTTTCTCTCTCTGTCTTTGTACAGGGACTTCTGTGCTTCAGATAACAGCCACAGACGCTGATGATCCGACATATGGAAACAGTGCCAGGGTGGTGTACAGTATCCTGCAGGGACAGCCATACTTTTCCGTGGATCCTAACACAGGTAGGTTTCCAATACCCAATGGATCTGTCTATTTTTCTACAGTGCGTTAGAATGTTAAAAATGATCATGCTGAACATAAATCTGTCTTGATCTGAAGCAATTAGGCAGCTTTTAAAGCAGGAATCCAGAGCTGTGCAAAAGTGAATGGCCCTTCATTTGCAGCTGCCCCACTGTATGCTTCCATACTTCAGAAAGAGTTGTGTTTATTGACATCTTTCACATCTCAGATGATCTAAAATACTTCACAGCTAGTTTTGAAGTGTGGTCTTTGTTGCAAAGTAAGAAACATAACTTGGAGCAGCTAGTGTTGGAGTAGGGTGGACAAAGTTAGAAATCACGCAACACCAGGTTGTAGTCCAACAGGTTTATGTGGAAGCACTAGCTTTCAGAGCACTGCTCCTTCATCAGATGGTTGTGGAGTATAAGATTGTAAGACAGAATTTACAGCAAAGGTTTACAGTGTGATGTAACTGAAATTATTTATTGAAATTATTAATGTTTTATTAAGTCTCTCATCTTTTGGAATGAACATGTTGGTTTCAGTTCTTTTGTATGTAAATTGCAGAATTTTTTTAAAGTTACATTCGCAACTGTAATGTGTGTGTGAGAGAGAATGAGTTTAAAGAGGTATAAGTCTGTAAGAGAGTGCGTGTGTGCGAGTGGGTGTGTATGTGTGAGTATATGAGCTTATGTAAGTGTGTGTGTGTGTGTGTAGGAATGTCTGTGTTCCTGTGTGAGTGCAGTGGGGTCACCTGTAGTGTGACATGAACCCAAGGTCCTGATTGAGACCATCCCCATGGATACCGAACTTGGCTATCAGCCTCTGCTTGGCTACTTTGTGTTGTTGCCTGTCCCAAAGTCCACCTTGGAGAACGATCACACGAAGGTCCGAGGTTGAATGTCCTGGCCCGCTGAAGTGTTCTCCGACTAGGAGGGAACACTCCTGTCTGTTGATTGTTCTGCGATGTTCATTCATCCGTTGCTGTAGCTTCTGCTTGGTCTCACCAATGTATCATGCCTCAGGGCATCCTTGCCTGCATTGTATGACATAGACAACATTGGCTGAGTCACATGAATGCCTACCACATACATAGTGGCATAACAGGAAGCATAAGAGTGGCCTTGTACCACAGACAACAATGGTTCATGACGGAATAAGGTATTGTTGTCATGTTGATTGAGCAATAAACATTGACCAAGACATCTTGGAGAATGCTCCTGCTCTTCATGGGGTCTCTTGCATCCATCTGAGAGTGATAATTATTTAACATGTTGTCTGAAAGATGGCACAGCTGGAAATATAGCACTTCCTACGTGGTACCACTTGAAGGATGCAGTGTTGCCTCCTGGTGCTCCTCTGTGGGGCATTCGGAGAGTGGCTTAGAAAAATGGATTTCTGCCTCAAATATGAGAAAGCTGCCATGACCAATATTAGCAGGTGTTTCCAAATCCCTTACAATGCTTCCTTCTCCACCACACACACAGATGTCAGAACTGATCAGCTGGACAGGGCACACCTCAGGAGAGTTTCTACAGTTAAATTGACAGTACAATAAATGATGATTGAAACATAAATTAACATGCCAGTTGTTATAATCATTCTCTCTGATACCCTGTTCAATTAATGAGAGATGTGAGTGAGTTGCACACTTGCTGATCAATTCCATTTTTCTCATTTTAATGAACAATTAAAAATCAGTTACTTTGAGATGGTTGACTGACTTTATCTGATGGCTTCACAGAAAGGTCCTGGCAGAGCAATAAACCAAAAAGACCCCAGCAGTCCCACTGTACATCACACTGGACACGTTATTTGAATATGACATAATTTTAAAGATAAGGAGCTAAAGGATGTCTATGAATTAGCCATCATTTGCTATAGTTTCACAGAGGTATCTTGGTCCTGTGGGTTTGTGCAATTTGAAAATCCCGTTTCAATAGAAATGTTTAATTTCAGGTTGACCGATTAATTTGCTAGCAGTAACCTGAGTGCAGGAACACTCCCAAATCCTCTTCACATTGCTGGATCTGTTTCTTTCCAGCCAAATGGAAATATAAAGCACTCACAGAGAAGTACCAAAGGTACAAAACACAATAAACCCGAAATACAGTAAAATGAGACAATGCTTCCAGCTAGAAAATAAATTGGTGAACTAGAACTTGCTAATAGCATCTGCTGTTTCCACTCCTCACAACTCAATGTCTTGCTCACAAAGTTCCCCAAAGTGCCACACGGTGAGATTGATATGAATCACCTGCAAGAGGACATAGAGAAACTTGTAAAAGGGTAGATGAGTGCCAGAATGAATGGGGAGAAGCGATATAATCAGGAGCACAATTCTAAACAGGGAGAGATGGTCCTGGGGCTGATTTTCCATTGACCTCTATAGGTGGAAGGACATATTGAGCACTTCGTTAGAGAAGTATATGGGATCATGGGCTTCACAAATGGAGAGGTTGAGTGCAAAGTTAGGTCAAATCCAAATAAAGGACTAGTTAGTTCTCAACTAGAGTATTGTATCCAGTTCTGGTCACCTCATCTTTGGAAAGATGTGAAGGTTGTTGAGAGAATGCACAGGAGTTTTGGAGAACTTTAGTCATCAAGTTCGATAGGAGGTATTGGTTGGTGAAATGACAGGCTTCGATAAGGTACTTTCCTATTTTTGTATTGTAAAAGGACTAGGGAGATATATTCAATATTTTGGGGAATATGAGGAAAAACTTATTAATGTTGCGGTCGTTGACGACCTGGATCTTGCAGTCCCGGAAGAGGTGAATGTGGAAAGAATAATGGTTTCAAAATGATATTGGATGGTTTAGGGTTAGGTTTTCATGGCTGTGGAGCTGAGCCAGGAAGTAGGAATGCCTAGAATGATCTGCAGAAAGCTAGCATGCATAAGATAGGCTGAATGACCTCCTTCTGTACCATAAATAAATCTATCACTTTTTAATACTTTGGGCAGCTGTAACTTTTGGTCAACATTGAATCAAGCAGTACTTCCCCAATGTGATGTAAAGACGGAGACGTAAACATTGCAAAGACTGCTAAAGGAAATGTCAAACAGAATGTGTAAATAAAATGAAAAATGTCAGAAGAGAAATAAAGTGAATGAAGAAAAGAATTGATTGATAGAGAAAAAAAAAGACAGGAAGAATAAGAAAGAAAACATTTAAAATTTGACATTGTTAAAATCTCTCTTAAAAATTAAAAACACGAATGAGTAAGACTGTACACTTGTAATGGTTAACTTTCCCTGTTTGAGAATTTAGCTAATAGTAATTAAAGCATTAAATTCACTTTGTAGGGTTCATCACTTGTCTAACAAGATTCAATATTTTGTGGTGAGTTTAATGGGCAATCAAAACAGGAAGACAAAAGACAAAATGCTGTATTCATGAAACAAATGATGAACACAACATGGAAACAATTCTGGAATATTGACATTTATCTGTGGATCTAGTCCTAGTTTTGACATTGCTACATCATTTATCCCAATATTTTAGTTGGAAATGACTGAGAAAAATACAGTACTGCTTGCTGGCACAGATTACATCAGTTTTTTTACCTTTTCACATTAGGTGCTAGAATGACTTCAGCTCCTTAACTTCCTCAAGGCAAATGACTTATATTTGTCAAAATAATGGATTCTTGAAAACATTGGGAAGCATGAAGTCTAAATATATTCTGATAACCTGTTCACTTATATATTGTATTTAACAGGATTCATTTAAACTACAGTAAACTATTATACTTTTTTCTTCTGGGAGAATCCATTTAATTCACAACTTTCCAAATAAAAGCATTTGTTGGTCAAGGGTAACAAGCAATTTACAAAAAATCCAACAATCAGTTCTTTGAGATTACAATGGACGTTTGCTATTTTTATTGATATGCCCATAAGCAATGTAGGGCAGTTTTTCAATCTGGATTTGTTTCACAAACCCTGCCTGCATTTTTATTACATGAGAAAGCTAAATAACATATTGCACTGGAATACATTTTAATATCATAAAATTCTCCCTTGATGTTCAGCATAGGCAGCTCTGGGAACAGACTGCGTCAGAGAGAAATACTGCAAGGACAGGCTAAAAAACTTAAGCCAGAAAGTAGGTTTTAAAGAGAACTGTAAAGGAGGTTAAGAAGAGGAAGATAGGAACAGGAGGAGGTCTCCTGAAAATCAACAGGTTTAAGAAACAAAAATGTATTAAAGGTTGGTTAGCTCAGTTGGGTGGATGGTTGGTTTGTGATACAGAGTAATGCCAATTCTGCGTTCAATTTCTATGTCAGCTGAGGTTAGCATGAGGGTCCCACCTACTCAACCTTGCCCTTCACCTGACAGCTGGTGAATTCCAAGTTAAATGTACCAACATCATTTCTGTGTAATGAGAGACCCCTATGGTCCTCTGGGATTATGGACACTTTCCCTTTATTGTTGCAAAGTTAGGGAAGAATTTGACATTGGAGAAACTGAATTTTCATGACAGGTTCAATAGATAGAAGATGTTGAGAGATCAAAATGGATAAGACCATAGAAAATGTTCAATACAACACAGCACAGTGGCTCAGGGGTTATCAACACTACCTCACAGCACCTGGGGCCTGTGTTTGATTTCAGTCTCAAGTGACTATGTGGAGTTTGCACATTCTCCCTGTGTCAGTGTGGGTTTCCTCCGGGTGCTCCGGTTTCCTTCCACAATCCAGGGATGTGTAGGTTAGGTGGATTGGCCATGCTAAAATTGTCCATCGTGTCCAGTGTTACAGACCAGACCAGGCCTCCTCAAAATAGTTTAAGAAAGTAGCCTAGACCCGAAACTTTTCTGATTTTAAAGGCAGTGTGAAGTGCTGTCTTCCTGATACAATGTGACTGGTCAAACCACTCAATGTGAAATAAAACAATTTATTTAAACAGTGTCATTAAAAATACAAACAAAGAAAGGAATTTAGAATTGCTTAACTCTATTGGTAAACTTAACAGAATAATAGATCCAGTACCTATTACCAGTTAACTGTTCCAATATAGTAACATCCCACAAACGCACCCCTTTGGCAAAAACAAGAATTCAGGCACAGATACTCTCATGCAGTTCTCCCATCCAGGAGGAAAAAAAATCCAGAGAAAATTCAGAGAGAGTAGTAACCAGGAGACATTCACTGAAGCTCCCAATGCTGTTGAGACCTCTTTTGGTTCTGATTTTATTGAACAACCAAGACTCAGAAATCGTAATCTGTGAGAGCTGGCCAGATCCAAACAGGCTGTATTTTTTTAAAAAAACTAAGGTGTCCCAAGCTGTTTACTCAAGTGGTCTTCACCCTCTAGCTGTTCACCTCTGTGTTACAGACTCTCTTTAAAAAGGACAATATAACCTCTTAAAGTGGCTGTATCATCACATCAGGAATGTGCAGGCTGGGTGAGCTAGCCATGATAATTGTGAGGATAGGATAAGGGACTGGATGCGGGTGCTTTTCAGAGGACTGCTGTGGACTCAATGGGCTGAATGGCCTCCCTCCGCATGGGCAGGATTCTATGATTTTTCACCCTCAGTGGTTATCGAACATGAAACTCACTATCACCTCCCAGTCTGGTAGAAATTCCCATTGAGTTTCATTGTTGTCATTGAATCAGAAAGCGCATCTCCAGTTTTGAACATAGACCTGAGCTGACAGTTGTATGGCTACAGTCCAGGTCAGTCCTTAGGATTGTTTTAAGATGTACAGATGGAATTAAAATTTCATGTTCCTTTTTTTGGTTTGCGGACCATAAGAAGCTTGAGAGATCCTCTAATAACCTAATTTTATAGAGACCACCTTGAGCTGGCCAGCAAGTTGATGTTCTCCATACCAGGAGTAGGCAGAACACTTCCAGACCACATGAATTTCCACCCAGAGTGAGTGTGAAATCAACCAACATTATCATGTCTGAGTAACTTGATTGAGTTTTTGAACAAGTAAGGGAAAGGATTGATGAGGGCAGAGCGGTAGACGTGATCTACATGGACTCCAGTAAGGTGTACGACAAGTTTCCTCATGGAAGACTGGTTAGCAAGGTTAGATCTCATGGAATACAGGGAGAACTCACCATTTGGATACAGAACTGGCTCAAAGGTAGAAGGCAAAAGGTGGTGGAAGAGGGTTGTTTTTCAGACTGGAGGCCTGTGACCACAAGGATCGGTGCTGGGCCCTCTACTTTTTGCCATTTACATAAATAATTTGGATGCGAGCATAAGAGGTACAGTTAGTAAGTTTGCAGATGACACCAAAGTTGGAGGTGTAATGGACAGCGAAGAGGATTACCTCAGATTACAACACAATCTTGATCAGATGGGCCAATGGGTTGAGGAGTGGCAGATGAAGTTTAATTTAGAAAAGTGTGAGGTGCTGCATTATGGAAAGGCAAATCAGAGAAGGACTTAAACACTTAATGGTAAAGTCCTGGTGAGTGTTGCTAAACAAAGAGACCTTGGGTGCAGGTTCATAGTTCCTTGAAAGTGGAGTCACAGGTAAATAGGATATTGAAGAAGGTATTTGGTATGTTTTCCTTTCTCAGTCATTGCATTGAGTATAGGAGTTGGGAGATTACGTTGCAGCTGTACAGGACACTGGCTAGGCCACTGTTAAAATACTGTGTGCAATTCTGGTCTCCCTGCTAAAGGAAGGATGTTGTGAAACTTGCAAGGGCTTAGAAAAGATTTACAAGGATGTTGTCAGCGTTGGAGGGTTGGAGCAACAGGGAGAGGCTGAATAGATTGGGGCTGTTTGCCCTGGAGTGTCGGAATTGTGACATTATAGAGGTTTATAAAATCATGAGGGGCATTTATAGGGTAAATAGACACGGTCTTTCTGGCATCGGGGAGTCCAGAACTAGAGGGCATATGTTTAAGGTGAGAGGGGAAAGATATAAAAGGGACCAAAGGGGCAACTTTTTCACACAGAGGGTGGTGCGTGTATGGAATGAGCTCCAGAGGAAGTGGTGGAGGCTGGTACAATTGCAACATTTAAAAGGCATCTGGAAGGTATATGAATAGGAAGGGATTAGAGGGATATGGGCTGGGTGCTAGCAAATGGGACTAAGATTCATTTAGGATATCTGATCGGCATGGACGAGTTAGACCAAAGGGTCTGTTTCCATGCTGTACATCTCTTTGACTCTATGACTCTATCTCATTGAGACTTGAGAGTTTCAAAATCCTTGCTGCTCTTGTTAATCTTTGAAGACTCACCTCTATTCATCCACTGAAACCAAATCATCTTTCACAGCAGCTGCAGGGTGGTCCAATGCTATATCTATTTTCACAATTGAAAACTGTAACCATTGACCTTATGTTGCATTAATTCATTCACAGCTAATGGTAATATTTAAGTGGTTTTCTCATGAAAGTGGGAATTGATTTTTACCTTCCTAACTGATTCCAACAAGTTTATTATATATTAACATCTTCATAAGCTTGGGACAGGTTCAATTAAACTGTGTGCACTGCTGCAAAACACTGAAAACAATATTTCTTGTCATTGTCAATTGTATTACTTGCACAGAGCAGGTTTCACTTGAAGTGATTCATCTCATTTGCTTTGAATTATTTTTGTCAATATTCCACCAACAACAGTCCAAAACAATAAACTGTAGGTAGCTTTTACACAAAGGATTTCTAGAAATTTCTGAGCAATGTATGTGCTCGTGATCACAGCCTTCAAGGAACTGAAGGACACCAAAGAGTATGTGTCGTCAATTGATTGTGGGATGATTGGAGGAGGTCCTTCATGGTTATAACTTCCATCAGTAATCATCGTTTCATTATTGGCTGGACTGAGTGGTGAAAAGGTACTTTGAAAGAATTATTTTATCCACATCACTTTGTGTAACCCAAATCAATTGTGTATTCTATGAACCCAGCAGATTGCATTCAAGTTTAGTTTATTGTCTCCTTCAAGAACAGTGATTTAGACAAAGAGAAATCTATTCAAACATTTTTCTTCATAAGTTACAATGTGTGCTCAGGGATAACAATTGTGTTGTATTGTCTATTGATGGAAGTCATTAAAGGCAGTGAGACTACACTACTGACTAATAACAACTCTGTCAAAAGTGAAAACTATTGACTAAACATCTTAAAGTTCCTCATCATTTGAGATGTAATGGTAATGTATGAATGATATGGACAAATTGTCTTTTGTTAGTTTATTAATTAGTGATCTTTTCCTCTTTACGTTCACCTCTGTTTAACACAATCCTCTTCCTCAGGTGATGAATGTGTGATCTTTCCCCATGTCTTCACCAATATCCACTTCATCCAGAGGAAAGAAGATATTCCGAGTTACATGCTTTAATTTTCCTCAAACCACTCCTCCCTCTTGGAGAGATTAATTGCTTCGGTGTTGGCAGCCACACATAAGGGTCTAAGGAACCAGCCTGAATCTTGGGGAATGGGAGGGTGACCATGCACACTTTGTGTGTCTGGAATTGCATTGCTCTCCATGTCAGCTGAGGTGTTAACAGTGATCTAGGATCTTGGACCAAAACAGATATTAGACACTTTGCATTTGCAACTAGAACAAGATGGGATTTCTTCAGCCAGAAGGTGGTGAATCTGTGGAATTCATTGCTGCAGAAAGTTGTGGAGGCCAAGTCATTGAGTGACTTTAAGACAGAGATAGATAGGTTCTTGATAGACAAGAGGATCAAGGGTTCAGGGAGAATGTGGGAGAATGGGGTTGAAAACCATATCAGCCATCAGGCTTGATGGGCAGAATGGCCTAATTTTGGTCCTATATCCTACGGTCTTAAAAAGTTTTGCATCTGCTTGAGTTTCCCAATGTAAGACTGGATCCACAGAGAGACTGGATTTAGGAAAATATTATTGACCACTCCCTAACCTGAGAGGTTTTAAGGGAACACTCTTGCTGTTACTGAAAAGTGTAGCTGAGAAGTGCAGGAATGCTTCAGCCAAATCCATCGCAGCACCAAAGAGCCAACCTTCTCTCCAGCCATTCCCTTTTGCTGTCCATTATCTTCCTTTCCATTCATTTCACCCTCGCTTGATTGCACCTCCTCTTTATTGATCACTCACTTCTCTCCTTCTGCCAGTCCTATCGGTGAAAAACTCTTCCTGTGCCTACCTAATGGGTAGCTAGAGGCTGAAAACCAGGTAAATAACCCAAAACTGAGTTTCTTTTATGCCCTTCTGTTCCAGGGTTTCATATAATTAAAACAAAGTAACTGTGAATGTTGGAAATCTGAAATGAACACAGAGAATGCTAGAGAAACTCAGCAGGTCTGGCAGCATTCATGGAGAGAAAACAAAGGTTACGTTTTCAAGTCCCGGAAGTGTCATACCAGACTTGAAATGCTAACTCTGGTTTTGTCTGCACAGATGCGACAAGACCTGCTCGGTCTGTTCAGCATTCTCTGTGCTTGTTCCAGGGTTCCATTTGGCCAGTTCAGTCAGAACCAATTATAGATATTGAGCTTTCAGTATGTTTCATAGAACACCTCAGAACCTCACCTTCTGGTGAATAATATGAAGAGAACACATTGGCACAGACAGCAACTGCATCACATTCAGAGCATACCTTCAGCAGTTTCATACCATATGGATGAATGAATTAGCCACTGTGCTGTTAATTAATGTGACAAATCTCAATAAATATACAATGCTCCCTAACCCCAAATATATACCACATCCAAATACTGTCCAATAATTGGATCACATAATTGCTCATGTGTTTTTAATACAAAAACTTTTGTTTTGCAAGTAAAATTGCAATGCTGATTAAGTTATCTAATGAAATAGAATGAAATAAGTCTAAATTATATGAAGGAAACATAAACTATTACAAGTGATGGTAAGATTCTTTCATTATGACACAAAGATATTAATCAAGTATTAAAGATTAGATTCCCTACAGAATGGAAACAGGTCCTTCGGCCCAATAAGTTCATACTGACCCCACCACCGTAGGGTAATCCACCCAAACCTATTCCCCTACCCTATGTTTATCCCTGACTAATGCACCTAACACTATGGGCAATTTAGCCTGGCTAATTCACCTGGCCTGCACATTTTTGGATTGAGGGAGGAAACTGGAGCACCCAGAGGAAACCCACGCAGACACGGGGAGAATGTGCAAACTCCACACAGTCAGTCCCCCAAGGCAGGTATCAAACCCAGGTCCCTGGCACTGTGAGGCAGCAGTGCTAATCACTCAGCCATCGTGCCACCCACTAACTTAACTCTGACACCTCTGCATTCATATTTATAAAATATAGTCTATTTTTCTTTTATAGCGTATTTCTTAAAGAGGCTGGGATTTCTGTTTGAGGTCGAGCTGGAAATTTAGTTGCACTGATTGAAATAATCTTTCTTTGGCATGTCTGAGCATTTCCTGAACCTTGCTTCAGTAATCAGATCAGCCCTGGCTGAACTGAATGGAAGAACAGGCTCAAGGGGCTGAATAGTCTACTCCTGTTCTGAATTGAAATACTTGAATGTTCACTGATCTCTTGCTGTTGGAGGAAATGTGAACTCGCAGACTGCCCCTCACCAAGAATGTGATTGCCCGTCTTTGTAAGGTATACCAGAAGGATTGTCAAGGGCAATCTGACTAATTGACCATGTGCTCATGATTTAGTGAGTGAAGATGACGATGTCCCTCAGTTTCAGTGACTGTGGTTCCTTCCAGTCAAAGAGTGACGTCTGTGAATCAGGCCTCATCTGCCTGGCTGAACTGGTCCTCACCATCAACAACTTCTCCTTCCAATCCTCCCACTTCCTCCAAACCAAGGGCATAACCATGGGCACCCGCATGGGCCCCAGCTATGCCTGCCTGTTTGTCGGATACATGGAACTTCTTCCACAGTTACATTGGCACAATCCCCAACCTGTTCATCTGCTGCATTGATGACTGTGCTCCCACGAGGGGGCTGAACAGTTCAGCAACCTCACCAAAACCTTCCACCCTGACATCAAATTCACCTGGACCATCTTGGACACTTCCCGCAAGCCCCCCTCCCCCCCCCCCCCCCCCCCCCACTTCCTGGAATCCTTCATCACCATCTCTGGTGACCGACTAACCACAGACATCTACTACAAGCCCACCAACTCCCACCGCCACCTTGACTATATCTCCTTCCACTCTACCCCCGTTAAAACAACATCCCTGATTCACAATTCCTCCGCCTCTGCTGCATTTGTTCCCAGGATGACCAGTTCCACCTCAGAAGGTCCCAGTTGGCCTCCTTCTTCCACGATCACAACTTCCCTTCCCATGTGGTTGACGATGCCCTCCAGCACATCTCCTCCACTTCACACGCCACTGCCCTTGAACCCCACCCCTCCCAATGCAACACAGACAGAACCCCCCCCATCTTCCACCCCGCCAACCTCTGCATACATTGCATCATCCTCCACCACTTCCGCCACTTCCATACGGGCCCCACCATCAAAGATATATATTTCCGTCCCCACCCCTATCAGCATTCCGTAAAGACCATTCCCTCCGTGACTCCCTCGTCAGGTCCACACCCCCACCAACCCATACCCCACTCCTGGCACCTTTCCCTGCCACGACAGGAAGTGCAAAACCTGTGCCCACACCTCACCCCTCACCTCTGTCCAAGGCCCCAAGGCATCCTTCGACATCTGACAGAAATTTACCAGTACCTCTACCAATGCCATCTACTGCATCTGTGGCTCCCGGTGTGGTCTCCTCTACATCGAGGAGACAGGACGCCTTCTTGATGATCATTTCAGAGAATATCTCTGGGGCACCCGCACCCACCAACCCCACCGCCTTGTGGCCGAACACTTCAACTCCCCTGCCCACTCCATCAAGGACATGCAGGTCCTGGGCCTCCTCCATCACCAAACCGTTACCACCCGGTGCCTGGAGGAGAAATGCTTCATATTCCTCCTTGTAATGCTGCAACCACATGGGATAAATGTAGATTTCAACAGCTTCCTCATGTCCCCTCTCCCCACATTATCCCAGTTCCAAGCTTCCAACTCTGCACCGCCCTCCGGACCCGTCCATCACTCCCCCCTCTGACCTATCACTTTCTCCCTCACCTTCATCCACCTATCGCTTTCCCAGCTTCCTTCCCCCTAACCCCATTCCCCTTCCATTTATCTCTTGGCCCCGACCCACAAGCCGCATTCCTGATGAAGGGTTTATGCCTGAAATGTCGATTCTCCTGCTCCCTCGGATTCTGCCTGACCTGCTGTGCTTTTCCAGCACCACACTCTCGACTTTGATCTCCAGCACCTGCAGTCCTCACTTTCTCCATAATAAATCTAGTGGGAGTTCAAGAGAAATTTATTGACCCAAAATCTAAAGAGGATGTGGAACTCAATGCAAAGGGTGGGGTGGAGTGGGGATCAAAGTGATTAACATCAATGTAATTGAGAGGACATGGGACAAGGGAGAAGGAAGTCCAATTGGCAAAAACAGCATTCTACTGAGAAACCACGCAGGAGACTTGATGTGATGGTGACCAACCAGCATTCTGGCCACCCATGTACATTGGGTAAAGCTGAAAGACAGAAGAAGGACTGGTCAATATACAATAGAGCAAAACACCAACAATGATTTAATGTACTGAATGGTCTGTTACTCAGCTATGAATGCAATATCAATATTGAAGATATTGGTCAAATGAAGGACTTGCTTTCTATTGGAACTTTCAATGAATTAGAATATGAATCATAGAACCTCCTACAGTGTGGAAACAGGCCATTTGGCCCAACAAGTCCACACTGAACCTCTGAAGAGTATCCCACCCTGACACATTCCCCTACCCTATCACTCTACATTTCCCCTGACTAATGCACCTAATCTACACATTGCTGAATGCTATGGGCAATTTAGCATGGCCATCTTTGGATTGTGGTAGGAAACTGGAGCACCCGGAGCAAACCCACGCAGACACGAGGAAAATGTGCAAACTCCACACAGACAGTCGCCCGAGGCTGAAATCGAACCTGGGTCCCTGGGGTTGTGAGGCAGCAGTGCTAACCACTGAGTCACCAAGCCATCCATGAGTAAAGAGTAAAGAACAATGCAGCACAGGAGCAGGCCCTGCAGCCCTCCAAGCCTGTGCCAACACATTTTGCCCTTCCATATTAAAACTGTTTTCCCTGACAGGATCCGTATCCCTCTATTCCCTTCCTATTTATGTACCCATCCAGGTGATTCTTGAATGCTGCTGTTGTGTCTGCTTCCACCACCTCCTCTGGCAGCATGCTCCAGGCACTCACCACCCTCTGTGTGAAAACCTGCCCCACACATCTCTTTAAAACTTCCCCCTCCCTCATACCTTGAACCTGTGCCCCCTTGTAATTGATCTCTCCATCCTGAGAAGATGCCCCGTACTCTCTATTCTATCCATGCTATTCACAATCTTAAAAACTTCTATCAGGTCGCCCCTCAGCCTCCTGCGTTCCAGTGAAACAAACACAGTCCACCAACCTTTCTTCATAACTAAATTCCCCCATACCAGGCATCATCCTAGTAAACATTTTCTGTACCTTCTCCAAAACATCCACATCCTTCTGGTCGTGTGGTAATCAGAACTGTACGCAATATTCCAAGTGTGGCCAAACTAAAGTTCTGTGGAGCTGCAGGCATAACTTGTCCATCTTTAAATGCTCCTTCCAAAGAAGTGGAGGTGCCAGTGTTGGACTGGGATTAAGAAGTTAAAAATCACACAACACCAGGTTATAGTCCAACAGGCTTGTTTACCTGATGAAGGAGCAGCACATCGAAAGCTGGTGCTTCCAAATAAACCCGTTGGACTATAATCTGGTGTTGTGTGATTTTAAATGTTCCAATGAAGGCAAGCATTTGCCCTTTCCACTCCCTTATCTACCTGCACTACCACCTGCAGTGATCTGTGGACCTGCACACCCAGATCCTTCTGCATATCAATATTCCAAAGGGTTCTACTATGCACTGCATAATTTCCACCAATACCTGACCTTCCAGAATGCATCACCTCACATTTGTCTGGATCAGCGTCTATCTGCCATTTTACTGCCCAGGCCTCCAACTGATCTATATCCCGCTGGATCCTCGGAACTACCCAACGGTCTTTGCTTCAACACAATTGGTTGGTGAGTCTCTTCCCCAAAAGGTAGTGGAGGCAGAGTTCTTGAAACTTGTTAAGGCAGAGATAGAATGTCTTGATAAGCATGAAGTTATAAGGTTCTCAGCGATAGGCCAATTTAGGGTAATCAGTTCAGACATGATCTCAGTGGAGCAGGGGAGGTGGTGACACAGTGTTAATATCATTGGAATGGTAATGGATTGTCATGGTAAAGCTGAGACTAATTGTGTTGGGATATGGGTTTGAATGCAATCATGCTGATGGCTGAAATTTGAATTTTAAAAAAAAATCTGGAATTAAAATCTCTATTATTGGCAATCAGATAAGCTTGGTTGTCATAAATACCTATCTGGTTCACTAATGTCCTTGACAGAAGGAAGTCTGCTATCCTTACCTGGCCTGGCTGACATCTGATTCCAAACCAACAGCAATGGCTCTATCAAGCCACTCTATTTGTTTTCCCACCATCACAGTGTGTGACACTGTCTCTGTGCGAAATGGGACAGACTTCAAACATATAGAGTAACTTAAGAATGAATGTCCATGAGGTACTGTGGGCCATCAACAGCAGCAGAACTGTACTCCAGAACAATCTGTAACCTGTAATCTGTGATCATGTCTCCCACTCAGCCATTACCATCAAGCCAGGGGATCAACCCTGGTTCAATGGAGAGTGCAGGAGGGCACACCAGGAGCAGCATCGAGTATGACTGAAAACAAGGTGTCAACCTAGTGAAGATACCAAGCAGGACTACTCGCACACCGAACAGGATAATCAGCAAGTGAGAGACAGAGCTAAGTGATCCCACAACCAATGGATCAGATCTCGGCTCCTCAGTCCTGCCACATCCATGAAAAATACTTGACTATTTAATGACTCACTGCAGGAGGAGGCTCCACAAATATCCCCATCCCCAATAAGGGACGAGCCCAGCACATCAGTGTGAAATACAAGGCTGAAGCATTCGCAGCGATCTTCAGCCAGAAGTGTCAAGTAGATGATCTAATTACAGATACCAACCTTCAGCTAATTCAATTGTGATATCAAGAAACAGTGGACACACTGGATACTGCACAGGCTATGAGCCCTACAACATTCTGGCATTAGGACTGAAGACTTTTGCTCCAGAATTTGCCACAACTCTAACCAAGCTCTTCCAGTACAGTTATAACACTGCCATCTACCCAATAATGTAGAAAATTGCTCAGGTATGACCTGTACACAGAAAGCAGGACAAATCCAACTCGGTCATTACCGCCCCATCAGTCTCCTCTCGATCATCAGTAAAGTGATGGACTGTGTGATCAACAGAGCTATCAAGCAGCACCTGCTCAGCAGTAACCTGCTCGGTGACACCCAGTTTGGGTTCCACCAGGGCCACTCAGCTCCTGACCTCATTACAGCCTTGGTTCAGACATGGATAAAAGAGCTGAATTCCAGAGGGGAAAGGAGAGTGACAGCCCTTAACATTGAGACTGTATTTGACCGGGTGTGGCATCAAGGACCCCTAGCAAAATTGAATCAGTGGGTATCAGGGGACAACCTCTCTACTGTTCAGAGTCATACCTGGCACATAGGAAGATGGTTGTGGTTGTTGGAGGTCAGTCACCTCAGCTGCAGGATATAACAGTGGCTATGTATTGAGATGGTCAATTTGAGAGGAGCAAATTATAAATATTTTTTAAACTTTAATGGGAAAGATATTAAACAATTTTTGAAAGGAGAGAATGTGATAAAACAAGCATTTACAACATTTGGCATGTCTGCGATGAGCGAAGAGGAGCACTGAGGTGTAACTGAGCAGATGAAGTTTGACCCTGTACATGTTGGTTTCCCTTTTCTGTGGTTGATCTTTGAACTCACACAGTAACAAGCCCTTGTGCCACGTGAACAGCGTCACAATTTTGTGTGCCAGTCTAGCTGCTGAACACACCTCAAAGCTTCTGAAATCCAGCATCTGCAGTCCTCACTTTCCTGACTCATGACCATTTCAGAGAAGTAATTCCTCCTCCCCTCTGTTTTAAATCTGTAGCCTTTTATCCTACGGTGGCTCAGTGGTTACCACTGCTGCCTCACAGTACCAGGGTGCCAGGTTCGATTCCACCCTTGTCTGTGTGGAGTTTGCTCATTCTCCCTGTGTCTGTGTGGGTTTCCTCCCAGTGCTCCAGTTTCCTCTCACAGTCCAAAGATGTGCAGGTCAGGTGAATTGGCCACGCTAAATTGCCCCTAGTGTTAGTGCATTAGTCAGAGGGAAATGAGTCTGGGTGGGTTACTCTTCAGAGGATCGGTGTGGACTTGTTGGGCCAAAGAGCCTGTTTCCACACTGTAGGGAATCTAATCTAAAACAAATCCTAAAACTGTGACCCCTCCTTCTCGATTGCCGCACAGGGGGAGACTTCCTCTCTGCAGCTGCTTTGTCAATCCGCTTCAGCATCTTATATTCCCTCAACCAGAACTCCTCTTGTTCATTTAGACTCCAGCAAATGTAGGTTTGAATGGCTCAATCTCTCCTCAGAAAACAAGCCTTTCATCTCTGCAATTAATCCAGTGAACTTCATCTGAATTGCCTCCAACGCAATTACAACCTTTCTGTAATAGGGGGACCGAAACTGCAATGCAGTAGTCCAGGTGAGGCCTTACTAATGTCTTATACAGCTGCAACAACACTTCCCTGTTTTTACACTCTATTTCTTTAGCAATAAATACAAAATTTCCATATGCCAAAATTTCAATTCCATTCCACATTGGATGAAAAAAGGCTTTGTCAATGGGGTAGGTTTCAGGAGGTGGTGTAAAAGGAAAAGAGAAGGAGATATTGAGGGGTGAAAGAAGATAATTCCAGAAGCTCAGACCTTACCAGAAGAGGCACTGGTCACCAGCTGATCAGCATTAACATCACGGAGAGTAAAAGGCCAGATTGAAAGCACTGCAATTATTTCACAGCACAGCTGAAATGAAAGAGGTTTCTGTGAAAGCAAGGAGTAACATGGAGAGGTTTTAAAACAAAGATGAGAATTTTCTATTTAAGGTGGTCCAGCAGCTAGACTGGCACACAACATTGTGATGCTGCAAAGCTTAGGAGGTCAGGCAGCATCCAAGGAGCAGGAGAATCGATGTTTCGGGCAAAAGCCATTCATCTCAGCACCACACTCGACAAGAGTCAGGAATTCACTACCCCAGAGCACGGTGGAAGCTGGGACAGTGAATACATTGAAGGAAGACATGGATTTGTAATTAGTAATGGGTTAACGTGTTATGGAGAGTGGGTAGGAGAGTGGAGTTCAAGCTGATAGGAAATCAGCCATGATCATATTAAATGGTGGAGCAGGCTTAACGGATTGAATAGCTTTTGTTCTTATGTTTTTTTTAAGTTTCCATATGTGACTGAGCGTCTAATTTTTCTTTATACCCTGTCTGTGAAGTGCTTTGGGCTGTTTTACTGAGTGCTACATAAATACAAGCTGTTGTACAGTGCCCTGAGGAGAAAACAAAGAATTGGTGACGGAGGTCAATCTGTCAGAATCCTTTCAGGTGTTATCCCTGTCTTACAGCAGAGGCCAAAGCCAAATGTCAAATTCATCAACTACCCACACTGAAATGGTTGTCTCCAATGGCAACAGACTTTCATGACTTACTTACCTTTGGATTCTTGCTAAACAAACATACCAATCTCACTTTTTGCAAGCGCCAAACATTTTCCAATTCTGGAAATGCTGAATGAGGAAGTCAGTTCATTTTAAGCTGAACTGGATCTTGACAAGAGCTGACTATAACAACCAAAAACTTCTGACCATTTATTTATTACATGAGAGACTTCTGAGTTCTGATTTAAATCACAGCCACTGTTTTCCTCGGCTGTCCTGATCAGGTCTTTATATTTTTGTATTGCTGCAATGGAAGGCTTCCATCACATTCCCCACCGCATCACCCCCCCCCCCCCCCCCCCCCCACCCCTCATCATCTGCCTCACGTCAGGAGTAACAGGACAGCATTCTTGATGAAGGGCTTTTGCCTGAAACGTTGATTTTCCTGCTCCTCGGATGCTGCCTGACCTGCTGTGCTTTTCCAGCACCACACTCTTGACTCTGATCTCCAGCATCTTCAGTCCTCACTTTTTCCTCACGTCACGAGGAACCCTGGTCTCTCACCAACCCAACAGCCACATTCGAAGGCCTAGTTCTAACAGTGGATGTAGGAATTGTGAATCAGGCTATCTCTCACTAGGAGAGCTGAACAGATTACCAGGTTCATACCCACCAGATGTATATCTCCTGGGGATTGAGAGAGCAGATTCGGGGTTTCTGAGACCCCAGTGCATCTTTAGAGGAATGCAAGATGTGCTGGTTTGAAAACATGTCTCCATTCTGTGGGAGGATAGCCCAGGCCATTCACCCCTCACCGTTAACCCACAGTCTGTTCTCCATCCTTGCTACCCCGTGCCCCATTACATTTTCTCATGTCCCTTCTTACCCTTAATGCTCCTTCCAGAGCTTACTTGGCAGAATGAGGCATCTCATAGAAACCTCTCAAAATCTCAAGACAGGGTAAACACAGAAAGGATGTTCCCGATGATCAGGGAGCTAGGAATCAGCAGTCTCAGTCTGATGACATGGGTAAGCCATTTAGAACTTAGAAAAGGAGCGTCTGTCCTCCCAGAAGTGGTGAACCTGTGGAATTCATCACCACAGAAAGCAGTTGAGGCAAAAACAATGAATGTTTTCATAAAGGAGTTAGATATAGTTCTTGGGGCTAAAGGGATCACATGATATAAGGGGTAAGTGGGAATAGGGGACTGAGTTGGATGCTTAGCTATGATCAGATTAAATGGCAGAGCAAGCTCAATGGGCTGAATGGCCTACTCTGATTTTCAATGGCTCATCCTCCCCATGAACCTTCTAAACCCAATGTAATCTCCATTGCACCTCACCCAGTGTCTGCTCTCATCTGACCTCACAATATCTTTGAGGTAGACATAAGGAATAATCAACATCTAACCACCTAATAGACTCTGCATAATGAAGGAAGCTGTCATAAAGCTTATTGAAAAGTTATAAATACCTTCACTTGTCAAATTGTTGCAAAACAAAGTTATCAATTTCCAACGACACACATTCTGGTTCAGATTTTACAGGGAATATGAAAAGGCTTAACCCTGAATCTTACTGCCCTCCCCTCACCCCCATAAACACATCCTGGGAGACAGATTTGTTTTAAACCCCTGTCTCACGGGTAATAATACTCTGGGGAAACATGAACAGGTTCAGGGCTAGACTCCCTCAACCCTGCCCCTCAGTGGACAGAACGTGCCACTCCCCAACAGCTGGCAGACAATGTGATTGTTGATCTCCCTTCACATTGTCATTATATGGATTGTGGGCAGCAGGAACTAGCTTATTGACTGTTCCCAGAGTTACTGCCCTCTGTCTATCATATTGAATGAAAACCAGGTATGGGACTAAGTCAAGATGAATAGTAAGTTACACATTCTTCAGTCTGGGCCCTCCTAAAACAATGGGAGCTTATTTCACCAATATCATTTCATAAACATCCAATGTACAAACCCCATATTCTAAAGCTGGTCGTATTCTGGCCCTAAGGACAAAGATTGCATCAGATGGGTTCTTTCAGAGTGCCATCTACCACCTTAACATTGTAACTTCAATGTTGTAATCTTAGCATTGTGGTTGTCTCCATTTTAACTTAACTCATCACCCCGTTCGATATTTTCTCATGATCAGTGACCTTCCTCTTTGTTCTCTCTGCCCTCTACATTTCCATCTTTTTTAAAAACCTGACATTTCTGTCTTTCTTCAATTCTGATGCCAGATGATCAAATGTAACATTAACTCTGTTTCTCTCCACAGATGCTACCCAACCTCCTGAGTTGTTCTTGCCTTTTCTGTTCTTACCTACAACTTTATCCTGCCTCAGACATTCTTCCTCAGGAAAGCCTTCCTGAAACCCTACTCCATAATGGAAACTCCTGAACAAAAACAGAAATTGCTGGAAAAACTCAGCAGGCCTGGCAGCATCCATGGCAAGAAGGCAGAATTAATGTTTCAGATCCAGTGACCCTTCTTCAGATCTCCTGAACTTCCTTTCCGCCAGTTTCTAGTCAAACCTTTGAATGAGATATTCTGATCCAACTCGTCTGGGATTGTTCAAAATGGAACTCTAGAATGGCGAGGAGCTTCAATTCCAAGTCTGACTTTTTTTTTACTGCTTTCTCCCTGTGGCTAAGGGGGAAGCGGATGCAGCATTTTTTGTGTAAAGTTTCCCTGGGCTGTGGGCCAGATTGTAACTTCATGTTCATGCCCCCTGACCCATTGCCTAAGACCCACACTGCATTCAAAATCAAACTCAGAAAGAGTCAAACTACCTGTATTATCTCAGGTGAAATGCCAGTAATACTGCAATTCCCCAGGTCGATTCCTATCCCAGTTCCATCTTTAGTTGAGCTCATTTCTAACTCGTTTCAATCATCTGTAACACAACAACCAGCAGCTACTGAATCATTCTTTCAGTCAGTCCATGTGTTGAACTTTAGTTAATTATTCAGCCTGGATCCATATGAAGTTGACTCTGACTTGATGTGAGATTTTGGTTGCATTGTTCATTATTTCTCCTGCAACCTACTTTGGTATCAGTTACAACCAAAATGGTTCTGCTTACTCAGCTCATTAAATGTATCAAAAATATCAAGGTCTCAAGATCAAAGAAGATGGAAAAAGACAGAATAATGTAAAAACAACGTTCCTGGGCTAGATTTTGAAACAAACCCAAGATAAATTTACCTGTAAATACAATCCAGATATCAGTGGGCAACTTAGAAGACTGCATTTAACATTTAGAATTTAATTTGTGTAAAAATCATTCATTGTCACTTGCACATTGAACAGCTCCAAATTTAGCAAGTCCTGAGGGCCAGGTCAGCTACTGTTTCATGAATCAGCCTGGATCCAGAGAAGGTTCCCTTACTCAAGGTTATGAGCCATGGCAAAAATAGGGGATTTCTGGTGGGAACATCCAGGGACAATGCTTAGGTCCAGGAAAAGATCTTTAGAGAAGGAGATTTTGTGTTTCCTGTAAGCTCACACGATGATGAAAATGGAAATGTTCTATTCTTGGTCATAACTGCTGATTGCTCATTGAAATTAAAATTGGGAGACTTGTACAAATGCAGGAAGAAGACAGTGCAGGATCTCAAGATGTGGAGAAATGAAGAGGAACTGGCCTTGGGCATGAATACAAAGATTTCTCTGCTGGAAATCACCCAGTGCTGGCAAGCTGGAGCGGACAATATTCCATCATCACCATGATATGTAACATCAAAGTTCAAGTACAACAGATAGCCACATGAGTTAAAAAGTGAGTGATTGGTTCCACCTTTCTTGGAGAAAAGTATGTTAAAATTGTTAAAATCAAGAGTAATTCTTCAGTCTCTGGAATTCATTGCCACAGACAGCTGTGGGGATTTAATCCTTGTGTATGTTTAAAGTTGTGATGGATCGACGTGTGATTAATCAGGGAATCAAGGGATACCAAGGAATGGACAGAAAAGTGGATGTGAGGAATATTGGATTAGCCATGATTACATTGAATGGCTCAATGGTCCAAACAGCCTACACCTGTTCCTTTTTCTTATGGTCTTGTGACTATTGTTTACTTAAATTTGGTCAAGAAATCTTGAATACCCCTAAATACACTCCTGTGATTATTCGACATGTATTATGATCCCTTGGAAGTCACAATGCAATGACTCCATGGGAGCTACCTGAAAAGTTTAAACTTCTCATGGACAATTACATTTAGGCAAGACTAATTCTAGAGAGAATTATACAATGAACGGAAGAGCCTTGGGAAAAGTTGATGGGCAGAGAGATCTGGGAGTGCAGGTCAATTGTACCCTGAAGGTTGCTGCACAGGTGGATAGAGTGGTCAAGAAGGCATATAGTATGCTTGCCTTCACTGGACGGGGTATTGAGTATAAGAGCTGGCAAGTCATGTTAACATTGTACAAGACATTGGTTCGGACGCATTTAGAATACTGTGTACAGTTCCAATGTGTACAGTACACATTACCAAAAGGGTGTGAACGCTTTGGAGAGGTTGCAGAGAAGGTTTACGAGGATGTTTCCTGGTATGGAAGGTGCTAGCTATGAATGGAGGTTGAGTAGGTTAGGTTTATTTTCATTAGAAAAAAAGAGATTGAGGGGGGACCTGATTGAGGTTTACAAAATCATGAAGGGTATATACAGAGAAGATAGAGACAAGCTTTTTCCCAGGGTGAGAGATGGAAAGTTTAAGGGGGATACACGCAGCAAGTACTTCACACAGAGGGTGGTGGGCATTTGGAACACATTGCCAGCAGAGGCGGTAGAGGCAGGCACGGTAGATTCATTTAAGATGTGTCTGGACAGATGCATGAGTAGGTGGGGAGCAGAGGGATACAGATGCTTAGGAATTGACCAACAGGTTTAGACAGTAGATTTGGATCGGCTCAGGCTTGGAGGGCTGAAGGGCCTGTTCCTGGGCCGTAAATTTTCTTTGTTCTTTGTTCTTCTCCCTAAGAGCATTCCCTCCCTGAGAGCCTGTATGATAGTCTCCGATTCTGCCTTTGAGTGAGAGACTTCAGATGGTTCTGGCTTACTTACCTGGACAGTTACCAGGAAAATGGCAGACAGATTGACACGTATAACTGCTGGATAACTAGATAGCTGAACCCCTCCTCCATATCCACTCTGACCCTCTAGCACTGACTTGCTGAGCTCTGGACCCCTCCATGACAATCTGATCCTCTCTAACTGCCCTTGACCTAAACTGACCCGACCCCACCACTTACGCAGTTGCCACCAGACCCCTTTAACATTGATCTCACTCACCCAGCTCACTAGTTACACACTCACCTTTACTCACACCTGTCACCAATTCTGGGTGATTTAATTTTTACTTGCTGGAGTAAGGCAGCTAGTGCCATAAATAGGGAAATGGGCTGGTGGTGTCTGTGTGCATTGCTCAGGTAACTTTGATTCTGGACAGTGTCAGAAAGGGGTTCCAATGCTGACCAGGAGAGTTGGGTCAAAACACATCCTCATATGGCACTTAATACCTGCTCGTTGTATAGTCATCCAGTTACAAGTTCTTAGATTCTCATCCTGCTGGTAGCCTCTTCTCAACTGCGATAATCTCATCTATTCTGAAAATCTTTGCTAGCAGCTTCATGCAACACACTGCAGTAACAAGGCTTTCAAATTAGCAGTGTAATGGGACGCCCGTTGTGAAGTGAAAACTGCCGCTGTTTACTCTCTTCTCTGTGTTATAAATAGAGCACCACACTTACAACCCTCACAACTCCTTTCATATCACAAAGGGAACCATTGGTTGATTTTATGAAAGAAAGCCTGCATTTATACAGCAATTTGTACACCCTCAGGCACTTTAGAGACAGTTGAATGGTTTTGAAGAGGTAATATCAAGAAATCTTCTTTATGAATATAGGTGGCTTGGAACAGGAGTAGGCCATTCAGCCCCTCCAGCCAGTTTCACTGATCAATGAGGTTATGGCTGATCTGTGGCCTAATTTCATTTACTTGTCATTGATTCAGATCCCTTAATATCTTTCCTTAACAAAACTGTGTCACTCTCAGATTTAAAATTAACAAATGATCCAGCATCAACTGCCATTTGTGGAAGAGAGTTCCAAATCTCTCCCACTCTCTGTGTGTAGATCACTCCTGAAAGGTCTGGCTCTAATTCGCAGACAATGTCCCGTAGAATCTCCAACCAGTAGAAATATTTTATCTTGATCTACTGTCCTATCGTGTTAATATCTTGAAGATTTCGATCAGATCACCACTGAACCTTCTAAATTATCAAGAAAACAGGTTTAATTTGTTTAATCCGTCCTCCTAACTTAAACCTTGAAGTCCAGCTATCAATCTTGTAAACCATCATTGTATTCCCTCCAAAGCTAATACATCCTTCTTCAGGTGTCGAGATCTGTTTGCAATATTCCTAGTGGAGTCTGTTTTGTATACTGGTTTTGTATAACTGCAGTGTAACTTCTAAAACAAAAACAGAAATTGCTGGAAATACAGCTGGCCTTCAGTTCTGAGAAAAGGTCATTAGACCTGAAAACGTTAACTCTGATTTCTCTCCACAGACGCTGCCAGACCTATTGCGTTACACTCACAATCTCTGTTTTTGTTTCTGATTTCCAACATGCACAGTCCATTGGTTATTTTGTTTAGTGTATAACTTCTGCATCCTTGTACCACAGTTCTCTGGATCTAAAGGCCAATACTAACCAATTTGAACAGGGAAAGGTTACAACAACATTACAATGGTTAAATAAGGGCTTGAAGACATAACCTTTACTCTGGTGACGGTCCTGTGGCTGAGCAGAAAGTAATGGCTCATTTTGAATATAGTTGCTGAATATTTTCCTCCTGTCAGCAGCTTGTGTAATGCAGATAGTTGTACAGTATTAATGCGTTATTTGTTTGATTTCTAGATTAATTTATATCTGAGAATTCAGTTCTTTTCTGCATTGTATGATGGAGACATTACTCTGAGCATCGTCCACAGCACTTGATAAACAGTGTTCCTGAAATGAATGTGATTCCAAACTTGATTCCTGACTGTGCCTTGGGAATGATTCAACCACAAACTATGGAGACAGGCTACGAAGACGTGATCCCATTGGTAGGATATCAGAGATGTCATCATCCATCTGGAAAATAGTGTCAGCCAAATCACAAATCTTCACTTACACTTTGGGATCACAAACATAAACACTGTGTGATGATACCTCAAGAAGACATTGAGTGTTACTTTGCCATTTTTGTTCATTATTTTCTGTCCATTGCCATGATTGAATTTTTCCTTCACAAGTCACAAACAGAGGGATTGTTCCATATGGCTGTTAGCAGATGTGACAGGTCTCTCTGTGTCAGTATTGAGGCATCATTATTCTTCAGTACAAGACAGATATGTCTTGATTGTTCATTGCCTGAAGATGTTAAGCTCAGCAGTTAATCTCCCTTGTTCCCAACCTTCTCTTTTGAATCACAGTTTCATGACAAATCAGAGACAGGAAACATTTTGCTCCTCCTGAAAGGTCAAGTAACAAGACATTGTAACCTTTACTTAACACAAATAAATATTCAATAAATGAAAGGTTTCTCAGAAATAGCGATCAATTTCCACCGCATTTCAATAATATTACTATCAGTTTAAGAAAAGAGACTTCTTTGCTAATATTTTCATCCACATTTAAAACTTTTCAGCCAAACTTTTTAACAGTCAATTCTGTAGGGAATCCTGTTACAAAGAAGTAACATGTGGTACTGTGGTCATTGACACATCCCATTCATCATAATAGCCAAAAGAGCAGCAGGAGCTTCTAAAATGTGGAGAGAATTCCTCGGTCAGCCTTGTCAGCATATTCAGTAAGGTTAGACAATCCAGCGTATTCACTGAGGGTAGACAATCCAGTGTATTCAGTAAGGTTAGACAATCCAGCGTATTCATTAAGGTTAGACAATCCAGTGTATTCAGTAAGGTTAGACAATCCAGTGTATTCAGTACGGTTAGATAATGCAGCGTATTCACTAAGATTAGACAATCTGGTGTATTCACCTTTGTTAGACAATCCAGTGTATTCAGTAAGGTGAGACAATCCAGTGTATTCAGTAAGTTTCGACAATCCAGTACATTCACTAATGTTAGACAATCCAGAGTATTCAGTAAGGTTACAATCCAGTATATTCAGTAAAGTTAGGCAATCCAGTGTATTCACTAACGTTAGACAATCCAGAGTTATCAGTAAAGTGAGACAATCCAGTGTATTCGCTAAGAATAGACAATCCAGCATATTCAGTAAGGTTAAACAATCCAGCGTATTCAGTAAGGTTAGACAATCCAGTGTATTCACTAAGGTTAGAATATCCAGTGTATTCAGTAAGGTTAGACAATCCAGTGTATTCACTAAGGTTAGAATATCCAGTGTATTCAGTAAGGTTAGACAATTCAGCGTATTCAGTAAGGTTAGACAATCCAGTGGACTCACTAAGGTTAGACAATCCAGCGTATTGAGTAAGTTTTGACAATCGAGCGTATTCAGTAAGGTTAGACAATCCAGTGTATTCACTAACGTTAGACAATCCAGTGTATTCAGTAAGGTTAGACAATCCAGTGTATTCACTAACGTTAGACAATCCAGCATATTTCCTAAGGGTAGTCAATCCAGCGAATTCAGTAAGGTGAGACAATCCAGCGAATTCAGTAAAGTTAAACAATCCCGTGTATTCACTAGCGTTAGAAAATCCATCGTATTCAGTAAGGTTAAACAATCCAGTGTATTCAATAAGGTTAGACAATCCAGCGTATTCACTTAGATTAGACAATCCATTGTATTCAGTAAGGTTAAACAATCCAGTGTATTCAGTAAGGTTAGACAATCCAGCGTATTCACTTAGATTAGACAATCCATCATATTCAGTAAGGTTAAACAATCCAGTGTATTCAATAAGGTTAGACAATCCAGCGTATTCACTTAGATTAGACAATCCAGTGTATTCAGTAAGGTTAAACAATCCAGCGTGTTCAGTAAGGTTAGACAATCCAGATTATTCAGTAAGGTTACACAACCAGTGTATTCACTAAGGTTACAATCCAGTATATTCAATAAGGTTAGACAATCCAGTGTGTTCACTAACTGAATACTCTGGATTGTCTAACGTTAGTGAAATACACTGGATTGTCTAACCTTATTGAATATACTGATTGTAACCTTAGTGAATACACTGGTTGTGTAACCTTACTGAATACTCTGGATTGTCTAACCTTACTGAATACACTGGATTGTCTAACGTTAGTGAATACACTGGATTGTCTAACCTTAGTGAATACGCTCGATTGTCAAAACTTACTCAATACGCTGGATTGTCTAACCTTAGTGAGTCCACTGGATTGTCTAACCTTACTGAATACACTGGATATTCTAACCTTAGTGAATACACTAGATTGTCTAACCTTAGTGAGTCCACTAGATTGTCTAACGTTACTGAATGCGCTGGATTGTCTAAACTTACTGAATATACTGGATTGTCTAACCTTACTGAATACGCTGGATTGTTTAACCTTACTGAATATGCTGGATTGTCTAATCTTAGCGAATACACTGGATTGTCTCACCTTACTGAATACTCTGGATTGTCTAACGTAAGGTGAGACAATCCAGTGTATTCGCTAAGATTAAACAATCCAGCATATTCAGTAAGGTTAAACAATCCAGTGTATTCAGTAAGGTTAGACAATCCAGTGTATTCAGTAAGGTTAGACAATCAGTGTATTCAGTAAGGTTGGACAATCAGTGTACTCAGTAAGTTTAGACAATCCAGCATATTCAGTAAAGTTAAACAATCCAGTGTATTCAGTAAGGTTAGACAATGCAGTCTATTCAGTACGGTTAGATAATGCAGCGTATTCACTAAGATTAGACAATCGGGTGTATTCACCTTTGTTAGACAATCCAGTGTATTCAATAAGGTTAGACAAACCAGCGTTTTCACTCAGGTTACACAGTCCAGCACATTCAGTAAGGTTAGACAATCCAGTGTATTCACTTAGATTAGACAATCCAAGGTATTCAGTAAGGTTAAACAATCCAGCGTGTTCAGTAAGGTTAGACAATCCAGTGTATTTAGTAAGGTTAGACAATCCAGTACATTCACTAATGTTAGACAATCCAGTGTACTCACTAAGGTTACAATCCAGTATATTCAGTAAGGTGAGACAATCCAGTGTATTCAGTAAGGTTAAACATTCCAGCGCATTCAGTAAGGTTAGACAATCCAGTGTATTCAGCAAGGTTACACAATCCAGTGTATTCACTAAGGTTAGACAATCTAGTATATTCAGTCAGGTTAGACAATCCAGTGTATTCACTAAGGTTAGACAATCCAGTGTATACAGTGAGGTTAGACAATCCAGTGTATTCACTAAGGTTAGACAAACTAGCGTATTCAGTAAGGTTGAAATTCCAGTGTATACAGTACGTTTAAACAATCCAATGTATTCACTAAGGTTAGACAATCCAGAGTATTCACTAAGATTAAACAATCTGGTGTATTCACTAACATTAGACAATCCAGAGTATTCAGTAAGGTGAGACAATCCAGTGTATTCGCTAAGATGAGACAATCCAGTATATTCAGTAAGGTTAAACATTCCAGCGCATTCAGTAAGGTTACACAATCCAGTGTATTCAGTAAGATTAGACATTCCAGTGTATTCAGTAAGGTTAGACATTCCAGTCTATTCACTAAGATTAGACAATCCAGAGTATTCAGTAAGTTTGACAATCCAGCGTACTCAGTAAGGTTACACAATCCAGTGTATTCAGTAAGTTTGACAATCCAGCGTACTCAGTAAGGTTACACAATACAGTGTATTCAGTAAGTTTGACAATCCAGCGTACTCAGTAAGGTTACACAATACAGTGTATTCAGTAAGTTTGACAATCCAGTGTATTCACTAAGGTTAGACAATCCAGTGTATTCACTAAAGGTAGACAATCCAGCGTACTCAGTAAGGTTACACAATACAGTGTATTCAGTAAGGTTACACAATCCAGTGTATTCACTAAGGTTAGACAAACCAGTGTATTCAGTAAGGTTACACAATCCAGTGTATTCACTAAGGTTAGACAATCCAGCATACTCAGTAAGGTTACACAATACAGTGTATTCACTAAGGTTAGACAAACCAGTGTATTCAGTAAGGTTGAAAATCCAGTGTATACAGTACGTTTAAACAATCCAATGTATTGACTAAGGTTAGAGAATCCAGTGTATTCACTAAGGTTAAACAATCCAATGTATTCACTAAGGTTAGACAATCCAGTGTATTTACTAAGATTAGACAATCCAATGTATTTACTAAGGTTAGACAATCCAATGTATTCAGTAAGGTTAGACAATCCCGTGTATTCAGTAAGGTTAGACAATCCAGTGTATGAAGTAAGGTTAGACAATCCAGTGATTTAGTAAAGTTAGACAATCCAGCACATTCAGTAAGGTTAGGCAATCCAGTGTATTCAGAAAAGTTAAACAATCCCGTGTATTCAGTAAGGTTAGACAATCCAGTGTATAAAGTAAGGTTAGACAATCCAGTGTATTCAGTATGTTTAGACAATCCAGCGTACTCCCTAACGTTAGACAATCCAGTGTATAAAGTAAGGTTAGACAATCCAGTGTATTCAGTATGTTTAGACAATCCAGCGTACTCCCTAAGGTTAGACAATCCAGCATATTCAGTTATTTTAGACAATCCAGTGTATTCACTATGGTTAGAAAATCCTGCGTATTCTCTAAGGTAAGACAATCCTGTGTATTCACTGAAGTCAGACAATCCAGTGTATTTAGTAAGGTTAGATAATCCAGCGTATTCAGTAAGGTTAGACAATCCAGTGTATTCACTAAGGTTAAACAATCCAGTGTATTCAGTAAGGTTAGACAATCCAGTCTTTTAAGTAAGATTAGACAATCCCGCGTATTCACTAATGTTAGATAATGTAGAGTATTCACTAAGGTTCGAAAATCCAGCGTATTCTGTAAGTTTAGACAGTCCAATGTATTCACTAAGTTAGAAGGGTAAGGGCTTTTGCCCAAAATGTCGATTTTACAGCTCCTCAGATGCTGCATGAACTGCTGTGCTTATCCAGCACCACTAATCCAGAATCCACTAATGTTAGAAAATCTAGCATATTCAGTACGGTTAGACATTCCAGTGTATTCAGTACAGTTAGACATTTCAATGTATACTGGATTAGTGGTGCTGGAAGAGCACAGCAGTTCAGGCAGCATCCAACGAGGAGCGAAATCAACGTTTCGGGCAAAAGCCCTTCATCAGGAATAAAGGCAGTGAGCCTGAAGCATGGAGAGATAAGCTAGAGGAGGGTGGGGGGTGGGGAGAGAGTAGCATAGAGTACAATGGGTGAGTGGGGGAGGAGATGAAGGTGATAGGTCAAGGAGGAGAGGGTGGAGTGGATAGGTGGAAAAGAAGATAGGCAGGTAGGACTAGTCAAGGAGGCAGTAACTGAGCTGGAAGTTTGAAACTAGGATGAGGTGGGGGAAGGGGAAATGAGGAAGCTGTTGAAGTCCACATTGATGCCCTGGGGTTGAAGTGTTCTGAGGCGGAAGATGAGGCGTTTTTCCTCCAGGCGTCTGGTGGTGAGGGAGCGGCGGTGAAGGAGGCCCAGGACCTCCATGTCCTCGGCAGAGTGGGAGGGGGAGTTGAAATGTTGGGCCACGGGGCGGTTTGGTTGATTGGTACGGGTGTCCCGGAGATGTTCCCTAACGCGCTCTGCTAGGAGGCGCCCAGTCTCCCCAATGTAGAGGAGACCGCATCGGGAGCAACGGATACAATAAATGATATTGGTGGATGTGCAGGTGAAACTTTGATGGATGTGGAAGGCTCCTTTAGGGCCTTGGATAGAGGTGAGGGAGGAGGTGTGGGCACAGGTTTTACAGTTCCTGCGGTGGCAGGGGAAAGTGCCACAATTGGAGGGTGGGTCGTAGGGGGGTGTGGACCTGACCAGGTAGTCACGGAGGGAACGGTCTTTGCGGAAGGCGGAAAGGGGTGGGGAGGGAAATATATCCCTGGTGGTGGGGTCTTTTTGGAGGTGGCGGAAATGTCGGTGGATGATTTGGTTGATGCGAAGGTTTGTAGGGTGGAAGGTTAGCACCAGGGGCGTTCTGTCCTTGTTACGGTTGGAGGGGTGGGGTCTGAGGGCGGAGGTGCGGGATGTGGACGAGATGCGTTGGAGGGCATCTTTAACCACGTGGGAAGGGAAATTGCGGTCTCTAAAGAAGGAGGACATCTGGTGTGTCCTATGGTGGAACTGGTCCTCCTGGGAGCAGATACGGCGGAGGCGGAGAAATTGGGAATACGGGATGGCATTTTTGCAAGAGATAGGGTGGGAAGAGGTGTAATCCAGGTAGCTATGGGAGTCAGTGGGTTTGTAAAAAATGTCAGTGTCAAGTCGGTCGTCACTAATGGAGATGGAGAGGTCCAGGAAGGGGAGCGAGGTGTCAGAGATAGTCCAGGTAAATTTAAGGTCAGGGTGGAATGTGTTGGTGAAGTTGATGAATTGCTCAACCTCCTCGCGGGAGCACGAGGTGGCGCCAATGCAGTCATCAATGTAGCGGAGGAAGAGGTGGGGAGTGGTGCCGGCGTAATTACGGAAGATCAACTGTTCTACATAGCCAACAAAGAGACAGGCATAGCTGGGGCCCATACGTGTGCCCAAGGCTACGCCTTTGGTCTGGAGGAAGTGGGAGGATTCAAAGGAGAAATTGTTAAGGGTGAGGACCAGTTCGGCCAAACGAATGAGTGTGTCAGTGGAAGGGTACTGTTGGGGACGTCTGGAGAGGAAAAAAACGGAGGGCTTGGAGGCGCTGGTCATGGCGAATGGAGGTGTAGAGGGATTGGATATCCATGGTGAAGATAAGGCATTGGGGCCAGGGAAACGGAAGTCTTGGAGGAGGTGGAGGGCGTGGGTGGTGTCTCGAATGTATGTGGGGAGTTCCTGGACGAGGGGGGATAGGACAGTGTCAAGGTAGGTAGAGATGAGTTCAGTGGGGCAGGAGCATGCTGAGACAATGGGTCGGCCAGGGTGGTCAGGCTTGTGGATCTTGGGAAGGAGGTAGAACCGGGCAGTGCGGGGTTCCCGCACTATGAGGTTGGAAGCTGTGGGTGGGAGATCTCCTGAGGTGATGAGGTTCTGTATGGTCTGGGAGATGATGGTTTGGTGATGGGGGGTGGGGTCATGGTCGAGGGAGCAGTAGGAAGAGGTGTCCTCGAGTTGGCGTTTGGCTTCAGCGGTGTAGAGGTCAGTGCGCCAGACTACCACTGCGCCCCCTTTATCCGCTGGCTTGATGGTGAGGTTGGGATTGGAGCAGAGGGATTGGAGGGCTGCGCGTTGTGAGGGTGAGAGGTTGAAGTGGGGGAGGGGGGACGACAGGTTGAGGCGGTTAATGTCCCGGCGGCAGTTGGAAATGAAGAGGTCGAGGGTAGGTAATAGGCCAGCGCGGGGTGTCCAGGTGGATGCAGTGTGTTGGAGGTGGGCGAAGGGGTCCTCGGAAGGTGGGCGGGAGTCCTGATTGTGTAAGTAAGCTCGGAGGCGGAGGCGACGGAAGAATTGTTCGATGTCACGTCGTGTATTAAATTCATTGATGCGTGGACGGAGGGGGATGAAGGTGAGTCCTTTGCTGAGGACTGATCGTTCGTCCTCAGTGAGTGGGAGGTCTGGAGGGATGGTGAAAACTCGGCAGGGCTGGGAGCTGGGATCTGGTGTGGGTGTGGAGCTGGGAGTGGGGTCGGAGCCAGTACCTGGAGTGGGTGTGATGGTGGGGGGAATCGGGGTGGAGGCATGAGCTGGGGTAATGTTGCCCTCGGGGTTCTGGGGTGTGGGGATAGTGACAGTGGGGTCTGTGGGGGGCGTGTCAGCAGAATGCAGGTGAGTGGCGCTGGTGGGGGCGGAAGTGGTGGTGATCATGGCAGTAGGGGTGGTGGGAGTCAATGAGCGTGTGGCATCAGCGATGATGTGAGGGGCGGAAGTGGCTGTGGGAGTGGCCATGATGTGGGCGGAAGTGACATTATCACTCAGCGTGGGGGTGGTAGCTGCGTCAGCCGCATGGCTTAATGGCGTTTCCGAGGCCAGGGGAATCTTCTGGAATGTTTGAGGAGCGCTGGTTATGGAGGTGGGTGGATAAAAGTTTGTTGTACTTACAGTTTTTGATGTTTGAGATGGAATTGAAATACTGTTTGTTGAGAGTATGAATTCTCCTGAGGATGTAGTACAGAGTGGGTCCTTTGCAATTCTGAGAGAGTGTGGCCCTCAGCTGAGGCAGGGCTGACTGGAGAGAGGTTCGGTGCCGGCGCATTGCTGCAAGCGTGGAGCGGAGGATCCTGAAGGAGAACTGTTGCTGGTGTTTTTGAATCTGTAGTCTGTACTGTTTGTCCTGTTCGGGTCCGAACTCTGCTGGTTTAAAGGTGGTCTGGAGTCCATGTGGGATGAGTTGGTTATGGAGGCAGGCACTGAGGAAGCAAATGTGGCTGTGGTAGCGAGTTTGTTTCAGGACATGGTTGAAGAGCTTCAGAGCAGAGGAAATGACCTGGGAGTTGCAGTGGGAGAGGGACTTCCTGAGATTCTTGTAGAGAGAGGAGGAAAACTTCTTCAAGGCAGGCATCCTTGCAAGAGGATTCGCAGTAGGGTTAAAATCAACAAGGTAAAAACAATGACTGCAGATGCTGAAAATCAAATACTGGATTAGTGGTGCTGGAAGAGCACAGCAGTTCAGGCAGCATCCAACGAGCAGCGAAATCAACGTTTCGGGCAAAAGCCCTTCATCAGGAATAAAGGCAGTGAGCCTGAAGCATGGAGAGATAAGATGGAGAGGTCCAGGAAGGGGAGCGAGGTGTCAGAGATAGTCCAGGTAAATTTATGGTCAGGGTGGAATGTGTTGGACATGGAGGTCCTGGGCCTCCTTCACCACCGCTCCCTCACCACCAGACGCCTGGAGGAAGAACGCCTCATCTTCCGCCTCGGAACACTTCAACCCCAGGGCATCAATGTGGACTTCAACAGCTTCCTCATTTCCCCTTCCCCCACCTCATCCTAGTTTCAAACTTCCAGCTCAGTTACTGCCTCTTTGACTTGTCCGACCTGCCTATCTTCTTTTCCACCTATCCACTCCACCCTCTCCTCCTTGACCTATCACCTTCATCTCCTCCCCCACTCACCCATTGTACTCTATGCTACTCTCTCCCCACCCCCACCCTCCTCTAGCTTATCTCTCCATGCTTCAGGCTCACTGCCTTTATTCCTGATGAAGGGCTTTTGCCCGAAACGTTGATTTCGCTGCTCGTTGGATGCTGCCTGAACTGCTGTGCTCTTCCAGCACCACTAATCCAGTATTTGATTTTCAGCATCTGCAGTCATTGTTTTTACCCCATTTCAATGTATACGGTAAGTTTAGACAATCCAATGTATTCACTAAGGTTAGACAATCCAGTGTATGCACTAACGTTAGACAATCCAGCGCATTCAGTAAGGTTAGGCAATTCAGAGTATTCAGTAAGTATAGACAATCCAGTGTATTCAGTAAGTATAGACAATCCAGTGTATTCAACAAGGTTAGACAATCCAGCATATTCAGTAAATTAATACAATCCAGCATATTCACGAAGGTTCGACAATCCAGCGTAATCACTAACGTTAGACAGTCCAACGTATTCAGTAAGGTTAGACGACCCAGCGTATTCACTAGGGTTAGAAAATCCAGTGTATTCAGTAAGATTAGACAATCCAGCATATTCACTAAGGCTAAACAATCCAGTGTATTCACTTTGGTTAAACACTCCAGTGTATTCACTAAGGTTAGACAATAGACAATAGACAATAGGTGCAGGAGTAGGCCATTCTGCCCTTCAAGCCTGCACCACCATTCATTATGATCATGGCTGATCATCCTTAATCAGTATCCTGTTCCTGCCTTATCTCCATAACCCTTGATTCCACTATCCTTGAGAGTTCTATCCAACTCTTTCTTAAACAAATCCAGAGACTGGGCCTCCACTGCCCTCTGGGGCAGAGCATTCCACACAGCCACTACTCTCTGGGTGAAGATGTTTCTCCTCATCTCTGCCCTAAATGGTCTACCCCGTATTTTTAAGATGTGTCCTCTGGTTCAGCACTCACCCATCAGAGGAAATATGTTTCCTGCCTCCAGAGTGTCCAATCCTTGAATAATCTTATACGTCTCAATCAGATCTCCTCTCAGTCTTCTAAACTCAAGGGTATACAAGCCCAGTCGCTCCAGTCTTTCAGCATAAGGTAGTCCCGCCATTCCAGGAATTGACCTCGTGAACCTACGCTGCACTCCCTCAATAGCCAGAATGTCTTTCCTCAAATTTGGAGACCAGAACTGCACACAATACTCCAGGTGTGGTCTCACCAGGGCCCTGTACAGATGCAGAAGAACCTCTTTGCTTCTATACTCAACCCCTCTTGTTATGAAGGCCAGCATGCTATTAGCCTTCTTCACTACCTGCTGTACCTGCAAGCTTACCTTCATTGACTGGTGTACAAGAACACCCAGATCTCTTTGTACTGCCCCTTTACCTAAATTGATTCCATTTAGGTAGTAACCTGCCTTCCTGTTCTTGCCACCAAAGTGGATAACCATACATTTATCCACATTAAACTGCATCTGCCATGCATCTGCCCACTCACCAACCTGTCCAGGTCACCCTGTAATCTCCTAACATCCTCATCACATTTCACCCTGCCACCCAGCTTAGTATCATCAGCAAATGTGCTAATGTTATTACTAATACAATCTTCTATATCATTAATATATATTGTAAAAAGCTGCGGTCCCAGCACTGATCCCTGTGGTACCCCACTGGTCACTGCCTGCCATTCCGAAATGGAGCCATTTATCACTACTCTTTGTTTCCTGTCAACCAACCAACTTTCAATCCAAGTTAGTACTTTGCACCCAATGCCAAGCACCCTAGTTTTGCTCACTAACCTCCGATGTGGGACTTTATCAATCCAGTGTATTCAGTAAGGTTTGACAATCTAGTGTATTCAGTTACGTTAGAAATTGCAGTGTATTCAGTAAGGTTAGACAATCCAGTGTATTCAGTAAGATTAGACAATCCAGCATATTCATTAAGGTTAACCAATCCAGTGTATTCAGTAAGGTTAGACAATCCAGTGTACTCACTAAGGTTAGACAATCCAGCATATTTGGTTATTTTAGACAATCCTGCGTATTCACTAAGGTTAGAAAGTCCAGCATATTCAGTAAGATTAGACAATCCAGCGTATTCACTAAGGTTAAACAATCCAATGTATTCAGTAAGTTTAGACAATCCAGTGTATTCAGTAAGTTTAGACAATCCAGTGTATTCAGTAAGGTTATACAATCCAATATATTCACTAAGGTTAGACAATCCAGTGTATTCACTAAGGCTAGAGAATCCTGTGTATTCAGTAAGTTTAGACAATCCAGTGTATTCAGTTACGTTAGACAATCCAGTGTATCCAGTAAGGTTAGACAATCTACTGTATTCAGTATGCTTAGACAATCCAGTGTATTCACTAATGTTAGATTTTCCAGTGGATTCAGTACATTTAGACAATCCAGTGTATACAGTAAGGTAAGACAATCCAGTGTATTCACTAAGGTTAGACAATCCAGCGTATCCAGTAAGGTTAGACAATCTAGTTTATTCAGACAATCCAGTGTATTCACTAAGGTTAGACAATCCAATGTATTCAGTAAAGTTAGACAATCTAGTGTATTCAGTAAGATTAGACAAGCCAGAGTATTCAGTAAGGTTAACCAATCCAGTGTATTCACTAACGTTAGACAATCCAGTGTATTCAGTAAGTTTAGACAATCCAGTGTGTTCACTAAGGTTAGACAATCTGTGTATTCAGTAAGGTTAACCAATCCAGTGTATTCACTAACGTTAGACAATCCAGTGTATTCACTAACATTAGACAATCCAGCGTATTCACTAAGGTTAGACAATCCAGTGTATTCAGTAAGTTTAGACAATCCAGTGTATTCACTAACATTAGACAATCCAGTGTATTCAGTAAGGTTAACCAATCCAGTGTATTAGGAGAAAGTGAGGACTGCAGATCCTGGAGATCAGAGCTGAAAATGTGTTGCTGGAAAAGCGCAGCAGGTCAGGCAGCATCCAAGGAACAGGAGAATCGACGTTTCGGGCATGAGCCCTTCTTCATGAATGTCTAGGAACATTCAGAAACATTCCTGAAGAAGGGCTCATGCCCGAAACGTCGATTCTCCTGCTCCTTGGATGCTGCCTAACCTGCTGCACCTTTCCAATCCAGTGTATTCACTAACATTAGACAATCCAGTGTACTCACTAAGATTAGACAATCCAGCATATTCAGTTATTTTAGACAATCCAGTGTATACAGTAAGGATAGAAAATCCTGCGTATTCACTAAGGTTAGAAAATCCAGTATATTCAGTAAGATTAGACACTCCAGTGTATTCACTAAGGTTAGACAATCCAGTGTATTCAGGAAGGTTAGACAATCCAGTGTATTCACTGAGGTTAGACAATCTAGTGTATTCACTAACGTTAGACAATCCAGTGTATTTAGTAAGGTTAGACAATCTAGTGTATTCAGTAAGGTTAGACAATCCAGTGTATTCACTAACGTTAGACAATCCAGTGTATTCAGTAAGGTTAACCAATCCAGTGTATTCACCGTTAGATAATCCAGTGTATTCACTAAGGTTAGACAATCCAGTGTATTCAGTAAGTTTAGACAATCCAGTGTGTTCACTAACATTAGACAATCCAGTGTATTCAGTAAGGTTAACCAATCCAATGTATTAGGAGAAAGTGAGGACTTCAGATGCTGGAGATCAGAGCTGAAAATGTGTTGCTGGAAAAGCACAGCAGTCAGGCAGCATCCAAGGAGCAGGAGAATCGATGTTTCGGGCATGAGCCCTTCTTCAGGAATGTCTAGGAACATTCAGAAACATTCCTGAAGAAGGGCTCATGCCCGAAACATCGATTCTCCTGCTCCTTGGATGCTGCCTAACCTGCTGCACTTTTCCAATCCAGTGTAATCACTAACGTTAGACAATCCAGAGTATTCAGTAAGTTTAGACAATCCATTGTATTCACTAACATTAGACAATGTAGTGTATTCAGTAAGGTTAGGCAAACCAGCGTATTCACTAAGATTCGAAATTCCAGTGCATGCAGTAAGTTTAGACAATCCAGTGTATTCAGAAACTTTAGACAATCCAGTGTATTCACTAACGTTAGACAATCCAGTGTATTCACTAACATTCGACAATCCAGTGTATTCAGTAACTTTAGACAATCCAGCGTGTTCACTAAGGTTGGAAAGTCTAAAATATTCAGTAAGGTTAGACAATCCAGCGTACTCAATAAGGTTAGACAATCCAGTGTATTCAGTCAGTTTAGACAATCCAGTGTATACAGTAAGGTTAGACAATCTACTGTATTCAATAAGGTTAGGCCATCCAGTGTATTGACTAACATTAGACAATCCTGTGTATTTAGTAAGGTTAGGCAATCCCGTGTATTCAGTTACATTCGACAATCCAGTGTATTCAGTAAATTTAAGCAATCCAACGTATTCAGTAACGTTAGACAATCCAGCGTATTCAATAAGGTCAGACAATTCTGTGTATTCAGTAAGACTAGGCAATCCAGTGTATTCATTAAAGTTAGACAATCAAGTGTATTCAGTAATGTTAGACAATCCAGCGTATTCACTAGGGTTAGAAAATCCAGCGTGTTCAGTAAGCTTAGACAATCCAGCGTATTCACTAAGGTTAGAACATCTAGCCTATTCAGGAAGGTTATAGAATCCAGCGTTTTAAGTATGGTTAGACAATCCAGTGTATACAGTAAGTTTGGACAATCCAGTGTATTCAATAAGGTTAGACAATCCAGTGTATTCAGTATGGTGTTAGACATTTCAGCGTATTCACTAACGTTAGACAATGTAATGTATATAGTAAGGTTCGACTTTCCAGCGCATTCAGTAAGATTAGACAATCCAGTGCTCTTTCAGAATTCTCCAAACGTTTCCATGTCATTGATTTCTCACTTGTTTCACATTTATATGCATTTTGTTATCAAGGAGAATATTCTGACTTTTGCTAGCGCAGCGCAGGATTTTAATCATTGATAGAAAGTATGAGCATACCTTAATATTTTCCCAGTGATATTTGGCAAGCTATTATTCAAATTGATTTGAGTTACTAATCAGTATGAGTTTTTACAATGAATCCTGTGAAATTATATAGATGATCACCTTACATCAGACAAGCTTGAAGCAAAATTAGAGGCAATTAGAATTGAACAATAAGCTAATTTGTTTTGGGTTGCAAATTACATCATGGGTCGGTAAAATGATGAGATCTGTTTCATGAATGTTATCTGAACTTCATTCAACACATTTTGCTAGTGTTTGGAATAGCAACACAGTGTTGCATTAATAATTGAGAGGCTTAGAGCAATAACCTGGGTGTGGGTGTTTCTAGTTCCCCATAAAGAAAGCTTCTGTCCTTACCTGGCTTGACCTCAACATGACTCCAAACCCAACAAAATGTGATTGGCTTTCGAAAAGGGCAGGTAAAGATTAGAATTGATTTCCTAAAGCATGGAAGCAGGCCCTTCAGCCCAACAGGTCCACACTGACCCGCTGAAGAATAACCCACCCCCGTTCCCCTACCCTACATTTACCCCTGACTAATGCACCTAACACGATCGGCAATTTAACATGGCCAATTCACCTGACCGGCACATCTTTGGATTGTGGAAGGTTACCAGAGCAAACCCTCACAGACACGGGGAGAGTGTGCAAACTCCATACAGACAGCCACCAGAGGCAGGAATTGAACCCGGCTCCCTGGCATTGTGAGGCAGCAGTGCCAATCACTGAGCGACCATGCCTCCAAACGATCAATCAGTTCAAGGCAATTAGCCATGAGCAATCAACTCTGACCTTGCTATCACTTTTCTAATTTTGCAGAGAATTAATGTAAACTCATTTTACTGGGAGCAAGTGATGGTTTTAATATAGTGCCCGAGGTTGGTGTGGTAGGTTGTGGGGAGCTAGAATTACACAGGCCAGCCCCAGTAAGTGGAGAATGTGCATTGTGTGGCACTAGTAGCATTGCTATTACCAGGGGCCACTCCATGGACAGCCTGTAAAAGAGCCAAGAAAGACTTTACTGAGCATGCTCCCAATGTGACATTTGACAGACCCTCCGGAGGTAGGCATTTCATCTTGATACCTGCACACAGGCACCAAGTGAGACTCAGAGCCCTATTCTGGAACTTCCCTTTGCCACTGCAGTGCTTCCCCAAGGCCCAGCATTACAACAGGCTGATGCTGACAGCCTCGCTGTTTCTGCCCTCCCACTCTCTGCAGTCTGACATGAAAGCTGACCGCAAGGGATTTTCTGGCACGTCAGCATCTGTCTCTTGTTACTGTATTTTGCTGCTTTCTCTCACTTAATTTCCCTTGTGTGTTTTAACCAAAAAAGTTTTAAAAAATGGAATGTGAGAAACTGAACCTAAACCATTAATTTCAGGCATTTCACAGTTTGCCAAGTTACAGCCTCTTTGATCTTTTAAAGGAACTAAATGACCAAAGGTAATGCTCCTCTCTTAAATTAATCCCTGAGCCCCTAAAGCAAAGAACATCAAGAATATCAAACCAATATTGTAACTTATGATCTGCTTACTGAAATCCAGGGATGGCAATTTCACGGCCCCATGTATATAACAGTCACTTTTCATTGAATATTTGATCACCTGTCCTTATATCTGCAACTCCAATTATTTACAGAATATTGATCCAGTTCTTTTTTTAAAGACTTAATCAACCTTGCATTAATTGCTTCTGTCAGAATCCAGATACTGACTGCTCTCTGAGAAAATAAGTAACTTCTGCTGATCCTCAGGGATCAAGAAACCTGTTAATTTTATACTTAACTTTTCAGTTTTGCAATGAATTTAATTGGCTTTTTACTTGCATCTACATTGAAGATGTCTAGTAACATTTCACAATGCTGGATTTTATCATGTCTCACAACCTTTTCTTACCCTCTAATGAAAATCAAGTCAGTTCTTTGAGATTCCCTTCATTTAGCCTTAGGATGTGGAATCATCTTGTGAAACTGACTAAACTCTCTCCACTGCATCTGATGTTACTTTAAAATGCAAATTCCAAAGTGCCAATGACAAGTCCAAGTGTGGTCTACTTGTAAATAATGCAGAATTAAAAGGTTTAATAAAATAAATTGTAATGAAATATCCTGGAGAAACATTTCAGTACTTCATCAACATTTGCATACATAATGTTTATAGTTACAGTTTTATTTATGTTTACTGTTTATTTTTTCTGCATAGTTTATTAATATTCTATTCAGTCTTGCATTAGGCAATTGATCACGTAGATTTGCATTAGTATGAAATGTTCATAGATGCATCAATCTTTAAAATGTTACAAACAGGTGCATAAAATAATGAAGAAAGCTAATGAAATGCTAGCCTTTATATCCAGAGGACAGGAGTACAGATTGCCGAAGTTATGCTGCAGATATACAAACCCTAGTTAGACCCCACTTGGGGTACTGAGAGCAGATCTGGGCCCCACACCTCAGACAGGGTAAATTGGCCTTCGAGGGAATACAAAGTAGATTTACAAGAATGATAATTGGATTTAAGGGGTTAAATTAGAAAGTGAGATTATACAAATTAGGGCTGTTTTCTCTCGAATTTAGGAGACTGAGAAGTGATCTAACTGAAATCTGCAAAGGCACTGTTGATAAAGATAAACTACTTCCACATTGTTGAGGATTCTACAACTTGGGGTATAGTCTGAGAATGACCAGACCAGACCATTCAGGAGTGATATTAGGAAGCAATTCTATACACAAAGCGTGGGAGAGGTTTGGAACTTTCTTCCACAAATGACATTGGATGCTAGATCAGTTGTTAATTGGAAGTCTGAGAGTTTTTTTTAAAGTCAAGCAAAGATATTAAGAAATGTCCTAAAGACAGGTATTTGGAGTTAGGCCACAAATCATCATTGAATGACAGAACAGACTTGTTGGGTTGAATGGCCTACTCCTGTTCCAATAAATTATTCTACTGTTTACTGTTTCCAAAATTTGAGAACTCCACTGGTACATGAATGTAACTACCTGATTTTTCAGTTCCAAACTCAATTCCAAATTAATTTGCCAAATTCAGGTATTAGATTAAGACCATAAGACCATAAGACCATTAACTAATTTATTTTTCTATGCCTCATGCCCTTTCTCTGAATACACAGAGTCTGTGTACAGTGAATATTCCCCTGCATCCACCATGTATATAACATGTGACACAATGATTGTATATGTGCAGCAAATGGCTGTAATTCTTTGGCAATGCGTACTGCTCTCCCAGTGGGTGGGGGGTCTCTCCCAGTGGGTGGGGGGTCTCTCCCAGTGGGTGGGGGTCTCTCCCAGTGGGTGGGTCTCTCCAAAGGAGTGGGGTCTCTCCCAGGGTGTGATTGGGTTCCCTCTGGTGGGTGGATCTGTCCTGGTGGGTGAGTTCTCTTCCAGCGAGTGGGGCCTTTCCCGAAGGGTGGGACTCCACAGTGGTTAGAGCTGTCCTGGTGGGTGGGCTCTCTCCTAGTGGGTGAAGTCTCTCCCAGTGGGTGGGCATTCTTCCGATGAGTGGGCGCTCTCCCCTTTGGGAGGGCTCTATGACAATCGACCAAAGATATTAATGGTCTAGGAGGATCAATTCCTATTGGCTGATGTCTGCACTGGATCTGGGTCTATAGAAAGGTCTGCTTCTCAATAACACAGCCTTAATACTCCCATTGATAGATATGAGATTTATCTTCTAAGAATCAGATTAGCAGCAGTGGATAGCCAGAGGGATTGTAAATGCACACACTCTCCAGACCGACATCAAATGGAAAAATAAACACTGCCCTTTTTCCAGGTAGTTAACATTATTCAAAATTACAAGTGGGCACTTTCCTGTGAGAACATTGAAAATCAAATGTAAAAATTATCTCTGAATTCAAATGTTTTGTTTCATATTTTTTGAAAGTGAAGAGCATGCTCCAAGAATCCAATAACAATTTGTATTTATGTCGCACATTTAGCATAAAACATTCCCAGGCCCTACAGGATCACAATGAAGTAACATTTGATGTTGAGCCCCAAAAGGAGATGTTAGGATTGTGGCCTTAGGTTTAGGATTGATAAGTGTCTTAAAGAATGAGAAAGACACAGAGTTTGAGATATTGGAGGGAATTGCAGTGAATAGGGCCTTTGCTGCTGAAGGTACAGCTGTCACTGGTGGAAGCATTAAAATATGGAGTGCTCAAGGGATCAGAATTAGAGGTGTGCATAGATTCTGAAGAGTTGTGTGGTTGCAGGAAATGAAAGAAATTACGATGGGTGAGACCGTGAAGAGAATTGAAAATGACAAAATGGGAAAAGAAGAGATGTCTTCCAGCAAAATAGTCTCCAAAAGTGGATAAGCATTTAGATTTGCTCGCATCAATTTTCTATAATTCATTATCAGGCTGTGGCTGATGTATGTTGCTTATTGGTTAATTCAGGCTCACAGCAGAATGAAGTAACATAATGAAGGAGGAAACCTAAGTTGATCATCGATTGAGTATGAAGATTATGCAGTCATCCAGTCTATCAGACTGGCTTTGGGATTAATGTACATAACCCTGTCTTACCTTGTTGTACATTACCTTAACATTTTCAATTCCTTTCATACAAATCATCACTTCAAAGATCTGCAAAATCAGAATTAATTACAGCCTAAAATTAGTATTAATACAATGTTACTTAGAATTGTTTACTCCCTAAAAGAACAAATGTAAATGTGGATACTTCATTGAAAAGGATTAAATTCAGAGGTTTGAACTAAATTGCTGCTATAGTAATATTAAGGCTAACTAATTATCTGACAGTAACTGGTTTAAGATAGGAAATAATTCTGGCTCAGTAATAATATGACAACAACCTCATTCAGTTCTGAATGGATGTTGAATATCGAACATAGGACAGTACAGCACAGTACAGGCCCTTTGGCCCTTGATGTTGTGCCAGCCTTTTATCCTACTCTAAGATCAGACTAACCTCCATACCCTTGATTGTACTACCTTCCATGTACCTATCCAAAAGCCGCTTAAATATCCCTAATGTACCTGACTTTACTATGACTGTCAGCAATGCACCCACCACTCTCTGTGTTAAGAACCGACCTCTGACATCTCCCCTCAACCTTTCTCCATTCACCTTAAAATTGCACCCCCTCATGATAGATAATTCTGCCATGGGATAAAAAGTCTGGCTATCCACTCTATCTATGCCTCTCAGCATCTTGTACACCTCTATCAAGTCACATCTCATCCTTCCTGAGTCCAAAGAGAAAAGCCCAAGCTCCCTCAACCTTTCTTCATAAGACATACCCTCCAATCCAGGCAGCATCCTAGTAAATCTCCTCTGAACCCTGTCAAAGGCTTCCACATCCTTCCTATAATGAGGCGACCAGAACTGAACACAATATTCCAAGTGTGGTCTAACCAGGGCTGTATAGAGCTGCAGCATAACCTTGCAGCTCTTAAACTCAATCCCCTTGTCAATGAAAGCCAACACACCATACATCTTCTTAACAACCCTATCAACTTGAGTAGCAACTTTGAGAGCTGTATGGATGTGGACCCCAAGATTCCTTTGTTGCTCCACACTGCCAAGAATCCTGCCATTAACCCTGTATTCTGCATTCAAATTCAACCTTCCAAAGTGAATAATTTTTGAAAAACATGAGGATAGATAAATCCTCTGGGCCAGATGGGATATACCCTATTCCTTTCTTATAGGAAGCGAGGGAAGTGATTGCTGAGCCTTTGGCGATGTTCACTGTCCATTGGAGTAGTGCCAGATGATTGGAGCATGGCAAATGTTCTTCCCTTGGTCAAGAAAGGGAATAGGGATAACCCTGGGAATTACAGACCAGTCAGTCTTACACCAGTGGTGGGCAAAACATTGGAGAGGATTCTGAGAGACAGGATTTATGATTATTTGGAAAACCATAGTTTGATTAGAGATAGTCAGCATGGGTTTGTGAGGTCAGGTCATGCCTCACAAACCTTATTGAATTCTTTGAGGATGTGACAAAACATGTTGATGAAGGTAGAGCAGTGGATGTGATGTTTGATAAGGTCCCCCATGGTCGGCTCATTCAGAAAGTAAGGAGGCATGAGATACAGGGAAATCAATTTGGATACAGAATTGACTGGCCCATGAAAGACAGAGGGTGTTGGTAGATGGAAAGTATTCAACCTGGAGCTTGCTGACCAATGGTGTTCCTCAGGGATCGGTGCTGTGACCTCTGCTCTTAGTGATTTTTGTAAATGACTTGGATGAGGAAGTGGAAGGGTGGGTTAGTAGGTTGGTGGAGTTTGTGGATAGTGTAAAGAGCTGTTGTAGGTTGCAACGGGACACTGACAGGATGCAGAACTGGGCTGATCAGTGGCACCTAGAAAAGTGTGAAGTCACGTGTGTGAAGACGTGTTCATTACAAATATTCAAGATCCCTTGACTGGCTGAAATTGTTTAATTCTCAGTAAATTTTATTGTAAAGAAAAGACTGATGGAATTTCTTAAATTTATTCTTCCCACTGACTGAAGACTGTTATATTGTCTTGGAACTTGGGATCGAATTCTTTCTGATTCAGAGCAATGTTTAATGTACAACAGTCAGATGGCATTTCAACATATTAAATGAATGCAGAATGTAATGACACTGAGGAATGAACAAGGTACCAATCACTGCTGAATGAATGAAATGATCATTCCTGAATCGATGTTTGATGAAGATTGTGACCAAAAGAGTTAGGGGAGATGAGGAGAATCATTTTTTACAGAGTCTGGCTGTGAACTGAGACACACTGCCCAAAAGGGCAGTACAAACAGATTCAACAGTGACTTTCAAAAGGAAATGGGAGAATATGTATATGATTGGAAGAAGGTAGTAGGGGTTGGTTCAGAAAGTGACCACAATGGCATACACGATACTGGGCTTTATAAAGAGAGGCATGCGCCTGGATTTTTTGTCAATCAACGAAGGTTACAATCAGCTCATGAATGTTCTGAACTGTTGTGTCTTCTTAACCTAAAGCCATTTTCATGTAACATTTTTGTGGATTGTAAGGTCCGTAGGTGTAGAATGCACATCCACACATCTGACATTTTGAGTCCCCACTATAAGGGCCACAGGAGATTGTATTTCATTCCACACAATATTTTCAGGTGTTGGTGCAGATTTTGAAAGCTCTGAAAGGAAGCACTTCTCCTTGAAGACTTTGTGACTGTTGGAGAAAAGACCAATGAACAGTGTATAACTTGCCAAAAGCTGAACGTAAAATGTTTTGAAACTTTCAAATGACACCATCCTGTAATGTAGGATGCTTTTAATGTAGTGATTCACACAAGGGTGTATCCTAGAAAGTTTTCTTAAACATTCTGCTGGGCAGCATTGTGTAAATGTTAACAAGCATTACAGGGCTTCTTCCAGAAGATAAATTACTATAATTCTTTGAAAATATAGAAAAATACATCAATTGTCATGTTTAGTACTGGGATTTCAAAGTACTGATAGCTCTGACTGTGAGATGAATCCCCTCTTTTTGAAAAGTTGGAAAGTTTGGGCTCATGCTATTCAATTGACTGACAAGTGTGCTTTTAAACAGAGAGGCAGCTGAGTGTTCCTTCATTTTCAGCCTCTTGCAGTTGCAGTAACATAGTTATAGCTGTGGCCATTATGAATGCTTTGCTGGTTTTCAAATTTAGGAATTGGTGGGGAGGCCTCAGCTTTCTTAACATAGATGTTGAAAAGAGTGCTTGTTAGGTTTGTGAGGTTATAACAACATCCTTGGTCCTTAGGGTGGTTTCATATTTCAATTTAATTCCATAGTTTAATAGACACTTAACAGATTATTACATTTTTTTCCCAATGGAGAATTTTTTTTACTGCATCAATGACAGACCTTTGAAGAAGAATTTAATAACATCATCAGAGATATATTTCTTTTTACACCTGAATTTATTATAATTCTCGATCCCATTTTATGGTTCCTAAGGCCTCTATAAGCTGGATACAGGGTAAGTACATATTCAGGACACATTAGGAGGTGATATAGAGTTATCATGGAGTGCCTGTGGGGACATTGGGCATCTCAAGTGGCATAATGAGTATGAAATGGCATGGGGTGATATGTTGAGTCTGAGAGTGTATAGATGACATGAGAGATGTAATGGGTATGGAATGGTATAGACCATGGATGAGGGTTGCAGAGTGAGGAGATCATTTATTGGTTTTTAAATGGTATTGGGATTTGAGGTGCTATGTTGGAGCAACCTTTGTACCCATAACCCTCCCACTCTGCAGTCCAGCTCACAAGCCTCATTATCAAGTGAAGCCAAAGCCTGTGTGAGAAAGCACAAAGCCCAGGCTGAGCTGAGCGTGGCTCTGATTGGAACTTGCACAAGTTCACAAATCTTGTTTTCCTAAACCAAGATGAAAAGCAGGACTGTACATTCCAAAAACAAGGAAGTAGTCATGGACTTGTCATAACTCTGGTTTTGTTTAAACTGGAGAAATATGTCTCATTCTGGCAACCACAGCTTAGGAAGGATGGAACACCACTGGAAATGCTGAAGAAGAGATTGATGTGAGTACTTCCAGGGATGAGGGAATTCAGTTCCATGCTTGGATTGCAGAAGCTGATATTTGTTCCCTTTGAGAAGAGATGGGTGAGCAGAGATTTGATCCAAAACCATGAAGTACTGGATGGAGCAGATGGACAGAGTCTGTTTCATTTGGTGGAAGAATTGGAAACAAGAAGAGCGAGTGAGATTGAGGTGAGATTGTGATGGAGGCAGCTTCAATGGGGGTGGAGAGATAACTACGAGGGGGATGAGGCTGGGGGCAGGGTAGCTGAGAGTGCATTAGGTGGATGGAGGTGGGGGTAAAGTGATAGGTCAGAGAGGAGGGTGGAGTGGATAAATGGTAAGGAAGATTGACAGGTGAGACAGGTCATGAGGATAGTGCTGAGCTAGAAGGTTGGAACTGGAATAAGGTGGGAGAAGGGGAAATGAGGAAACTGGTGAAGTCCACGTTGATGCCCTAGGGTTGAAGTGTTCCGAGGTGGAAGATAAGGTGTTCTTCCTCCAGGCGTCGGTTGGTAACGGAGTGGCTTTGGAGGCGGCCCAGGACCTGGATGTCCTTGGAAGAGTGGGAGGGGAAGTTGAAGTGTTCAGCCACAGGGTGGTGGGGTTGGTTGGTACAGGTGTTCCGGAGATGTTCTCTGAAGCGCTCTGTGAGTAGGCGTCCAGTCTCCCCAATGTAGAGGAGACCGCATCGGGAGCAACGGATACAATAAATGATATTGGTGGATGTGCAGGTGAAACTTTGATGGACATGGAAGGCGCCTTTGGGGCCTTGGATGGAGGTGAGGGAGGAGGTGTGGGCGCAGGTTTTGCAATTCCTGCGGTGGCAGGGGAAGGTGCCGGGAGGGGAGGGTGGGTTGTTAGCGGGCATGGACCTGACAAAGTAGTCGCAGAGGGAGCATTCTTTGCAGAAAGTGGATAAGGGTGGGGAGGGAAATATATCCCTGGTGGTGGGATCTTATTGTAGGTGGCAGAAATGGCGGAGGATGATGCAACGTATACAGAGGTTGGTTGGGTTGAAGGTGAGGACCAGGAAGTTCTGTTCTTGTTATGGTTGGGGGGGTGAAGTTTGAGGGCGGAGGTGTGGGAAGTAGATGAGATGTGCTGGAGGGGATCCACCACCACGTGGGAAGGGAAATTGCAGTCTTCAAAGAAAAAGGCCATCTGGTGTGTTCTGTGGTGAGACAGATCCTCCTGGGAGCAGATGCAGCGGAGGTGGAGGAATTGGGAATAAGGGATAGCATTTTTTGCAGGAGGTAAGGTGGGAGGAGGTGTGGTCCATGTAGCTGTGGGAGTTGGTGAGTTTGTAGAAAATGTCTGTGTTGAGTTGGTCATCGTTGATACAGATGGAGAGGTCCAGGAAGGGGATGGACGTGTCCAAGATGGTCCAGGTGAATTTAAGGTTGGGGTGCAATGTGTTGGTGAAGTTGATGAACTGTCCAACCTCCTCACAGGAGCACGAGGTGGCATCGCTGCAGTCATCAATGTAGCGGAGGAAAAGGTGGGGAGTGGTGCTGTTGTAACTATGAAAGATGGACTGTTCCACATAGCTGACAAAGAGACAGGCATAGCTGCGGGTGCCTATGGCCAATCCTTTCATCTGGAGGAAGTGGGAGGAGTATCCATCACATCATCCCCCACCATCAGACATATATTTCCCTTCCCACTCCTTTCCACTTTCCATAAAGACAGTTCCCTCTATGACTACCTCATCAGGTCCACGCCCCCCAACAACCCACTCTCCCCTCCTGGCACCTTCCCCTGCCACCACAGGAATTGCAAAACCTGCGCCTACATCTACCCCTTCACCTTAGTCCAAGGCCCCAAAGGAGCCTTCCACATCCATCAGAGTTTCACCTGCACTTCCTCACATGCCATTTACTTTATCTGTTGCTCCCAATGTGGTCTCCTCTACATTGGGGAGACAGGACGCCTACTCGCAGAGTGCTTCAGTGAACATCTCCGGGACACTGCACCAACCAAACCCACTGCCCTGTTGCCAAATGCTTCAACTCCCCCTCCCACTTTGCTGAGGATATGTAGGTCCTGGGCCTCCTCCATCGCCATTCCCCAACCACCCAACTCCTGGAAGAGTGCCTCATCTTCTGCCTCAGGACCCTCCAGTTTCCTCATTTCCCCTCCCCACCCCTTACCCCAGTTCCAATTTTCCAGCTCAGCACCATCCTCATGACCTGCCCAACTTATCCATCTTCCTTCCCATCTATTCACTCCACCCTCCTCTCCGACCTATCACCTGTACCCCCATCTCCATCCACCTATTGCACTCTCAGCTACCTTCCCACCAGGCCCACCACCCCTCCCATTTATCTCTCCACCCCCTCGGCTCCCAGGCTTATTCCTAATGAAGGGCTTTTGCCTGAAATGTCATTCTCCTGCTTCTCAGATGCTGCCTGATCTGCTCTCTAGGATGCATTTTGCATTGGAGATAAACTGTCCAAAACCTGACATCAAATTTCAAGAGTTTTCAATCAATTTGTTTGAAATAACTTCATGGGAGGAGGCCTTGCTGGCTCGGCCAGCATTTATTGCCAAACCCATATTTGATGGGCAATAAATGAAGTGAAGAATCAATCACCATTGCTGTGGATCTAGACTCACAAGTAGGCCAGACCAGTTACAAATGGCAGTTTCCATCCCTAACAGACATTAGTAAACTCGAAGGGTTTTTCCACCAACCAACAATGCTTTAATGGTCAACATTAGACTTTGTTTTAACATTGAATTCAAATTTCACCATCTGTCATGGCAGGATTCGAACCTGGGTCGTCAGATTTATAGGCTAGTTATAATCACACCAGTCCATCATTTTCCTACTTACAAGAATGGTTCCAAAAGTGAGGAATTTCAGTGATGAGGATAGATCAACGAGGTTCAGACTATTTTCTTTGAGGAGACGAAGAGGGGATTTGATAGTGGTTTTGAAAATCCTGAGAGAGTTGGACAGAGCAGATAGGGAGAAACAGCACAAATGAAACAGCATAGTTTTAAAGAGATGTGCAAAATAGCAAGTTGATATGAGAGAAATGTTGTAACACAGCGAATGGTTTGGGAATGGAATGCATTGCCTGGCAATGTGGTGGAGGCAGTTTCGTTTGAGACTTTGTTGGATGGTTATTTGGAAAGAAATAACCTACTGGGATATGTGAATAAGGGAGGAAATTAGCATGAGATAATAGAACTGATGGATCGAATGGCCTCGTTCTCAGTCTTAACAGGCCTTGAGGTGATTGGGCGAGGGAGGACTGAAGGGAACCTGGGGATCAAGGGCAGGGATTAGGGTGGGGGGAGAGGGAGGTTGGAGGTGAGGGAGGTCATACCTTGGGCCTGTGAGAGGTTTCCCTTAACAGCGAGGCCAGGAAAATGACAGCCCTGCATGTGCCAGCTACAAATAAAACTTGGTGTGTCAGACATTTGGTACTAGTGGCATGTGCTTGAGTGAAATACCCAAGGCAGCAAAAGGATATGTGAAATGATTATTCAATGGTAAGATCCCATCAGGGGCAGGTGGGTGCTGTCAATGGCATCACTGGCAAGACACCTAATTTTACACACATCTCCTATTGCCTTCCACTGAAGACTGCTATTGTGAGCAAGGTCAGAGGCACCTTGTCAAATTCCTATGGGATACAGGAGGATTCCGAACTGTCCATAACACAGCCAGTAGTCTGTGATTAAATGGGCACAGTGCGAGCACTGTTATTTTAAGTGGCCACACACACAAGGGCTTTGAAACCTACCCACTACACATTCCGATTTATAAGAGATAGTTTGAACATCCTGTCATCCTGGTAGAATTAGACCAGGTTAAGACTTTTTGAGCAAAAGCGATCTAGCCTTTGATTTAGCAAACTGCTGCATCTGGCAGATTCCCTGGTCAGAGTGGCTCAGGTCAGTGGTTGGCTCAGGGACCCAGGTTCAATTCCCACCTGAGACGACTGTCTGGAGTTTGCACATTCTCCCTGTGTCTGTGCGGGTTCCCTTCGGGTGCTACAGTTTCCTCCCACAGTTCAATGATGCGCAAGTTGGGTGAGTTGGCCATGGGGAATGGGGAGGAGTGTGGGGTGCTTTTCAGGGAATCAATGGGCCAAATGGCTTGTTTCCACACTGTACGCATTCTGTGATTTACCTGGAGGATGCTTAAATGAGATGAAATTCTAACCTTTAATTCAGTTTGGTATGACGGTGAGAATGCCATTATTCAGATACTCAGGCAAGGTCTTGGTCCAGTCATGAAAGCCGAATGGCCTCTTTTTGAGCTGCTACAAATTATGACATCAAATCAGCTAACTACGCAGAAGCATTAACTGTCAATATGAGATGGTTCAGAATAATCCCACTAACCTTCCCTTACGTTCAGACAATCTTCAGCAAATGTATTATTACCACAGAAAAAAGTAGAAAGAGAATATGTAACATTTTAAACCTTTTTCTGTATAAAGCTTTCCCACTCCTTTATAAACTGGGAAAATATCAAAGACACTTTTCCTTGTTTATCAACGTCTATTGCTTGATTTCCCATCAATTATTAAGATTTTTATGTGACAGTGATGTGATGAGAAATTGTTATAGTTTTATAAAACTGCATTTCAGAAGGAGTTTTATCCTCAAGGAATGCAAATTAGAAACTCCAAGGTGCCTTCCCCTCAACTTCTAACCTGTTTGCCATTGTTCCTATTATATAGGTCTAGCACAGACTCAATAAAGTGAATGGCTTTCCTGCATGCACTTGTGTATTTCAATGGAAAAAGTTCTATAAAATTGCCTGGGAGGTCTAATTGTTTTTTTTATCACCTCTTCACAAATTGCTCCAAACTCTAACACTTGCTTTATACTATAAAATTTCACTTTCCCTGGAAACCAAATGGTGTAATCAACAGTTAGATGCAAGGGTAATATTTGTGCAAGCTTCACTTCTCTAGAAAAGCCTTACTAGAGGAGACTGCAGTTCGCCGAATCAGTCTCGTAATGATAAATACACTCACTGTGGCACAGTGCTCTGCGTAGACATTGCAAAAATTGAACCTGTGACATGAATGATATTGAGGTGTTTTGTGAACTATTGACGTTGGATCTTTCAGATTGCATCCTGTGTTATATGAATGTACTTTGGTTTATTAACCTCAAAACTGCACTGTGTGCATATTAGGGTAGGAATGTTTGATCGTGAAAACTTTAAAATTGTTTTTCACCAATAGCTCAGATTCCACACGGACAACATCATAAAATTGGTCCAATACGCTTGCATTAAATGACTCCTGTCTGTGTTTTAACAAGATCTTGTTTCACTTAATAAGTCAATGGTTCTTCTGCATTGTAATGAAGGGATTCATAGCAGCCTGAGCTAAGTGATCATACAGTGCAGTTCCATTGTACCTCGAATTCCATTGCCTTTTGCTCATTGTTTTTGGCATCTTAACTCTGATCAATTACACATTTTTAGTCTGTTTGAAAGGTGGAATGAATAATGGTTAGTGGGCAGCAAAGCACAAAACAATTTGCTAGACACAACAGAAACATAGGAGACAGTGAGGACTGGAGATGCTGGAGATCAGAGTCAAGAACTTCTTCAGCATCTGTAGTCCTCATTTTTTCCTAGTTGATTTTAACCCTTCTGCAAAGCCTCTTCCAAGGATGCTTACCTTAAAGGAGTTCTCCTCCTCTCCTCATTCCTGATGAAGGGCTCATGCCTGCAATGTTGATTCTCCTGTTCCTTGGATGCTGCCTGACCGGCTGTGCTTTTCCAGCAACACACTCTCGATAACAGAAATATCCCAAAATGTTACAGGTGTTAATAAATATTAATAGTAACCACAGTTGAGTCCTTTTTGTACATCTTCACATTATTTGTTTCACATTAATCATCTGCAACTCAAAGATGTTGCATTACAAAAATCAAAAATATAAAAACCGTTTTGTCATGTGTGTGAAAATACTGACCCTCACTGAACAAGAGAAATAATTGTGGTTAATTTTTGCGCAGTGAAAGTTTATAATATACCATTATTACTTGGAACTTGGATTGCGAAGTTGAAAGAAATGGATTATTGTTTTTAATTGTATGAAGGTGACTGTATTTAAGAGGCTAGAAAGTAGGGTGTAGGTTTGCTCGCTGAGCTGTAGGTTTGACATCCAGACGTTTCATGACCTGGTTAGGTAACATCATCAGTGGCGACCTCCAAGTGAAGCGAAGCTGTTGTCTCCTGCTTTCTATTTATATGTTTGTTCTGGATGGAGTTCCTGGGGTTTGTGGTGATGTCATTTCCTGTTTGTTTTCTGAGGGGTTGATAGATGGTATCTAGATCTATGTATTTGTTTATGGCGTTGTGGTTGGAGTGCCGGGCCTCTAGGAATTCTCTGGCATGTCTTTGCTTAGCCTGTCCCAGGATAGATGTGTTGTCCCAGGCTAGGAACTGTTTTGTAAGGCAGTCTATTAAAAGAACATTTCTAAACAAATCATGTGACTTTAAGGCAAATGTCTAGAAAAGTTACCTGGCAAAATAATTGCTGAAGAGTTTATGAACTTGACCTTTGCTGATCCAGAAAATGACAAGCCAGAGGCCAGAAGCAGATTGAACTGAGAATAAAGGATCAATGCCAATAGATGTGCTGTTCTGCAATCAAAATGTAGTCAAAGAAACTCACAAAGGGCTTTTCTTAGAGAGAAAAAAACAAATCAGTGAGTTAACTTGTATCTATGTCCCAGAAAGAGACAGTAACAGAGAGAATCACATCTACTAATTGTGTAGAAATTCTCAAAGGAGAAAGTGAGGACTGCAGATGCTGGAGATCAGAGCTGAAAATGTGTTGCTGGAAAAGCGCAGCAGGTCAGGCAGCATCCAAGGAACAGGAGCAGGAGTTTTCCTGAAGAAGGGCTCATGCCCGAAACGTTGATTCTCCTGTTCCTTGGATGCTGCCTGACCTGCTGCGCTTTTCCAGCAACACATTTTCAGCTCTAGAAATTCCTAAAGGATGTCACTTATGACCTCACAAATGGAGCAAGAAATATCAGATTACAGAGTAGGAGTGGTACATCAGTGGGATTGACTGCCGGTCAAGGATATGTGGGGGGAAAAGGATTGAATCCCACTTTTTTAATGATATAGGATATTTCGAAACTATCTTATATATTGTGGGTTTTTTTGTATAAACTTCAATCTTGTTTGTTAAATATAATTTGAGAATATATTCAAGACTCACCCCTGGGTAACTCAAACATAACAATAAAACTCATAGTCTATCAAGGCAGGATTCATTCTGGAATGGAACCTGACCAGAATTACCACCACCTGGGGTCGTAATTAATACAGGAAATCTAGAAAACATTTGAACCAACTATATAACACAGAATACTTTTAATTCACAACCAAGAAGGACATTATAATCTTCTTAGAAACAAATAAAAATAGAACTGTTTTCATGTTGTCTATAGATCTCTCTGTCAGAATATTCTGTAATGGATGTGTTTTATGACTTTATCAGTGAACTCTTGTTGAAGCCACTTGCTGTGAAAGTGTTCGTGATTTCTTTTAAAGGTTTACATGAGGCCATAAGAAACAGGAACAGGAGTAGGCCACTTTCCCATCTGATCTCCATATCTCTTGACACTACTTTATTTGGGTAGATTAGTATACCTTTCCTGATTGCTTTTTAAATAAATGTTAACATTTTCAAGTGACACACACTGGAGTTACTGATGGCTGGATGTTGCTTGTTTAACAGTACATCCACCCACTGTGGGGCCAGGTCGAGTGTGCAGGAAACATCTCAGCTGCACATTTCCACTCCATGGCCGAATGCATCTTGATACCACAATAAAATGGTTTATCTTGTTACCTAGAGGTTTAATTTAGAAGAGGTGGAATTTTAGAGAATTTTACACAAATGTGGTACAGGCAGATCAGGAGATTCCAGGTGAAAATTCACCTTCCATATTCCAAGGGCACGTGTCACTATGAAAACAAAACCAGTTCTGATTGGAAGAGTCTACAGCATCTATTTTGGAGTGATTTTCTGACCATGTGTTGGTGTGTGACAGCAAACTTGCATTTATAAAACACCATCAATGCGGTAAAATTTCCCAACCTGTTCTACAGATGGGTAACCAATCAAAATGCAATGTTGACTGACATTAGATGAGGTGAGTTTGGCTCCAGCAGGGTGTTTGGGCTCATGCACCAACCTGAAGTCATCACCCGCAACTTTAGAAATTGGCTTCAGATATTGTGGTATTGAAGAATCCAATGAATATTAATTCCAATCAACTCTTTATATGTAAACTTAACATTCAGCAGACTTCTAAGTGTCTTGGTTAATATTAAACTAATAGACTACAAGAGAGGAGGCATTGATGTGTTGGTATTGTCACTGGAATACTAATCCAGACCCCCAGGTGATGATCTGGACACACTGATACAAACCCCATCATGGCAGTGGAGGAAGTTGAATTTAAAAATAAAATCTGGAATTATAAGTCTGATGGTCACCATGAAGATAATGTTGATTCATTATAAAAAGTAATCTGTTATAAAGACTTCAATAAAGAAAATCTGCCAGCTTTACCTGGTGTGACCTACATGTGACTCCAGTACGATGTACTTGTAATTGTCCTCTTAAATGGCCTGAGGAGCTCCTCAGTTATAGGAACAACTGCTAAAACATGTCAAAAAGAGGAATGAAACCAGAAAGACATTGTGGCAGAAAAAATACCAGCACACTCAGCTTTGTGGAATCTGCGATGACCGGCAGAGATGGTGGCACAGAGATAGACACTCAGGAAGGAGATGCCCTCAGAGCCTCAACAGTGACTCCAGACCCTTGGAACTCTCATGAAATCCAGCTTAAAGATGAGGCAGGAAACTGTCTGCTGATGCTTATTTACTATCTTCCCTCAGCTGATGAATCAGTGCTCCTCCGCATTGAGCAACACTTGGAGGAGGCACTGGAAGCACTAATGGTGCAGAATAAACTCTGGGTGAGGGATTTCAATATCCATCACCCAGAGTAGCTCAGCAGCAGTACCTCTGAGCAAGCTGATCAGGTCCTAAAGGACATAGTTGTTAGACTGCAGCTGCAGCAAGTGGTGAGGGAACCAACAAGAGGGAAGAATACTCCCAACCTCATCCTTACCAATCTGCCGCATGTAGATGCATCTGTCCATTACAGCATTGGTAAGAGTGACCACCATGTGGAGACCAAGTCCCAACTTCATCCCAAATATGAATACATCTAATTAACCTGTTCAGGGATGTTATTACACATCTCTGGAGCAAGTGGGACTGATACTCAGGCCTTCAAGTCCAGGGTAGGGGCATTACCACTGCACCACAAGAGGGCTCTTACACTAAGCATAAGATGTGCTGGGTCTAACCATCTTCCGCTGCTTCATCAATGTCCTTCCCTCTATCGTAAGTTCTGAATTGGATATGTTCAAGACTGATTGTACAGTGTTCATCACTAATCATGACTCCTTAGATATTGAACCAGCCCATATTGAAATGAAACAAGACCTGGATAATATCCAGCTTTGAACTGATAAGTGGCAATTAACATGCACATCAAAGACCATCTCGAACAAGAGTAAATCTCATCATCTTCCTTTGACATTCCAAATGTAGAGGAGACCACATTGGGTGCAACGTTTCAGAGAGACCATTCCCTCCGTGACTCCCTTGTCAGATCCGTGCCCCCCACCCCCCACCCCCATAACTAGCCACATCCCTTACCACTACAGGAAGAGCAAAACCTATGCCCACGCCTCCCTCCTCACCTCCATCCAAGGCCACAAAGGAGTCATCCACATCCGATAGAAATGTACTTGTGCTTCCACACACCTCATCTACTGTGTCCTTTGCTCCCGATGTGGTCTCCTCTACATTGGGGAGACAGGACGCCAACTTGCAGAACATTTCAGAGAACATTTCCAGGACACACACACCAACCAAACCTACCGCCCTGACCACTTCAACTCCCCCTCCCACTCCACCAAGGACATGCAAGTCCTGGGCCTCTTCCATCACCACTCCCTAACCACCCAACACCTAGAGGAAGAATGCCTCATCTTGTACTTTGGGACCCTACAATCACATGGGATCAATGTGGATTTTACCCGTTTCCTCATTTCCCCTCCCCCCACTTTATCCCAGTCTAAAGCCTCTAACTCAGCACCACCCTCCTGACCTGTCCATCATCTTTCCCATCTATCCACTCCACCTTCCTCTCTGACCTATCACCTTCTCCCCCACCTTCAACTTATTATTGCATTCCCAACTACACTTCCCCTGGACCCACCCCCCCTCCCACTTATCTGTCAGCTCCCTGGCCCAAAACCCTCATTCCTGATAAAGAGCTTATGCCCGAAACATCGGCTCTCCTGCTCCTAGGATGCTGCCTGACCTGCTGTGCTTTTCTCGCACAACACTCTCGACTCTGATCTCCAGCATCTGCAGTCCTCACTTTCTACCTGGAGAACCTGGAGATAAAACCCTAGAGAGTGCCATCTTTCCTCCTTTACTGGATAGTAGTAACAGGATAGGTCAGAGTTAGCATGGATTTTTGAAGGGGAAATCATGCTTGACTAATCTTCTGGAATTTTCTTTGTGGATGTAACTCTGAAGATGGATGAGGGAGATCCAGTAGATGTACCTGGACTTTCAGAAAGCTTTTGATAAAGTCCCACATAGGAGGTTAGTGAGCAAAACTAGGGCGCATGGCAAAGTACTAACTTGGATTGAAAGTTGGTTGGCTGACAGGAAACAAAGAATAGTGATAAACAGCTCCATTTCGGAATGGCAGGCAGTGACCAGTGGGGTACTACAGGGATCAGTACTGGGACCGCAGCTTTTTACAATATATGTTAATGATATAGAAGATGGTATTAGTAATAACATAAGCAAATTTGCTGATGATACTAAGCTGGGTGGCAGGGTGAAATGTGATGAGGATGTTAGGAGATTACAGGGTGACCTGGACAGGTTAGGTGAGTTGTCAGATGCATGGCAGATGCAGTTTAATGTGGATAAATGTATGGTTATCCACTTTGGTGGCAAGAACAGGAAGGCAGATTACTACCTAAATGGAATCAATTTAGGTAAAGGGACAGTACAAAGAGATCTGGGTGTTCTTGTACACCAGTCAATGAAGGTAAGCATGCAGGTACAGCGGGTAGTGAAGAAGGCTAATAGCATGCTGGCCTTCATAACAAGAGGGATTGAGTATAGAAGCAAAGAGTTTCTTCTGCAGCTGTACAGTTCTGGTCTCCAAATGTGAGGAAAGACATTCTGGCTATTGAGGGAGTGCAGCGTAGGTTCACGAGGTCAATTCCTGGAATGGCGGGACTACCTTATGGAGCGACTGGGCTTGTATACCCTTGAGTTTAGAAGACTGAGAGGGGATCTGATTGAGACATATAAGATTATGAAAGGATTGGACACTCTAGAGGCAGGAAACATGTTTCTGCTGATGGTGAGTGTCGAACCAAAGGACACAGCTTAAAAATACGGGGTAGACCATTTAGGACAGAGATGAGGAGAAACTTCTTCACCCAGAGAGTGGTGGCTGTGTGGAATGCTCTGCCCCAGAGGGCAGTGGAGGCCTGGTCTTTGGATTCATTTAAGAAAGAGTTGGATAGAGCTCTCAAGGATAGTGGAATCAAGGGTTATGGAGATAATGCAGGAACAGGATACTGATTAAGGATGATCAGCCATGATCATATTGAATGGTGGTGCAGGCTTGAAGGGCAGAATGGCCTACTCCTGCACCTATTGTCTATTGTCTATTGTCTATTGTCTACCCAAAGACAATGTGATTCTCAAACATCGCTGAGGGGTCCCAGCAAGCTTTCAAATGTTACATTCATCCTGTAACACTCCAACCCAATATTTTCAATTTGTTTAAGGTTCCCACCTCCCTGTTCTTCACGGTCCTGCCTGAAATGTCAACTGTCTTGATCCTCGGTTGCTGCCTGACCTGCTGTGCCTTTTCCAGCACCTTAATGCATCAACCTCCACCTTCCTGTTTGACAAATTTTATGAAGCATCACCTCAGCAAGTCATGAAGTAAAAACCACCCAAGTGTGTCGCTGTGCAATTATAATCCCCCTTAATTATGTATTTGCTAAGTTAATTTTACAGTAGCACATATTTCCTGTGATGTTATGAACTAAGAAATCATGGTTAAATCCATGCCAGCATGTATAGCGATTGTGCTGATTGATACAGTTCTGTGACATATAAAATGGCACATTTGTGCTGGAACATAAACACTCTATCAACCAAGGCTAAATTGTGCTCTAGTGCTCCCTGGGATAGCATCAATAATGAGAAGATTTCCACAAACGGATGCATCTTGCCCAGGGTTATTCACAATGGAACCAGTGCAGCTTTGTTTGAATGTTTGTATAAATTGCAATTTCCTTGATATCAAATTTCTCTCAAACTACTGTAATATCATTTGATGGTAGTAATTCCAAACTTTTATTTGTTTCTTTTACCCCTTTACATTGATGTCCTTAGGTTTCTGTTTCATTATTAATGCATGAGTATCGTATTTATGATGTTGCATGTGTTGTGCACTGGCTGACAAAAAAAATGAGCTGCAAGTGCTGGAAACATTGGATAGCTCCCGATAGACATAGAAAGATTGAAAGGTAGTTAATGAGTTGTCATCCATTGCTAAATTATACATTGCGATGTTGAATCTGATTTAAATTGAAGGCCTGAATGAAAAAAAAGTTAATTTTTTTTGCTGAAATGTCCTTCTTCAGGCACAATGCTGAAATTAAGCCCAACTGTGACATTATGCAAGATGATAAATAAAAAGGGAGTGCAACCTTTGCAGATTGTCGTGTAACCCACTCATTCTTGAAATGAATAAGAAGTTCTGAGAGATTGAAAGATCTGTAAAGTTGATTGGCACGGTGATATGTTTTTATTGCAAATATTCTGATAAGTGTTTTCTGCTTGTAGAGTTGTCTTGACATCAGTTGTGAGGAGAAAATAAAATGATTTAATCGTTTATTTAATACTGCCTTGAAATTAAAGTTACCATAAAGCTTCACACCAGTGGCAGTTACATGCTCTTCTCCAGCTATATGAGGAGTGAGTTCCAGTGCATTCAATTCTCATTCATTTCCCATCACTAATAATATTACTGCAATAGGAATATGAACTCTCGGCGCTAATGGGCTCATTTTCAGTGTTAGGAAAATTAAAGTAATAAATTGGGCTGTCAAAACAGGAACTATTCAATGCCTTTGTGAAACTTTCATCTCACACAAATGGAGCAGTTAATTCTGAACTGTTGCAGAGATGGCTGGTGTCCTTATTTCCTGTGAAGATTTCTGTGAATGCTTAGTTCAGGCCCCAGTCTTCATACTGAGCACCAACTGAAGCGAAAACATCCATTCGAATGTGACCCATCACACCAAGTCTTGCTTCTCTCCATACGATGACTCTCTGCTAATATGTATCGTCCGGTGACAGAGAGATGTGTCTGAGAATGTAGTCTAAAATTAACTTTGAACAAATGTGAAATCTCCTTCAAGGAAACAAAGGCTTAGCAGGTCAAGATTAGCACCAAAAGGATGAAGGACAAATGTTGCAGCATTGTTCTTTAGTGAGGGGTGACCTTATAGACATTTATAAAATCATGAAGGGCGTGGATAGGGTAATAGACAAGCTCTTTCCTGGGAGTGGAGAGTCCAAAACTAGAGAGTATAAGTTTAAGATGAGAGGGGAAAGATTTAAAAGGGACCTAAGGGGCTACCTTTTCATGTAGAGGGTGGTGCGTGTTTGGAATGAGCTGCCAGAGGAGGCTGGTACAAATACAGCATTTAAAAGACATCTGGATGGGTGCATGAATAGGGATGGGTTAGAGGGAAATAGGCCAAGTGCTGGCAGGTGGGACTAGATTAACTTAGTATATCTGGTAGGCATGGACGAGTTGGACCAGAGGGTCTGTTTCCATGCTATACATCTCTATGACTCAATGATTCCATGACTGAAGCTTCTTACAAAATAGAACAGAAGGTTGGAGAAATGTTTGAAAAAAAATTGTAGAAGGATACAAGGGCAAGACATGGTGCATTTTCCTGTAGTTGGAACTTTGCCATTATTTTCCAATGACCATGCATGTTGTTTATCCAAGAGGCACGGTTAGCACTGCTGCCTCACAGCGCCAGAGACCCGGGTTCAATTCCCGCCTCAGGCGACTGACTGTGTGGAGTTTGCACGTTCTCCCCGTGTCTGCGTGGGTTTCCTCCGGGTGCTCCGGTTTCCTCCCACAGTCCAAAGATGTGCAGATCAGGTAAATTGGCCATGCTAAATTACCGTAGTGTTAGGTAGGGGGTAAATATAGAGGTATGGGTGGGTTGCGCTTCAGTGGGGCGGTGTGGACTTGTTGGGCTGAAGGGCCTGTTTCCACACTGTAAGTAATCTAATCTAATTAAAAATTGATCAAAGCAGTCTTACGAACAATGGTAAACATGACCCAGAGATTTTTTTAAAAATTCTATTATGATCTCTGCTGGTCAGTAAGAATGCTGTAATACAGAATTTCAGCATTGTCCAGGAATCTAATGGCTTTCTGGTCACTCTGGTTCTTGTGAGGGCTGGGGAGCTAATTCAGACAGACTGAGCTGAGTCAGCAGAAACAAAAACAGAAACTATTGGCAGCATCTGTGTAGAGAAATCAGAGTTAACGTTTCGGATCGAGTGACCCTTCCTCAGAACAGTTCTGAGGATAGGTCATCAGACCAAAAACATTCACTCTGATTTCTCTACACAAATGTGCCAGACCTGCTGAGTTTTTCCAGCAATTTCTGTTTTTGTTTCTGATTTACAGCATCCTCAGTTTTTTCAGTTCTTACTTGACTTAGCAGACTATGGATGAGGCATAAAGCTGGTTAAAGCCACAGCTCTACCCAGGACTGATCTCGAAAGAGCTGATGTATAACAAATGTGGTCTTGCTGATTTTTTGGACTGCCACTGGCAGTGCAGACTTGATGTTGCATGTCATATGAAGATCTTTGTGAAGGCAGTAGCTCCCTGCTACATCTCAGCCTCATTTGACACTTCTGTAGGTACTGGAGGCCCACTGTGTAATGAAGCAGCAGGCTGTATGATATACACAGTGTGTGGCAGCTGCTATGATGCTGCAATACTGTCCTCCCTTTGCTGCAAGGAGGGAATAAAATTTCACCCTCATTGTGCACAGAAAGCAAGAAACTGGTTTGAAATGCAAATTGCAGCTTTCTGATGGCAGTCTCTTAAGTAGCACTTGTTTCTTGTGAGACAGATCAATGCATCAAATGAACAGTATGATAATAGCACACTTCTCATATAAGAACCCCATAAGCTGCGTTGATTGTTCTCCAACATGGTTTTTATGAGTGCTTAAAATAAAAATGATTATTATAACAGTTGTGTTTGCGTAAAAACATGCCCCTTATAGTTTGCACATTTCATGGGAGCACATGGCACCATGCCAGCAGCAGTTCCAAGGTTTAGTGACACAATGGTTAATTGAAGTTTGTGCTGGCATATTCTAAAATTGTTAAACTGAGCAATGAGAACTTACCGTGTTGCTATGGAATTTTCAAAGGCAATCTGCAGAATTATGATCTGAGAACAATACAGCCCCAGATGGCCCAATTCCATTTAGTCTCTTGTGTTGGTACTGTACATGCTAAACATTCAATTGATTCACTTTGAAATAATTCTCAATGCAGGATCACAAAATTAATTGATCAAACTTCATCATCTGTATAGACCAGAAAGATCAATCTGCCTTGTTCTTTAATCTCATCACAACTGATTCTTGCTTAGTGTCTGTTGCAATTTATTTGGAAAGCCATATTAGGAAGATTTTATTGAGGATTATTGGATCTATTAATTGATTTTGATGCTGTGAGACTCTGGTAAAAATAATTCTTTTAACCAAAGTGCAGTACTGAAATTTCCTTTCTAAATTGTGACTCTGTAAGAGGCACTTTATCAAATCTGGACTTAATATACAGAATGTAGATACATTGGAATGAAGATTTATCACCTTATCTCAGAGTGTAGTTGCTTTTTTGTTTGCGATGTTTCTTTGCTCCTCGCCCACTCTGCAGGATTTTACAGGCAATGCTAAGGTTTATTGTCCTGTGTCCCATTCCAAAGGGCTGCCAGCATATTGGATTTATGGAATGCAGAGCATTTTCCAGCTTCTCGTCGCCCACTCTGCAGGATTTTACAGGCAATGCTAAGGTTTATTGTCCTGTGTCCCATTCCAAAGGGCTGCCAGCATATTGGATTTATGGAATGCAGAGCATTTTCCAGCTTCTCGTCTCTGTGATTTCTGGTGGTGGTGGTACAATGAGAGTGACCTCTAATCAATAAGCAGACATACAAATCAGACAATCCCAACCCATTGCCAAGCACAGTCTAGTTTCTGAACCCCTAGCCAATGGCATTCATCCCCAGAGCACCAGGAAATTGTAGCCAGGTGGGAGATGGCCCTGAAGTGACCAACCAATGGCTACTTAAGAGCCTCAGTTGGAGCAGACGTGGTCTGATCAATGAGGGCATTACCTGCTGATTGTTAAATTATGTAAAATTCTGCCCTCACATTTTGTAATTGCTAGTGATCTGAGGGTCGTTTTAAATGAAACTTGATCAATTTCGTCTCCCTACCCAACGAATGGTATGTTGCAGTATTGGCTCCATAAAGCTTTTCAACTGGGATTCTGGAATAAAGTGTTAAACAAGAATGGACTTCAAAGTTTTAAGAGCTGTTTTATGCCATTAGTTTTTATTACATTAGATTTCCTCATCTGGACTGGACCATATTCATTATGTCATCTCCAAATCATGGTATAAAACTTCCAGTCTCCATCTTACTGAGCTCTGTCTTCTTGCAGGCTCAGGGGAGTATGTGACAGTACATTTCAATTGTTTAGCTTGAGCACAGACACATAAGTAATGTAGATACCAGGAATTTTTAAGAATGTCACTATATTCTTCAATACTACATGATCCATGTCTCATCCTTATGTTAGGGGAGTTAGCACAGCTATCACACTGTGAGAGTCTCAGATCATTGGAACATTAGGCCATATCAATTCATGAGTTTATATCACGTCATTGGTGACTTTCACTAGGAGAGACAACAGATGGTTTTACAGGAGTCCCTCATTCAGTAATGATGTCTGTGAGAGTCAGATAGCATCTTTGAGTGCTGGCATTTACACCCATGCTGTCAATGGTCTGAGACTGCATGCTGACAAGTGAACTTTTTTGACAGCAGGATCTTGTTTCATGACTTGCACAGCAGTGTCCAGATGCTGATGCATTGGATGCTATCTCCACAGGTGTGCTTGGGGAGTTCCCATCACTTCCAGACCTCAGCGCCAAACTATTGTTGAAAACTCTTTCCGAAATTGGTTCTGGTCTCTTCCTGCTTCTTGTCAGTGACACCAGATTCTCTGGTCAGTACAACACACCAAACGTTTCTCTGTCCATTGATCTCCTATATTGCAGTAATGCATAGTGGGAGATATAGTTCTGCTATTGGACTTATCAGCCACACAAGGACCCAGGGCCAATGACACAGAATTTCCTCAGTGGATAATCAGACTTGTTAGTGAGTGATTGCTGATGACAGTACAATGCCTTAACAAAGTCCTCCTCAGATTCCTCTATTACAGACTCAAGAGTGGTCTTTATCTTCACAGACTCAACACCCACACTATATTTTCTCCATAGCCTGACTGCAGCCCACTTTGGGCTTACCATATTCAGATCCCAACTCTGGGCTATTCTTTGAGGTACATCCATTGCCAGGATCTGAGTAATTGGCTGTACCTTTTGGGTAAAGTGACTGTGTTTCTTCCTCTGAAATCTGCTGTTTTTCTCTCTCTCTCAGTTTCAACTCTCAACTGTCACTGGCTGGTCAGGGATCCATTGCTTGGATATCTGAAAATACAAAAGGATCAGGGAGGATCATGGGAAAACCAGGGCTGTCCATTTACAAGGTTTTTCACCCCCTGGAGACTTCCTGTACTGAGATGATGGTGGAATGTACTTTGAAAACGATGCATTCACCAGGAATATACCATCGTTTTTCATGGCCTCAGTAACACCAGTAGCGATGATTCCAATGATCTGAATATCACGTACACTATAGTGAAATATATTGCCAGTTAATGGTGCCATCAATTACACGACCATATACTGTAAAAGACAGGGAAGTTGTCAGTCAGGGTGTTGCTGCATCTTTGAGGGATGTGTCTGGCAGAACCAGACAGCTGGATGTTTGTGGAACCTTGGAGACCTAGCTGTGTGGCCCTGGCCATGGGAAATGTGTGAGAATGAGGCGCAGCATCCAAATGTGAGGCATGAGTCATGCTTGCGAGAGATTGTTAATGGGTGAGTGATTCAGAATCACAGAATTGAACAATGTGTCAAGTTGGTGATGAATTGTTGGAACATGGCATTTGAAGATGCATTCAATGTGACTGATCACTTTCCTGAGATGATGAACGTCTTCAGACACTGTTTTCAGGTTCTTGAGGTCAGGCTCCACGTAGAGAGATTTGATTTTTATTGTGGTTTATTATAACATTTAATGTGTTATCTGTTTACCATTGGGAGTACGCTGTTGAGATGAAGGATGAGCATTGATCATATGGTGTGATGGAGGAGTCTGTCTGGGCTGAATGATCTATACTTGCTCCTGTTTTCAATGTTTCCAAATTCTGATTGAATCCTGTGGATAACTGCTTCTGCTGCTTTAGCTGGGGGGCTCCTGATCTTCATGGGTAGGTCCCTGATCCCACTGTACCATGGTCTGCAGCGATGTACCGGGTGGTTAGGAGACCTCGCTCTCTGGTCACTATGAAGGTTCCTTTCTGCAGTGAATGTGTTTCTCAGTCAGTGGGATGAGCTCTTGTAGTCAGAATGCACCTCCCCCTGTGGAGGTCACATTGTGTAACAGCCTCACACTAGTTCATCGCACCCCTCATCCCCGCTGACCCCAGTTGGGGTAAATGCAAACACTCAGCAGCAGGTGGGGCAATGTCACAGAAATGATCCAGCTCTGAGAGGAATGGACCCATCGTGCTCACAGAGTGCCACATTCAATTCTTTGGAAGGAGAATGATAACTCCTGTGGTTTAAAAAAAAAGAGGCTGAGACTTTGAACACTGGAGACAAGAGGCTAGATAGCAAAGTCTTTGTAACAATTAATTAACGACTTGGAGACCTGGCCTACAGATTAAGGTCAAAGTGACATTGTCATGGAGTCAGACATGACCAGTAATATGATGATCCCTTCCTTGTTTATATGTATGCTAAACACATTTACAAAAACTGTGTGTGTTACACATCCTTGAAGTAGATGTCTTTTCCATTTATTATCATATACCTAGTTCTTCACAGGAAAACAGCATGGTAAGATGGTGAAATAATAATCACATATCAATTTTTATTCAGTAAATCTCATGAAAAATCCCTTTTTAGACTATTTTGCTCACAATCCATTGAGTGTTTTGGCACCAGATTTCAAAACAGAATGAGATTTCTTATTTATTTCCATTGAAACCTATCTTAGGGGCCATTTAACATCATGAATATTTCAATGTTAAAGCACGTCAGCAAATCAAAACAGCTGAATTTAATATGTAAATGCTTCAAAATCTCTTCACGCTCAGACTGTGTGTCAATTATCATTTATCACACTCATACCATGAATATTGTGAAGAGCTCTAGCCTCATTGAATTAATACTTTAATCCCTTCACAATTATCTTGCTGTGTTTTTACCACAGTGTGTTCTGTATTGACTTCACTGTCCATGGAGGGCAGGGGCCAGAACTCAACAGTCCCCAGATCGAGGTGTAAGGATCATTGTGTTGGATTTATTTAGCCCATTGCCTCCGAAGTTGCTCGTTAGTTAACACAATTATTCTGTGTAGCTGTTGTGAGCTATTTTGTAGAGTAGCTGCAGACCTGAGCTGGGCATGAGAGGCTAGTACAAGATCAGACACCGACAGGCCCAATGGCCTCTTGCACCGTAACAATTCCAGTAAGTCTGCACCATTTAGAACCAACCTGTACTTCTTAAACGTGGCTATGGGTGGGGGCTTTGTGACTGAATCAGGGACGATCACCATTTCTACACTCGATTCTGGAAGAAATTGGAAATGAACAAGCTCCAAGATGCCCCAGTGCTATCATTCACACCTCAGATCAGGAGATCACTCAGAAACAGTACCATGTGTGACACTCCCTCAGAAACAATATCGTGTGTGACATTCCCTCAGAAACAGTATCATGTGTGACACTACCTTAGAAACAATACCGTGTGTGACACTCCCTCAGAAACAGTACCATGTTTGACACTCCCTCAGAAACAGTACCATGTGTGACACTCCCTCAGAAACAATATCATGTGCGACACTCCCTAAGAAAAAATACCGTGTGTGACACTCGTTCGGAAATAGTATCGAATGTGACATTCCCTCAGAAACATCAACGTGTGTGACACTCTCTCAGAAACAATACCATGTGTTACACTCCCTCAGAAACAGCACCGTGTCTGACACTCCCTCAGAAACAATATCGTGTGTGACACTCCGTCAGGAAAAGTACCGTTTCTGACACTCCCTCAGACACAATACCTTGTGTGACACTCCCTCATAAACAGTATCATGGGTGACACTCACTCAGAAACAGCACCATATGTGATACTCGCTCAGAAACAATACCATGTGTGACACGCCCTCAGAAACAATACCGTGTGTGACAGTCCCGTAGAAACAATACCCTGTGTGACATTCCCTCAGAAACATTATCATGTGTGACGCTCCCTCAGAAACAGTATCGTGTGTGACACTCCCTCAGAAACAGTATCATGTGTGACACTACCTTAGAAACAGTATCGTGTATGACATTCCCTCAGAAACAGTACCATGTGTGACATTCCCTCAGAAACAATATCATGTGTTACACTCCGTCAGAAACAGTACAGTGTGTGACACTCCCTCAGAAACAATTCCATGTGTGACACTCCCTCAGAAACAATACCATGTGTGACACTCCCTCAGAAACAATATTGTGTCTGACACTCACTCAGAAACAGTACCGTGTGTGACAATCGATCAGAAACAGTATCGTGTGTGACACACCCTCAGAAACAATACCGTGTGTGATAACCCCCCATAAACAGCACCGTGTATGACACTCCCTCAGAAACAATATCATGTGTTACACTCGCTCAGGAACAGCACCATGCGTGACATTCCCTCAGAAACAGTATCATATGTTACGCTCCCTCAGCAACAATATCGTGTGTAACACTCCCTCAGAAACAGTATCATGTATGACACAGCCTCAGAAACAGTACCATGTGTGACACTCCCTCAGAAACAGTACCGTGTGTGACACTCCCTCAGAAACAGTATCGTATGTGACACTCCCTCAGAAACAATACCGTGTGTGAACCTCCGTAGAAACAATACCCTGTGTGACACTCCCTCAGAAACAGCACCATGTGTGACATTCCCTCAGAAACAATACCGTGTGTGACACTCGCTTAGAAACAGTATCCTGTGTGATACTCCCTCAGAAACAGTATAATGTGTGCCACTCCCTCAGAAACAATACCGTGTGTGACACACCCTCAGAAACAGTATCATATGTTACACTCCCTCAGGAACAATATCGTTTGTGACACTCCCTCAGAAACAACACCATGTGTGACACACCCTCAGAAACAGTATCATGCGTGACGCTCCGTCAGAAACATTACCGTGTGTGACACTCCCTCAGAAACAATACCATGTGTGAGACTCCCTCAGAAACAGTATCGTGTGTGACACTCCCTCAGAAACAATACCATGTCTGACACTCCCTCAGAAACAGCACCATGTGTGACTCTCCCTCAGAAACAGTATCGTGTGTGACACTCCCTCAGAAACAATACCGTGTCTGACACTCCCTCAGAAACAGCACCGTGTGACTCTCCCTCAGAAACAGTATCGTGTGTGACACTCCCTCAGAAACAATACCGTGTCTGACACTCCCTCAGAAACAGTATCGTATGTGACACTCATTCAGAAACTGTACGTGTGTGATGCTCTCTCAGAAACTGTATCGTGTATGACACTCCCTCAGAAACAGCACCATGTGTGAAACTCACTCAGAAACTATACGTGTGGGACGCTCACTCAGAAACTGTATCATGTCTGACACTCAGAAACAGTACCGTGTGTGACTTGTATTCAAAGAATATACACTCATGGTTGGTGCCTTTTGAAACCTATAGCACAACCGATTGCACGAAATAAACCAGAACTGTACCTCTACCTTTTACAGCACCTGTTTCTATTTACTTTTCAATTAGCCTTTTAGATATATCGATCATCTTTCTGCACTTTTATAATTGTATCCACTAAATTTGTTGCAGTAATTTCACAACTTGCATTCTGTATTTTTGGATCTTATTTTTGTAAAATGTTATTTACTGGCTTGGAATGAACAGCATTGCTGAGCTGTTAATGAACACATTTTGTGCTGATTGTAATTTTGAAATGGTTAGGTTATGACTGTTCTAATTCTTTATGGAAGTCAATGAGTCTGAAGATGAGAAGCTGTCACTCACATTTTAAGTGAGAGATAAATCAAAGCTTAAATTTTTGACTTCTTCACGTTCACAAGTAATTGATAACATGTATTTCCAATGCAAAAATGCAGCGGTAGTTTTGGATCCAGCATAGATAATGAATTGTGATGACTGAATTGATTGCAATAGCCAATCTGTCATTGTTTATTAATTAAATGTAAAACTCTCTGAATAGGTTATTGACCAAACGCGGCTCATAATGTTATGCTGTATATTTTGCTCTACAACATTAGAGTTGCACATCGAGTCTTTTTTTGATTTTAAATTGCCATCTGTATTTTTTACATTAAATTAATGTCATTTGTTTGACTTCTGCTTTCACTGAGTTTTGATACAAACAATTGGAGATGGGTAATAAATGGCAGCCTTGCCACTGATGCCCATATTCCATGAAGGGATTTAAAAAACAGGGAATAATCAACCAACTCAAAGTAGAATGACCTGATCAGCAGATCTACATTGCAGAATAAAGATTAACCTTGTTGTAGAGAAATACAGAGTATTGTAAACTACTGAATGCTTCAAACCGTAAGAATTATTTTCAGCACTTTCATTCATAGGTCATCATAGAAATGTAGAAATGCAGCAAAAATAGGAGCAGGAATGGGCCATTGGGCACTTTAAGCCAGCTCTGCCAGCCAATAGGATTGTGGCTGATGATCCAGCTCAGTCCCTTCTTCCCTGTGACCTCTGGAACAAAGAGACGTGCACTGAAACTTCGGGACATCGTGACACATGCATTGGATCACATCAATAAAGCTTTCGTTCTTCTTTCTTTTTTGCTTCTTTTTATTTTTGCTCTTTATTTTCTTATTTCTTCACTTTCTTTTCTTTAAAATCTGGAGAGTGACGGCTGAAAGAGGAGGACCCATCGACAGCAACACCAGAACAAGCTAGACATGGCTGTACCTCAGCCTGGGATCTCCTGGCGAGTGAAGAGCAGGTTGTGTTCCCTCCAGGCCAGCTGCATTCTTTATCTTTTCTTCATCTTCCTGATGCCAAAAGGAAGCCAGAGAGGTGTCAGAGGGAACTCCTGGCTCATAGGCCCAGAGTGTGGACCTCTTGGCAGCAGGTCATCGACTGTTTTGGTGTCGGTGCCCAGAGCAGGGGATTCCTGACTGTGGTGGGCCCGGAGTGGGGACTCCTGGCAATAATAGGCCCGGAGCGTGGGCTCCTGACTATGGTGGGCCCGGAGCGGGGATTCCTGACTATGGTGGGCCTGGAGCAGGGATTCTTGACTATGGTGGGCCTGGAGCAAGGATTTCTGACTTTGGTGGGCCTGGAGCAAGGATTTCTGACTATGGTGGGCCTGGAGCGGGGATTCCTGACTATAGTGGGCCCGAGGCGGGCATTCCTGACTATGGTGGGCCCGAGGCGGGCATTCCTGACTATGTTGGGCCCGGAGCAGGGATTCCAGACTATGGTGGGCCCGGAGCGGGGCCTCCTGACTATGTTGGGCACAGAGTGAGGATTCCTGGCTATGTTGGGCCCGAGTGGGGATTCCTGGCTATGGTGGGCCTGGACTGGGGACTCCTGACTATGGTGGGCCCAGAGTGGGGTCTTCCGGCTATGTTGGGCCCAGAGGTGGGGATTCCTGACTATGGTGGGCCTGAAGTGTGGATTCCTGATTATGTTCGGTGCAGAGCAGGGATTCCTGACTATGGTGGACCCGGAGCGGGGATTCCTGACTATGGTGGGCTTGGAGTGGGGATTCCTGACTATGGTGGGACTGGAGCGGGGGCTCCTGACTATGGTGGGCCTGGAGCAGGGGCTCCTGACTATGGTGGGCCCGGAGTTGGTGCTCCTGACTATGGTGGGCCCGGAGTGGGGACTCCTAACAATGGTGGGCCCGGAGTGGGGATTCCCGACTATGGTAGGCCTGGAGTGGGGAATCCTGAATATGGTGGGCCTGGAACGGGAATTCCAGACTATGGTGGGCCCGGAGCGGGAATTCCTAACTATGGTGGGCTTGGCGTGGGGACTCATGACTATGGAGGGCCCGGAGCGGGGATTTTGGACTATCGTGGGCTTGGAGTGGAGGCTCCTGACTAAGGTGGGTCCAGAGCGGGGATTCCAGACTACGGTGGGCTTGGAGTGGGGACTCCTGAATATGGTGGGCCCGGAGCGGGGATTCCTAACTATGGTGGGCCCGGAGCGAGGATTCCTGACTATGGTGGGCCCAGAGTGGGGATTCCTGACTATAGTGGGCCCGGAGTGGGGACTCCTGATTATGGTGGGCCCGGAGCAGGGACCCCTGGCTATGTTGGATCCAGAGCAGGGATTCTTGACAATGGTGGGCCCAGAGCGGGGATTCCTGATTATTGCGGGCACGGAGTGGGGATTCCTGACTATGGTGGGCTCGAAATGGGGACTCCTGATTATCGTGGGCCCGGAGCAGGGACCCCTGGCTATGTTGGGCCCGGAGCAGAAATTCCTGACTATGGTGGGCCCGGAGCGGAGATTCCTGACTATGGTGGGCCTGGAGTGGGGATTCCTAACTATGTTGGGCCCGGAGCAGGGAACCTCTGACTATGGTGGGCTTGGAGGGGGGATTCCTGATTATCGTGGGCCCAGAGCGGGGACTCCTGGCTATGTTGGGCCTGGAGTGGGGATTCCTGACTATGGTGAGCCCGGAGCAGGGATTCCTGACAATGGTGGGCCCGGAGCGGGGGCTCCTGACTATGGTGGGCTTAGAGCAGAGATTCTTGACTATGTTGGGCCCGGAGTGGGAATTCCTGACTATTTGGGAGCGGAGCGGGGATTCCTGACTATGGTGGGCCCAGAGCGGGAATTCCTGACTATGGTGGGCCCGGAGTGGGAATTCCTGACCGTTGGGAGCAGAGCGGGGATTCCTGACTCTGGTGGGCCCGGAGTAGGGATTCGTTACTAGGGTGGGCCCGGAGTGAGGACTCCTGACTATAGTGGTCCCGGGGGGGGGGACTCCTGATTATGGTGGGCCCGGAGCGGGGGCTCCTGACTATGGTGGACTTAGAGCGGAGATTCTTGACTATGTTTGGCCCGAAGTGGGGATTCCTGACTATGTTGGGAGCGGAGCAGGGATTCCGGACTATCGTGGGCCAGGAGCGGGAATTCCTAACTATGGTGGGCTTGGTGTGGGGACTCCTAGCAATGGTGGGCCCAGAACGGGGACCCCTGACTATGGTGGGCCCAGAGTGGGGATTCCCGACTATGGTGGGCCCGGAGTGGGAATTCCTGACTATGGTGGGCCTGGAGTGGGAATTCCTGACTATGGTGGGCCCAGAGTGGGGACTCCTGGTTATGGTGGACCCGGAGCGGGAACTCCTGACTATCTTGGGCCCGGAGCGGGGACTCCTGACTATCTTGGGCCCGGGAGAAAGGGCAGTTAATTCAATCCAGTGTTCCAATGCTGGCCTGTGTTCCTGGTGTCATGATAGTGCTAGGATCCAATACTTGACTGGGCCCCTTGAGCATGTGCCCAATAAACATCCTATTCCTGTTCAATATGTCAAGGGAAATTAAATAGTGCCTGTAGTAAGGAGAGATCAGAGGAAACCTGAACTGTCCCTGAAAGGAAAATCTACATGGGGGTCTGAATTGTGGGAAGGTTAATTTTTCTGACAAGCCTCTGTAGCTTGGAATAGGTTGGTTGGAAAACTTCACTTTCATTAACAGTTAGTCAAAGTTACAGCAACAGAGCAGGAGAATCTCCAAAAAAATCTCAACCTTCATCATGTTCACCTTAAAATAGATTAGGCAGGATGCAGAACATGGAGGAGGCTATAAGTTTGTCAGCTATTAGAATCTCCAAAAGAGGAACTTCAACTTTGCGGAGCTCGATGGAAACAATTCTCGCTTGTCTGGTTTAACAAACAGCGAGTTGGATGGAGGTCAATGAAGCTCCCGGTTTGGGATTAAATTCATTCATGTGTTAACATTGAAGTGGCAAAGATCCTTCCCTCAAAAATGCCCTCACAGAAACTGACACCTCAGGCTGAGACCTGGTGTTTCTGAGTCCCACTGTGTTTATTTTTTGCTGGAAGTTCACCTGGTCTTGTGTGGGAAAGTGTGACAAAATGTATTTTTATTCTCAGACACTGCTTATTGATTACATCTCTAATCTTTAACTTTTCATCAGGTCTAGAATGAACAACCCATTGGATGTAACAAAGCTACTCTCTCTTGGTATTTCTGGACTTTAGAAAAACACACTTTGTACCTTTCAAATCATTTGACACTCTCATGTGTATCTTAGCCACTGATTCTGCCTGAAGTGCTTCCATTCAGGCTTGGCCTTGACATGAGGAAATCCTCATTGGAAAGTCCAGACTGAGCATGCCCAATGGCCAATAAAGTCCACTGAAGGGTCCATGTATCACAATTCAGTTGTGGATTTCCACTTCTTTAAAGAGCTTTATTGGTACTAAAATGTGAATATTGTTGAAAAGAGAGACATGTTGACAAAATTTCTTTTTCACTCACCAGCGCAAATGCAAGATTATACTGCAGAAGTAGGTTGATGATTGGATGGCAAATCTGTGACTCTTAGCCTGAGGTATTGCCCTAATTAATATCACAGTAGATGGAACTAACAGGCAGATCCCAGACTGAAATCTGCCTTGTTATCTCATATATTGTTCATATACAACAAGGTGGTTTTTCATGAAAACATACACATACAATGCTGGAGTTTTGGTTTTAGCAATAAAGGAGAAGCTTATTTTGCAAAAGGATTGCAGATGAATTAGAATAAGCCAAGCTATTTAAATATAACACAATTTGAAAAATTTTGAAACACAGTAAAATATGATTTCATCTATCACAACGCCATCACTTTTCTGTACTCAAACACGAAGGAGAATCTCTATTCTAACACATCTATAGGCATAACCTACCTGTTCCTTTCAATTCCCTGTCTTGAAAATTAGATTGTGTCTCCCCTGATTATTCACACAACTCAGGTTAGACTTTCTCAGCTTCAAATAATTCATTCAGATCACAACCAATCACTTGTAGAGATCTTAATTAAAACCCTTACACTGAGTTCTCATATTTCCTAACTTTTCTGAACTAACTAATTTCTCTCAGAGAAACTGGTTCACACATTCCATTTCATTCAGAACTTCTGTAAACTGAAACCAAAAACTTTCCAAGTTATAGATTTTGCCCCAAGCAAAAAACAAAATCCATCTTCTAAATTGAAAGCAAGCTAAAGTTTTCTAATGTTCTCTTTGTCCAATTGTAAAGTTCTCACAATGCAAGCAAATTGACGTAATCATTCCAAGAGCCCATCTCTTGCAATCATACTGGCTTTAAAAAGTGTGGGATCTGCAGACATGCTGACAAGTTACTCATTAAACTCCCTCATACACGCAGATCAAAGCCTGCATGCCACTTGTTTAAAGTCAAAACCTCAATGTTAACTGATGTTATTTGTAACTTTCACACATTACATCACACCCCAGAGAAAGCAATGAAGAACACTAAAGATATGAATGGGTGTTTTACCAGCGGTGGTGGGATAAAGCCTTTAAGTGGGCATTTCTTGTCCATTTAAGACACTCAGTTGGTGATGGGAGAAGAATGCTGCTAATGAAGCCTCTTGTCTCAAATTTATTTAGGTGGGAGGAGAAAGGTAACAGCTTCCCAACCACCACCCGGCCATCCTTTTACAAACCCAAAACCCCTAAACTTGGTTATTCTCATTATCAACTCACTTGAAAATTTTCCATATTATAATGTTCAATACCATTTAAACCAATAGCATCATTTATTGCCATATCATTCTCTACTTTGTGTATGCACATGAGGAAATCTATAACATTCAATCATACATATGCTACTTTTAGAAACTTTGCATCAAATGTAATAAATGACATAATTACTCGGAAGTGATCAGCCTTACAAAATTGGCAATTTCAGAAATCAGTTTGTAATTAACTGCAGATGATGTGTTCAGTGAAATGGTTGAGTGGGTATTATTTTGAATATTCATCGAAGTTTTATGCAAGCTCATATGGACTTCCAGAACTTTTATTAACTGAATATTTTATAATGTGTGATCAGTTATTTTCAATTCATAACTGACCCAATACCTAATATTGTAATTTCTCTCAAGCAGTTCCTTGGGAAAACAGAATGCTTATGGGGATCACTGCATCGGGTAAAGCTCAGGTGCATGCCTTTGCTTCCTATATTTACATCCAGCCACATTCCCCTGCTGTATCTTGTTCAGATCTTCACTAATCTTGACTAGTCCGTCTCTCACTCAATTTGGGACCAATCTGCATTGACACACATGGTCCTGTCTGGATGCAGTTGTTCTGAAGGAAATGTTCTCCCTACTCGTCATCATTTCACATCACAGTCTTAGCTCTGTTTCAGTCCCCAGATAAAGAAAACCTCAGAGACAGAGGCCTGTTTGGCATTCGAGCCATGACAAATGAGTTGGATGCGTTCACTGAATATCTGAGTCCATAGATCTGTTGGTCACATTCCCTATGAGATCACATAGCAACAGGACAAAATTCTGTTTCAGAGTTCCCATGATAATCCCAAAGAGTTGATTAAGTTCAGTAGTAATTTTATGGGGTCAGTTAGCTCAGTTGGCTGGATTGCAAGGCAGTATGATGCCAACAGCAAGGGTTCAATTCCCATCCTAGCTGAGGTTATCATTGAAGGTCCTGCCTGCTCAACCTCGCCCCTCACCTGAGGTGTGGTGAGACTCAGATTAACCTCAGCACCAGGTTGTTTCTCTTTAATGAGAGAGTAGCCCTGTGTTCCTCTGGGACTATGAAGCTTTTATTTGAAGAGAGCCAGAGCATGTTCACACTGGTGTTCATTACCCCACTCCGTTTAGAGGGAAGGCTGGGGTATGTTACCATTGCTGCACTAGTAACCCAGAATCTCAGGCTCATCTACTAAAACGCATGGTGTTTGAGAGATGTGCCATTCTATGTTATTCCATATAACCTGTTGATACTATTCTATATAACCATCTCATGTTGTCATATATAACCATTACATGTTATTCAGGATAACCACTCCATGTTATCCTATATAGCCTGCCAATGTTATCAGATACAGCTATCCCATGTTCCCCTACATAGCTATTCTTTATTATTCTATATAACCAATGCATGTTCTTCCATCAAACTATTTCATGATGTCACAGAGTCATAGGGACATACAGCACAGGACAAACCCTCCAGTACAACTCATCCATGCTGACCAGATTCCTAAATAAATCTCATCCCATTTGCCAGCACTCGGCCCATATCCCTCCAAACCCTTCCTATCCACATACCCATCCAGATGCCTTTTAAATGTTGTAATTGTACCAGCCTCCACCACTTCTTCCGGCAGCTCATTCCATACACGTACCACCCTCTGTGTGAAAAAGTTGCCACTTAGGTCCTATTTAAATCTTACCCCCTCTTACCCTAAACCTATGCCATCTAGTTGTGGACTCCCCCACATGGGGAAAAGGCCTTGTTTATTTATCCTATCCATAAGGTCACCACTGAGTTTCCAACGCTTGAGGGAAAACAGCCTATTCAGCTTCTCCCTGTAGCTCAAATCCTCCAATTTTGGCAACATCCTTGTAACTCATTTCTGAATCTTTTCAAGTTACAAAATATTTTTGCTATAGCAGGGAGACCAGAATTGCATACAATATTCCAACAGTGGCCTAACCAATGTCCTGTACAGCCGCAAAGTGACCTCCCAACTCCTGTACTGAATGTTCTGACCAGTAAAGGAAAGCATACCCAAACACCTTCTTCACTATCCTATTTACTGTGACTCCACTTTCAGGGAACTTTGAACCTGCACTCCAAGGTCTCTTTGTTCAGCAACACTCCGCGGGACCTTAGCATTAAGTGTATAAGTCCTGCCCTGATTTGCTTTTCCAAAATGTAGCACCTCGCATTTATCTAAATTAAACTCTATCTGCCACTTCTCAGCCCATTGACTCACCTGATTAAGATCCTGTTGTACTCTAAGGTAACCTTCTTCGTTGTCCACTACACCTCCAATTTTGGTGTCATCTGCAAACTTATTAACTATACCTCCCATTAGATTCTCTACAGTATGGTAACAGGCCATTTGGCCAAACAGTTCCTCACCGACCCTCTAAAGTGTAACCCACTCAGATCCTTTCACCTACCCTATGTTTACCCCTGATTAAAGCACCTAAGGCAATTTAGCATGACCACTTCACCTAACCTGCACATCTTTGGATTGTGGGAGAAACCAGTGCACCTGGAAGAAACCAAAGCATACATGGGGAGAATGTGTGAACTCCACACAGTCACCCGAGGTGGGGATCGAAACCAGGTCCCTGGCACTGTGAGGCAGCAGTGCTCACCACTGAGCCACTGTCCATATGTTCACATCCAAATCATTTTTATATAAATGACAAAAAAGCAGTGGACTCAGCACCGATCCTTGTGACATTCCACTGGTCACAGGCCTCCAGTCTGAAAATCAACCCTCCAGCACCACCCTCTGTCTTCTACCTTTGAGCCAGTTCTGTATCCAAATGGCTAGTTCTCCCTGTATTCCATGTGGTCTAACCTAGCTAACCAGTCTCCCATGGGGAACCTTATTGGACACCTTACTGAGGTCCATATAGATCACATCTACTGCTCTGCCTTCAACAATCTTGTTTGTTACTTCTTCAAAAAGCTCAATCAAGTTTGATCAGTAATGTCTCGATTTTTTTCTTGATTGATGCTGTTTCGAGTTGAAGGTACATGTTTGTATTTGACAAAGGATGACATTCAGGAATGAGAGCATTCTCCAAGTGAATCTCTAGGATGGACTAAATGTCCTCAACAATTGCTAATTGACTGTCAGCGCAGGAATCATTCATGGAAATGAGTCTCTGCATTTGATGAAATCTGACTTGTAAGTTTTGTAAGCACCGTACGTGTGAGCACGGTACATTGTGCTGATTGATTCGACAGAGTAGGCAACCAAACCTTCCTGACTATCTATCTTGACAGGGAATGGTCGATTCTGGAGTGGCAGGGAGATGTTCTGAACCATTTAGCTGTTTCTAGGGGGTTTTTTTTTGCCTGGTTTTATATAAACAAAGAATGTCGCTCAGTGTCTGAAGTCGTCAACAGATCAACAAACACGATCATTTTGCCAAGTGATCATATATTATGGGACAGAAGGTGACACAGGTTGAATCACAAGATGATTTTTTCAGACTTGATCTAGGACACTCAATGGGGTGACTTATGTTAATTATGTTAAATCAAAGACTTTTATTTATAGAGCACCTTTTGCAAACAATGTATGTCCCAAACTGCTTTATAATCCATGAAAGACTTCTGAAGCATAATGTCTGATGATCAGAGCCACAGTAGGTGGCTCTTTAAATTCAGTAGGCTCCCACAGGTAGCAATCAGATAATTACCTCACTGTCTACATTGATTGTCAAACATTGGCCAAGATGACCGGGATAATATTTTGATATTTCTTCTTCGACATAGTATGATGGGATCTTATTTGTCCAGCTGACAGGGCAGACAGTGGGTTGGTTTAACAAAGACAGGCTAATCTTCTGGGAACCTGGGCAACAGTGCAACACTCGCACAGCAGTCCACTGGAGTTTCAGCTGAGCTTTCATTGTCCAAATTCTAGAGTAGGGCTCAAGGTTAGAAACATGTGATTTGAATGAGAGAATACCATCAACTGAGCCACAGCAGAGAATGGGAAAAGCTGACACTGGGTGCAAACAGTAATAAACACTTCCATTTTTCTCTTCATTATCTTAAAATTACATCAAAATGAACCACAACAAATACCTTCAGGATGTTAGTCATGTTCAATGCATTCACATGCACTCAAACATAACTATTAAAACTTTTGCAGACATTCTGTCAGAGTTACTTTCTTCTGCCCTTTCAAACACTTTCATCCACTAGTTGAGGACCTGGAACCTATTTGCAAGGAGTGACAATAGTCCAAGGGTATCTGCAGAGAACAGATAATTGTCTCCTGCATAAAGCTTCAATGTGGTGATAATAGCAACTATTACCCACAGAAAATGACCAGGTGGCAGTTTCCATTTCTTTTTGTTGCTGCAAAAAGGAAAACATAAAAATACACAATAATGGTTCGGAAGCTCAAAATGAGACAGCAAGGAAAAGTCTCAACAATAGGAATTGTGGTGTTCAAAAATCTTGTAATTTCCTATGTGATCCACAATTCCTGCCCATTACTCGACAGCAAAGACATCGCCATGTCTCTTTGACAGCCAGATAATACCACAAGTTCCAAAGCTGACTCTCAATGAGCACCAACATGCTGAGTGGCAAACTGCAGCTTAGAAATTTGTCTGCATTGTACAACTGCTTTCTATTTTGAAGTATACAACCACTCAGGGTGTATCTATGTTTTAATAATACCTCTGCTGTGTTATTCAGCAATGGCCTGGGAATTGCAGACTGCAATATTACCATAGAAACATTTAATGCATTCATAACAAATAGCTCCTTCCATCCTACAGACAACGAGATCAATCCCTAGATATCAGGTGGAAGTTTGTATGAAACGTCTTGCAGGAAGAATACAATACGAACATATTATGTATTCACATCACAACATAGCTACAGTCATTTATAGCGTAATGTTTCTAATAATTAATGCTTGCTTCCTTTAGTATTTGACTATAAGTTCACTTTGATTCAGTTTCAGTAAGAAATTAGTTTGACAATCTGCTGTTGATTTTGGTTGTGACATTTAACCCAGCCCAAGCCCCAAGTAACATCAGTGAGATGCCAGCAGAAAGTGAGGATTGCAGATGCTAGAGAGTCAGAGTCGAAAAGTGTGGTGCTGGAAAAGCACACCAGGTCAGGCAGCATCCGAGGAGCAGGAGAGAGGCCAGATTGATTTTAGATTTTTGGCCTTATTTCAATGGAGTGTGTGAGCTCGCAGTACTAACCCTGCTATGTGTAGACTGCCCGCTAGTTAGGATAGTGTGATAATCAGCAGAACCATGCACCCACTGAAAAGGAGTTTTGGAACTCATAAAGGTGTGGTCTACTTTTCAAAGATTGTCACTGGACAGCTCCAACTCATAGACAAAAACAAATAGAGAACTATGAACGCTGCAAATCAGAAACTCATAGTAGAAATTGCTGGAAACACTCAATAGGTCTGGCATTATCTGTGCAGAGAAAAAGAGAGTCAAAGTTTCATGTTCAGTGGCCCTTCTTTAGAACAGAAGAAAGATCACTGGGCCTCGCCATCCCTCGTCCATTTGCCAATTCCCTTTAATCTGTGTCCTCTGATTACTCTCCCTTCTAGCTCTGAAGACAGTTTCCCAATTTTTTTCCTTGATCAGGTCCATACAGATTTTGAATGTTTCTGTGAAATCTCGTCTCATATTTTACTTCTGTAAAGAGAGCTGTCCAGATTCTCCAGATAATTTAAGTTGTTTATTCCTGTGCACAGTGATGTAACCGTGCTCCATAGCTGCCTCATGTCTTTATGGTTCAGTTTATTGCTTTGGAGATGCCCCTTTGTCATTTATATTAGAGATCTGGAAATGATGGAGGCTGTTTCACTGCCTGAAGATTTAGGCAAGAATATGATTCGTCGATGGTCAGAATTCAAAGTATATCCAATAGACCTCCATAGAGAAAGTTAGGATGTGGCTCTTGTGTGTTATCAACACTGTTAGAGACCAAATGGGTCAAGAGGCCTGTTTCTCTGCAGTACATTCCATGTAATTTGATGACTATGTGATACAATAATCTGACCCTTGCTTCATGATGACAGTGAACCTGCCTTCTACATTAAGAAATTCCAAGCAAGAACAAGTTCCATACAAAAATTAAAACAAAGAATCTCTTCTGGAACATGTGAAATGCCATGTACACACCAGGTGTGAGATTCAGAAATTCCAAAATGATTTATGGAACTCATTTTGAAAGAAATGCCAGGCCTTCACCTTTAACTGTTCAGTGTCCTGTACAATAGTAAATCAATGATTTATCATTTCATTTCCTTTTTTATTTTGTGTGACTGTTCTCCTTGTCTTATGTTATTTTCTTTTATTATTAATCAAAATTTGCTCCAAAAAACTTTGTGTTTCTTATTCACAGATTTTTTTTCAAATAATTTATTGTTACTTAGTTATCTTCAATATTTTGTCCAATTGTCTTTCTGAGAGGATAAATGTTCTCTGTGTGCTATCCTCGTTTGCTATTTTACTGGTTTGGTCAAATTCTAATCAGTGATTATTTGATAGAGACAGAACCATCATTTGTTTTTTCATCTTGGTAAAACAATAAATAGAGCATTGACAACAACGTCTCAGTGCATTAAAGAGTAATGAACAAAGTGAATATTCAGGTGACAATATGGCATCAGTCATCCTGAGTCCTGTATTTTCTCTAGCTGCCACCTCAGGCTACCTTTACTTCATGGTAAATGGCAGGAATTGATGTGAGGTCATCCACCTGGACCTGTGCTGTGTTTACAGCCTTTTTGTTGATCATTGGCAAAGATACACCGCTGTGGAGTCTTTATTAATCACACACACACACTTAGCTTAGACCATAGAACATAGAACATTACAGCTCAGTACAGGTCCTTCGGCCCTTGATGTTGCGCCGCCCTCTCATACTAATCTGAAGCCCATCCCACCTACACTATTCCATGTACGTCCATTGGATATTGTATGAGAGTAAAACTACATGACTAATCACTAAGGACTCTCAGGAGCAGGTCGTGAGTTGCATAGCACCACCAAGAGCAGTGGCCACTGTTGGAACTTCAGGCAATCCCCTGTAATCTGTGCTGGAGCCTCTTTACAAGTTGGATGGGGTGTTTTTCTGGGGTCAGGCTGGCAGGCCCAGGTGAGATGCGTTAGCAGCTAGGATTGGGGCGCAGGGGGAGCATCTAGGGATGCAGACACACACACACACACACACACACACACAGACACACACATGCAAATCGTACACAAAAACACACACAGATACACAAAACACACACAGACACACAAATCACACTCTCTCTGTCTCTGTCTCTCTCCTCCATTTCCACCCCCCCCCTCCCCCCCACCCCCACCCCCGCCCCAGCAATATGTCATTTTCAAGCATTTATTGCTTCCTTGCGGGTAATGATCAGAGATGCTGTCAGTTCTGGGAATGAGCCCAATGTATGTGGCTTCGCACTGTCACCTCTACTGTCCCAGCTCCCTGGCTAACAGCATTAAAAACTACCAGCGACATCAAAGACATATGAAGTGAAAACCTTGAGGTATCCAGTCATTTCTGTAGGCTAGATATTTCTCAATAATGCTCCCACTATTGTAACAGAAATCTTACAATCTGGACAGCATTTCCAGATGCCTTATTCTCTCCTGTGCATGGTTTCTCGGCTTCCATGAATAAGATAATTTAATATCCCATACTCATGCACAGTTAAAATTTATTGGGCTGTGAGAGTATTAAATCACCTATAATGACAGCTTTGTGACAGAATAGATGAAACTGTGCAGCAGTTTATGGGTGGCACGGTGGCACAGTGGTTAGCACTGCTACCTCACAGCGCTAGAGACCCGGGTTCAATTCCCGTCTCAGGCAACTGTCTGTGTGGAGTTTGCACATTCTCCCCGTGTCTGCGTGGGTTTCCTCCAGGTGCTCCGGTTTCCTCCCACAGTCCAAAAATGTGCAGGTCAGGTGAATTGGCCTTGCTAAGTTGCTCGTAGTGTTAGGTGAAGGGGTAAATGTAGGGGAATGGGTCTGAGTGGGTTGCGCTTTGGTGTGGAGTTGTTGGGCTGAAGGGCCTGTTTCCACACTGTAAGTAATCTAATCTAATTCTGATAAAGGATTGTACTGGGTGTTATTTCAGTGTGGTGAAGATGCCTTTAGCAACCCTTTGAAAGTCAAAGACCTGTAAGACCCAAGGCAAGGGGCATCTCTGGAATTGACGCATGTGCCTCTGGATAACCCCGGGTAAACCTTCGGTTTTGCACAAAGCTGGTTATGAAACCACCCACCGATTTTGACCCATGAGCTAGTTGAATAACTAATAGGCACGTACAAACATCACAAGCAATTTAATTATGGGTAGAAAAGAATTATAGCAGCAAAACTCATTAGACATGTACATAACCACTGCACAGTGCAATTCAATTAATTCATATTTTACCATTTGTTGTTGTCTGGCATTCTCCTGTGTAAAAAAGAACCTGTCATGGATAAAGATTTTAAATTTGAATAATCTCTTTCTTCCTGAATTCTTCTCTTTGCAGTTTTGAGATGGGCTTTGCAATGCTTTATGACATTCAAGTTTCTCAATAAAGCTATAAATTATTTAAAACATTCAGAACAGGAATAAAGAATACAATTTAAATGAATAAAAGTATCAGTCCCTCAGTGAATTTATACTTTTCACTCAGTGCTGATTGTTCACATTCCCTTTTTTTGTCTCAGGTTTTTGTTACATTCAAAAAAATCAGATTGTAACTTGTTTTCAATCTTGCTTGTATGTTGTATTTTTTGTATATTCTTTTAAGCTATTAGGATGTGGATGTCACTGACATGACCAACATGTGTTGCCTGTTTCTAATTGCTCATGACAAGGAGATGGCGAAGCATTATTTTGAATTTCTGTTTGATTAAGGTACTCTCACAGTGTCAGGAAGCAAGTTCAAGCATTTTGACCCAATGATGGTGAAGGAACAGCTGATGTAGCTTCAGGTCAGGATGGTGTGCAACTTGGATGGAACTTGCATACACTTATTTTCCCATGCATCTGCTGCTCCTGCCCTTATAAATGGTAGAGTTTGCGGATTTGAGTAGTGCTGTTGAAGAACCTGGATGAGTCTCTGCACAGCATTTTTTAAATGGTACACAATGGTACCATTGAGCCTTGGTGGTATAAATTCTGTGTTATGATTGAGCCCTCCACTATCACCTGATGAAGGAGCGTTGCTCCGAAAGCTAGTGTACTTCCAATTTAAACCTGTTGGACTACAACCTGGTGTTGTGTGATTTTTAACTTTACTTACTTACAGTGTGGAAACAGGCCCTTCGGCCCAACAAGTCCACACTGACCTGCTGAAGCGCAATCCACCCAGACCCATTCCCCTACATTTACCCCTTCACCTAACACTACGGGCAATTTAGCAAGGCCAATTTACCTGACCTGCACATTTTTGGACTTATGGGAGGAAACCGGATCACCCGGAGGAAACCTACGCAGACACGGGGAGAACATGCAAACTCCAAACAGTCAGTCGCCTGAGGCGGGAATTGAACCCGGGTCTCTGGTGCTGTGAGGCAGCAGTGCTAACCACTGTGCCACCGTGCCGCCCAACTGAATGGAAATACTTCTCCCTAATTCCCATTCAGTCAATTTTTGTCAAGGCTCCTTGATGCCACGTTCATCCAAATGCTGCCTTGATGACAAAGCAACCTCTTTCACCTCCTCATGTCGAACTTATCATTTTGTGCATGTTTGGTCTTGGGCTGTACTGAAGGCAGAAGGTGAGTGGTCCTGGATGAACCTACACTGGGCATCAATGACTAAGTGATTGCTGTGTAGGTTGTACCTGATTGCACTGTCAATGGTGCTTCGCGTCATTTACTGTTGAGTGGATAATAATTGGCCCAAGAAGATTTGTCTTGCACTTCGATGGACAGTGCATACCTGGGCAGATGTCCATGCTTTCTATTCATATGTTTTGTTTGTTTTCATTGGCCAAAAGCTAGTTGTAAAGACAGATGACCATTGAGCAAACTTAAACTAACCTCACTAACTGAACCTGGCTCTTTCTGGATTCAGACTCGTACTTCTGTCATGGTAGAAATCTTCTTATCTCTTTCAACCAAGGCTGTCTTTTTAATTTAGTTTAAATGGCAATCTCAGAACTAGAGGACTTGAAAACAATGTTAACAAGCCTAAAGCAGAACTGGAGATTAGAAACTTATTTGCTTTCTCTTGCTCTGCAGAGAAGGGTGGTTTCCAGAAAAATACTGATTTCTCTGCTGATTAAACCCTTAAATGAAAGAGCAGAATGAGTAACTGATTTAGAGGAAAGCTGAGGATAAGTACAGATATAGATAATCACTTAATTGATGAATGCGATCTGTGGAATACAATCTTATTGATTGTTTGAATGGATTTTCAGTTGATTACTTTCTCAGGTTGGGGAAAGATGTTGTCCTGATTTAGTAAGTGTTTTTTTTTTCTATTTGTTATTTATCCCTGTCAAGGAATTGGTTACCTGAAGCAGTGTTCTTGAATTTTCAGCCTGTCCTAGGAATTGATTGTTTTCTAATTTTATAAGCTGCAGAATTTGGTGTGATATTATAATGTTATTGTGACTGGCTATACACATATCAATTCATGTGGATTGCCAATCTTAAAGGAGAACAAAATATGCCCAAACTAAATCACAGTTGGAAGAAATAGAATGAACTGGGAGAGCAACCAATTAGCATCTTCGTCAAACTGACTGGGAAGAAACATCAAAGCTACTATTTTGTGAATATTTGTGAATCAGAATGAGACAGAAGCCATTTCCCAAAATGGACGTTTATCTTGTCTGAAAGAGGAGTCACCATCGTGATTGGCAGACAGATGCAACCTTTAATCATTGCTGATAGGCTTTTGAAAACCGAAAGAAACAAATTAACAGAAGCACAAATGCTTCTTCAGTGGGTATCAATTTTGTTTGTCTTCCCATCTATATGTATCTTAAAATTAGCATTGGACAGAAGGATTATCATTTGCTCCTGTTGACAACCAATACTTCATGCCTGCATTGAGGCAATTGGAAGGCTAATGTACATCAGTACTTGCTTCAACAAACACTTCAAACAACAAAGTGATGAGCTTTCCCTATTGATTATGTTGTTTGTTGCTTGTCTTTCCATGTACAAGGAGTAAGGTTGCATCATCATGTTTGTTTAGATCGTTAGAGCATCCAAGCACCACGCGAAAGTTAATACATGAGGATATCTGGAATTGGGAGTCAGCTGGTAATAATTATTAATATGGCTTCAAGTTGGAGACAGCAGCTGCTGGCTGGAGGCCCAATTTTAAAATTCACCTGTTCTCGTTTCTTCTCCCAGTTTTGGCACCTCTCCATTACCCTGGGTTACAATCAATCTTCATTAAAATTTTATCGTATCTGATTGTCTCTCTATTGTGAACTGACTTTTATAATATGTAATTAGGTAAAATTTTTATCTCACAACAGCTGTGTACCAGCATCATTCTCAATCATTTCCGAATTAACAATAGTGAAACTTTCTTGTGACTCTTCAGAAATTAAAAAGAGCCATATCAGACTCGAAATGTTAACTCTGTTTCTCTGTCAGATGCGATCAGACCTGCTGCGTTTCTCCAGCACTTCCTTCTTTTTTATTTCAAATTTCCAACATCTGCAGGACTTTGTTTTTATTTTAGTGAATGATTTTTCTTGATATAATTTGTTCTGGAATTTGGATTTTATACTGGTGGCATATGGGTTTTATTTTATTTTGTAAAGGAGTTTAAGCATTAACAATGGTTTTAAAACAATATATTGCCAAAAAGAAACAGATGACTGAAGGCCTCTGGACTGTTAATGGAGATTTGTTTAAATTATGGAGTTTTATGTTAGTAGAAAGAAACATAGAAAGAAATGCTTGCATTTTTGGTTTAGAATACTCAAGAATTTATGTTAATTTAGAAAAACTCAGAGACTGGAATGTTTTTTGAGCAGTTGGAAGAAGATGTGCTTGAGATTTGCTGTAAGAAGAGCTTCTCCAAGAAAAACGAGATGGTTCAGAGCAGTTTAAGAATAAATTACAGCAGTATAACAGTTTCGGTTTGTGAAAATTGCATGAAAATTACCTGTGGTATGCTTTGAGTATTGGCGGGACTGTCAACACACCCCTAACTCCAGATTTCAACTGCTAGTCACCCACTTATCCCATTTATCATATTTACACTAATTCTGAAGTGAATTTTCACAAACAGCCACACATTCAAATCCTGCTCTTCACATCATGGACTGGCATTGACTTAAAGAACATGCGGAATCCCTTCCTACAGAACAGCAGCATTATGAGGGACAATCATTTTTCCAGTGAATATGCTCAGTTTGCACATTGTCAACTGAATTTGTTATGTTTTTTGATTCATTTACGGGATGTGGGGCTGACATTTGGAAGGTACCATTTAAGGATCATTGGTGAATTTCTTGTTGTTATTACTGAGTGTCAGTGGTGAGGGATGGTGCTTGTGGATGTGATGCCAATCAAACGGCTTGCTTTGTCCTGGATGGTGTCAAGCTTCTTGAGAGTTGGAGCTGCACTGTTTTTTAATGTCCCTAAATTTTATTCGTGACTTAGTTGTCAACAAGCCATATTGTTCTATTTCTATGGTTAATCTATCTATTAATTGAATCATCAAAGTCTGGGATGAATGATGTTACTGAAAGTGGATATTATTGAGATTCAGCAAGAAAAATGCTTTTAGACTGGAAACAATTGGCTCAGAAAATGCCCAGAGTCCATCAGCAACTGATGCCATTCACTAGCATATCCTGGAGGTATTATCATAATGCTTACAAACACAGACTGATAAAAAGTATAATAATAGAATAAAAGTCACATGTTATGTGTGCCATTAATTATCAGACTGCATTCTGGGAACCAATTCCTTCGTAACTACAAAGGTGAAAAACCCAATAAACTTCAAGCAAATTACACGGTTGTGCTGAATGTGAGAGACAGACATTTTGAATAGCTATCTATGATCAAATCAGCAGCTCCAGAATGGAATCATCAAGAAGCAAGATGACTTGTGTGTTGCCTGTTATTTATTATCTTCCCTGACATTAAGACTGAATTAAATCAGAATGTGTTTGTACAAGATGGCAAAAGTAATGCAGGCAAAGTCTCATTTAGTTCATCCAAACCGATATCAGATCCTCTTCATGATGTCTAACCAGCTTGGTCCAAATTACCTCCATGGGCCTTTTTGAAACAGGCCATTGCAACTATTAATTTCTCTTCTTTGTGCAAAATCTATTTTCTGACCATTAGTTATAACCTATACCTCTCATTCAGGTATCTTCGCTCAGAGTGCTAGGGATTTACCTTCGCTCTGATGTTAATCCCCCAAGATTTCCATTGGGTCCTTTTCCTTCTTTCAAAGGCTAATGAGTTTGAGATTTCCTGTCTTTCCTCATAAATTCATTTTTCAATGCTGGGAGAAAGCTTTGCGGCTCATCTATCTCAGCAGGACACAAACTGAAAGGTGTCTCTGCATCTTCCACTCTATACTTGGTTTAACATCACTCTGTCTCAGAGAGAAAGTCAGAGTGTAGCCTTGGAATGTTGGTGAGATCACGAGTCATCTGCTGCACTTGATGGCTGGATGAATCACTTCAGTGAAGGCCCAGTTTATTGCAATGAGCTCACATAGAGTTAACCTTTGCTCGGTGTGATTTGAAGCTTTTAAAAATATCCTGTGGTTATGTGATAGTAAATTCCTGCCCACCATTGGTGTCCTCTTTTATATTTATTGTCAACTGGAGTTTCTTATTGGCCGTGATTGATTTCAATGAATATTTTGACAGTAACCTTGAATCAGAGCACGACACACCTTGCTGACCTTTGGTCATGAGCTACCACTCCCTACTGTATATTCTGCATATACTCAAACCAACAAGCACATTTGGCACCCAATTAGCACTAGCATGCTTAACCTGTTTGGGAGGAAGGAGTGCTCCTTTAGTGACTTTTTCTTTGCATGTGATGTCCAAGGTGTGTCATAGACATCAGAGATTAAATTATTGAGCCTTGTCCCTTGATTGGTGTTGGTTACCCAGGCCAGACAGTGATAAGCTGAGGATAAAGGTTTGTAGATAAACAACTTGGTCATGTGGTCAATTTGTTGCTTTTCCGTTCCCGTTCTTACATTGACCAAAGTGGTAGACTCCTTTCCCAATGTCCATGTTGAGCTCTTCATCAAGTGTTAGTTGATGCCAATGCTAATGCCGGTCTGCTGATTGCTTCCAGTAGAGATCTGTTGAGTCTGATCACAGACGGAGACAACAACCTACCTTGTGACTATCATTAATGGTGAGGGAGAATATGGCAATATTGGGACAGGTAATTCATGAGCCTTTGAAGTGACTGGTCTCTGTGGGTGACTTGCAGCATCATCAGTGAACAGTGACAGCACTTTGTCTTGGCTTTCAGTCTTGATAGATTGTGGAGGTTCCCATCTGGTCAACTGTGGAACTGCTTGACTGACCTGGGCACATAATTAAACATTCTGTTCCCTTTGTTTGTCACAGTGTTTAGCACGTCCTGTACCCAAATCATTGCTCTGTTACAGAATTAATTAAAATTCCACTTAAGATGGAATTAAAGTCAACTTTAATATAATTTTACTATTAGAACTGTTGATATAAAAATGTTCAGGTTGGCATAGTTGTAAAAGATTAGATATCAAAAGGTAGCTTTCAGCAGAGTTAGGCAAAAGATGAAATATTAATCAAATTACACTTTTGCATTGTGAGTATATATTTTAATTACATTGTGAATTATTAACATTTTTCATTAGATTTAAATATGTTCATAAGATTAAAGGAAATGTGATTTTACCCCTTGTAATTCCATCTGGAGTTAACTGCTGTAAATTCATGTTCAAAATGTTGTAATAGGAACCACTGAGAAGGCCAATTGGTCAAATGCTTTCACTTTGTAATAAAATTAACAAATTCAAGCTAGATGTGATTCTGATGTGTTTTAAGAATCATGTATTTATTGTATTTCATCAACAGTTCATTTATAATGGAAACCTATTTCATATTAGGGAAGGTGTGTGATACTTCCCAGCCCAGGGCAAGTGTCTAATGGAAAACTCTCAATTTCACTGCAGGCTTCTGTAGGGAGATGTTGTTGCACAAAATGAGTTTATTCCATGAACACTTGAAATATTGATTTTCTTTCCGATATCTTGCAGGAATCATCAGAACAGCCTTACCGAATATGGACAGAGAAGCAAGAGAACAATATTCGGTCGTCATTCAAGCCAAAGATATGGCTGGGCAGATCGGAGGGCTGTCGGGCTCTACAACTATTAATATAACTCTAACTGATGCCAATGACAATCCCCCCAAGTTCCCACAAAGTATGTACCGGGTTCTAATCAGCATGTTACTTACCATAAAATGACAGTCTACCTCAGTGGTTTGTGTCACATAGACATTGTAGTCTGCATGGACTCTGATTACCTGCTGTGTATAACCTTGTTTGGTAAATCCATTATCATTTGGGTCTCCTTATTGCAAGAGCTTATTTACAGGAGAAAATCTAATCTCTGTCAAAAGCTGTGTAAAAACCTCTGGTTTCTTACTGGCGTGAAATATTCCACTGACACTGGAATATTTGACGACATCACTGTTACGAGTTTATTCCAGAGACTGAGGCTGAAGGAATTCATCCTCCGTTGTTTGAATATGAGGTGGGGAGGGTTGAGACCTTACATTTGGATGAGTGATGAGAAACCTTAAAATGCTGTTCTCTGCAACAATATTCAGAATTGCAGCGATGACAAAAGGAGATACATAAACAGCCAATAACGAGCCAGTAAATTAGTTTGTCACACAGGAGGGAAAATTTCCTGACACTAATTTGTTTTTTTTTAAATTGCTTTGTGTGCAAGGGCAGGTTGGTGGCTGTCAGAAACAGTACCCAGGGTGGTGCCCACATTTACTACCCACCATCTCCTTGACAGTTATCTTTCACCAGGGACCATGAAGTTTGGCTTCTGATCTACACTAGTCCTATTCACTTTTGATTGTAGATTTAAACAATCAACCATCGCTTTGAACACTTCCTATCACACAACTGTTGACAGGATCCACTGGGTTTCTGCAAACCTCATTGGAACTAAACTCACCAACATCATGCTCTCACTGTTCCTTGTTAATCTTTCTTTACTCTTTGTGCTCGCTTCTCTTTACTGGTTCCATTTTCTCACAGATTGCTTCTGTTGGGCAATGTTTCCATGTTAGGACTCTCTTTTGAAATAATTCTTCTCCTTGGACAGGAAATTAATGTTTCACTTTACACCTGGTATGGCATCAGCGATTTCTTGCCTGTTCCCTGACTGTCATCCCATTCCCATCAGACCAGGGGCTCTGTTGATGTAGTTATCAGAATCTCTTTGTCTGATTGAGCCAAGGAGTTCCATCTAACCTACATGCTCCATTATGCAAGCAGCCTGTTTTGGTGTCTAAATACAGTATATCATAACCCCTATTCAGAAAATGCATTGACCATAATGTTTTGGACACAATGAGGCTTCACTCAAGTGTCGCAGGAAGAAACTTTTCAACCTTTCAGTGTTTTGACAAAATGTAATCTGTCAAAGTCAAAAGGCAGTTTTAGTGTCAGGCAACAAACATTCAACACTAAAACAAAAACTTCAAATGCCACAAACACATAATAGAAACGGAGAATGGTGGAAGCCGATTGAGGGTCGGGCATTGCCTGTGAAGTGAGCGAGAGAGAGAGAGAGAGAGAGAAACATGGTTAGCGGGCAGAAATTTCCTGGGTCCTGAATCACATGGGCACCTCAAAAAACTTCGGAAGATTTGTGAGAAATTGAGAGAGAGGTTTTGGGACTTCGGGAGCAACAAGTCACATTTCCAATGAAGTTCCTGATGTTGAGATGAGATTCTCAAGAGAGACCAGTGAAAGTATCGCTCATTATTACTCTCATTACTACCTAAACTTGCCTTATGAATATGCAGATTTCTATTCTCCCACCAGACTGCCAGAAACTAGATTCCTGAAAGTCTAAGCAGATACCTGGAGGCTCGAGGTCTCTGCTTGCTCTCCTGGATCATTGTCTTGGGCACATAACACCAGTGGCTCAGGGCACAGTCCATGAGCAGAGGTCACATACAACACATTCACAGATACTGGCATCATTATCTTCTCTGCACCATCATGGCACATTTCTAATCCTCTCACATTGTGATTCTGCGTGACGTTACTGCATTTGGAGAGCACCAACTCATCACATTGGAATGCTGCTGCCAGGACACAATGTGCAGGGACAGACTCCCAGCGCAGGGACTGCACCATACTCCATCTTGGGGCTGCTCGCTCTCTTTCTTCTCACAGACTGAGTGTCCCCGCACCCCTGTCTTGCCTTGGTTTGCTTTAACATTTAACAGTTGGCCGGCACAGCAAGAGCTAATAAAGTCAAACCGTACACAGGCTGGACTATGTACTAGCACTGTGCTATAACAGTTTCACAGCTGGACTATGTACTAACACTGTGCTATAACAGTTTCACAGCTGGACCATGCGCTAACACTGTGCTATATCAGTCTCACAGCTGGACTATGTGCTAACACTGTGCTATATCAGTCTCACAGCTGGACTATGTGCTCGCACTGTGCTATATCAGTCCCACAGCTGGACTATGTGCTCGCACTGTGCTATATCAATCTCACAGATGTACTGTTGCTAATTCTGTGCTATATCAGTTTCACAGATGGACTATGTGCTAGCACTGTGCTATATCAATCTCACAGATGTACTGTTGCTAATTCTGTGCTATATCAGTTTCACAGATGGACTATGTGCTAGCACTGTGCTATATCAGTCTCACAGCTGGACTATGTGCTCGCACTGTGCTATATCAGTCTCACAGCTGGACTATGTGCCGACACTGTGCTATATCAGTCTCACAGCTGGACTATGTGCTAGCACTGTGCTATATCAATCTCACAGATGTACTGTTGCTAATTCTGTGCTATATCAGTTTCACAGATGGACTATGTGCTAGCACTGTGCTATATTAGTCTCACAGCTGGACTATGTGCTCGCACTGTGCTATATCAGTTCCACAGCTGGACTATGTGCTAACACTGTGCTATATTAGTCTCACAGCTGGACTATGTGCTAGCACTGTGCTATATCAGTCTCACAGCTAGACTATGTGCTCGCACTGTGCTATATCAGTTCCACAGCTGGACTATGTGCTAACACTGTGCTATATCAGTTTAACAGCTGGACTATGTGCCAGTGGACGGCATGGTGGCACAGTGGTTAGTGCTGCTGCCTCACAGCGCCAGAGACCTGAATTCAATTCCCGCCTCAGGCGACTGACTGTGTGGAGTTTGCACATTCTCCCCGTGTCTGCGTGGGTTTCCTCCGGGTGCTCCAGTTTCCTCCCACAGTCTAAGGATGTGCAGGTCAGGTGAATTTGCCATGCTAAATTGTCCGTAGTGTTAGGTAAGGGGTAAATGTAGGGGTATGGTGGGTTACGCTTCGGCGGGTCGGTGTGGACTTGTTGGGCCGAAGGGCCTGTTTCCACACTGTAAGTAATCTAATCTAATCACTGTGCTATATCAGTTTCACAGATGGACTGTGTGCTAACTCTGTGCTATATCAATCTCACAGATGGACTGTGTGCTAACTCTGTGCTATATCAGTTTCACAGATGGACTGTGTGCTAACTCTGTGCTATATCAATCTCACAGATGGACTGTGTGCTAACTCTGTGCTATATCAGTTTCACAGATGGACTATGTGCTAGCATTGTGCTATATCAGTCTCACAGCTGGACTATGTGGTAGCACTGTACTATATCAATCTCACAGATGGACTGTGTGCTAACTCTATACAATATCAGTTTCACAGATGGACTATGTGCTCGCACTGTGCTATATCAGTTTAACAGCTGGACTATGTGCTAGTGGACGGCATGGTGGCACAGTGGTTAGCGCTGTGCCTCACAGCGCCAGAGACCCGAATTCAATTCCCGCCTCAGGCGACTGACTGTGTGGAGTTTGCACATTCTCCCCGTGTCTGCGTGGGTTTCCTCCGGGTGCTCCGGTTTCCTCCCCCCGTCCAAAGATGTGCAGGTCAGGTGAATTTGCCATGCTAAATTGTCCGTAGTGTTAGGTAAGGGGTAAATGTAGGGGTATGGGTGGGTTACACTTCAGCGGGTCGGTGCGGACTTGTTGGGCCGAAGGGCCTATTTCCACACTGTAAGTAATCTAATCTAATATAATCACTGTGCTATATCAGTTTCACAGATGGACTGTGTGCTAACTCTATGCTATATCAGTCCCACAGCTGGACTATGTGCTAACACTGCAGTATCAGCCTCACAGCAGGACTATGTGCTCACACTGTGCTATATCAATCTCACAGATGGACTGTGTGCTAACTCTGTGCTATATCAGTTTCACAGATGGACTATGTGCTAGCATTGTGCTATATCAGTCTCACAGCTGGACTATGTGCTCGCACTGTGCTATATCAGTCTCACAGCTGGACTATGTGCCGGCACTGTGCTATATCAGTGTGTGCTAACTCTGTGATATATCAGTTTCACAGATGGACTATGTGCTAGCATTGTGCTATATCAGTCTCACAGCTGGACTATATGCCAGCACTATGCTATATCAGTCTCACAGATGGACTATGTGCTCGCACTGTGCCACATCACTCCCACAGCTGGACTATGTGCTAGCACTGTACTATATCAATCTCACAGATGGACTGTGTGCTAACTCTGTACAATATCAGTTTCACAGATGGACTATGTGCTAGCACTGTGCTATATCAGTCTCACAGATGGACTATGTGCTAACTCTATGCTATATCAGTTCCACAGCTGGACTATGTGCTAACACTGTGCTATATCAGTCCCACAGATGGACTATGTGCTAGCACTGTGCTATATCAGTCCCACAGATGGACTATGTGCTAGCACTGTGCTATATCAGTCTCACAGCTGGACTATGTGCTATCACTATGCAATATCAGTCTCACAGATGGACTATGTGCTAGCACTATGCAATATCAGTCTCACAGCTGGACTATGTGCAAGCACTGTGCTATATCAGTTTGATAGATGGACTATGTGCTAAGACTGTGCAGTATCAGCCCCACAGCTGGACTATGTGCTTACACTGTGCTATATCAGTCTCACAGCTGGACCATGTGCAAACACTGTGCTATATCAGTCTCACAGATGGACTATGTGCTAGCACTGTGTTTTATCAGTCTCACAGCTGGACCATGTGCAAACACTGTGCTATATCAGTCCCACAGCTGGACCATGTGCAAACACTGTGCTATATCAGTCTCACAGATGGACTATGTGCTAACACTGTGCTATATCAGTCTCACAGCTGGACTATGTGCTAGCACTGTGCTATATCAGTCTCACAGCTGGACTGTGTGCTAACACTGTGCTATATCAGTTTAACAAATGGAGTATGTGCTTACATTGTGCAAATCAGTCTCACAGGTGGACTATATGCTTACCCTTGGTAAAGTATTGGAAAAGGTTGTAAGAGATATGATTTAAAATCATCTAGAAAAGAATAATTTGACGAGGGATAGTCAGCACAGTTTTGTGAAGGGTAGGTTGTCCCTCACAAACCTTATTGAGGTCTTTGAGAAGGTGACCAAACAGGAAGATGAGAGTAAACCGGTTGATGTGGTGTATATGGATCTCAGCAAGGGGTTCGATAAGGTTCCCCACAGTAGGTTTTCGTACAAAATGCTGAGGAATGGGATTGTGGGAGATATAGCAGTTTGGATCAGTAATTGGCTTGCTGAAAGAAGACAGAGGGTGGTAGTTGATGGGAAATGTTCATCCTGGAGTCCAGTTATTTGTGGTATACCGCAAGGGTTGGTGTTGGGTCTACTGCTGTTCATCATTTTTATAAACGACCTGGATGAGGGCAGAGAATGGTGGGTTAGTAAATTTGCAGACGACACTCAGGTCAGTGGAGTTGTGGGTAGTGATAAAGGATGTTATAGGTTACAGAGAGACATAGATAAGCTGCAGAGCTGGGCTGAGGTGGCAAATGGAGTTTAATGCGGAGATGATTCACTTTGGTCGGAGTAACCGGAATTCAAAGTACTGGGCTAATGGTAAGATTCTTGGTAGTGTAGATGAGCAGAGAGATCTCAGTGTCCAGGTACACAGATCCTTGAAAGTTGCCACCCAGTTTGACAGTGTGTTAAGAAGGCATACAGTGTTTTAGCTTTTATTAATAGAGGGACTGAGTGCCGGAACCATGTGGTTATGCTACAGCTGTACAAAACTCTAGTGCAGCCGCATTTGGAGTATTGTGTACAGTTCTGGTCACCACATTATAAGAAGGATGTGGAAGCTTTGGAAAGGGTGCAGAGGAGCTTTACTAGGACGTTGCCTGGTGTGGAGGGAAGGTCTTATGAGAAAGGCTGAGGGACTTGAGGCTGTTTTGGTTAGAGAGAAGAAGGTTGTGAGGTGACTTAATAGAGACATATAAGATAATTAGAGGGTTAGATAGGGTAGACAGGGAGAGCCTTTTTCCAAGTATGGTAACGGTGAGCACGAGGGGGCATAGCTTTAAATTGAGGGGTGATAGATATAGGACAGATGTCAGAGGTAGTTTCTTTACTCAGAGAGTAGGAAGGATATGGAATGCTTTGCCTGCAACAGTAGTAGATTCGCCAACTTTAAGTACATTTAAGTCGTCATTGGACAAGCATATGGACGTACGTGGAATCGTGTAGGTTAGATCGGCTTCAGATTGGTATTACAGGTTGGTGCAACATCGAGGGCCGAAGGGCCTGTACTGCATCATTATGTTCTATGTTCAATGTGCTAGCACTGTGCTGTACCAGTCTCATAGCTGGACTATGTGCCAGCAATGTTCTATATCAGTCTCACAGCTGGACCGTGTGCTCGCACTGTGCTAGGTCAGTCTCACAACTAGACTATGTGCTAATACTGTGCTATATCAGTCTCACAGCTGGGCTATGTGATAGCACTGTGCTGCATCAGTCCCAAAGCTGGATTATGTGCTAGCACTGTGCTGTATCATTCTCAAAGATGAACTGTGTGCTAACACTGTGCTATATCAGTTTCAGAGATGGACTATGTGCTAACAGTATGCTATATCAGTGTCCCAATGGCCAATGTGCTAGCACTGTGCTGTATCAGTTTCACAGATGGACAATGTGCTAGCAAAGTGCTATATCAATCTCACAGCTAGACTATGTGACAGCACTGTGCCATATCAGTTTCACAGATGGACTATGTGCTAGCATTGTGCGATATCAGTCTCACAGATGGACAATGTGCTAGCACTGTGCTATATCAGTCCCAGAGCTGGACAATGTGTGAGCACTGTCCTATATCAGTCTCACACCTGGACTCTGTGCTAGCACTGTGCTATATTAGTTTCAAAGATAGACTATGTGCTTACACTGTGCTATATCAGTCTCACAGCTGGACTATGTGCTGGAACTCTGATATATCAGTTTCACAGATGGACTATGTGCTAACACTGTGCTAAAACAATCTCACAGCTGGCTATGTGCTAGCACTGTGCTATATCAGTCTCACAGATGAACTATGTGCTAGCATGGTGCTATATCAGTCTCACAGCTGGACCATGTGCTAACTCCCTGCCATGTCAGTTTATCAGATGGAGTATGTGCTTACACTGTGCTATATCAGTCTCATAGCTGGGCTATGTGCTAGCACTGTGCTGTATCAATCTCACAGCTGGACTATGTGCTAACACTGTGCTATATCAGTTTCACTGATGGACTCTGTGCTCACACTGTTCTGTATCAGTCACACAGCTGGGCTATGTGCTAACACTGTGCAGTATTAGTTTCACAGCTGAGCTATGTGCTAGCACAGTGCTATATTAATTTCACAGCTGGGCTATATGCTAGCACTCTGCTATATTAGTCTCACAGCTGGACTATGTGCTTACACTGTGCTATATCGGTCTCACAACTGGACTATGTGCGAGCACTGTTCTACATCACTCCTGCAGCTGGGCTATGTGCTAATATTGTGCTATATTAGTTTCACAGCTGGACTATGTGCTAACACTGTACTATATCAGTTTCACTGATGGACTATGTGCTCGCACTGTTCTCTATCAGTCACACAGCTGGGCTACATGCTTGCACTGTGCTATATCAGTCTCACAGCTGGACCATGTGCTAACTCCATGCCATGTTAGTTTATCAGATGGAATATGTGCTTACACTGTGCTTTATCAGTCTCATAGCTGGGCTATGTGCTAACACTGTGCTACATCAGTCTCACAGATGGACTATAGACAGTAGACAATAGGTGCAGGAGTAGGCCATTCTGTCCTTCAAGCCTGCACCATTATTCAATATGATCATGGCTGATCATCCTTAATCAGTATCCTGTTCCTGCCTTATCTCCATAACCCTTGATTCCACTATCCTTGAGAGATCTTTCCAACTCTTTCTTAAATGAATCCAGAGACTGGGACTCCACTTCCCTCTGGGGCAGAGCATTCCACACAGCCACCACTCTCTGGATGAAGAAGTTTCTCCTCATCTCTGTCCTAAATGGTCTATCCATACTTTTAAGCTGTGTACTCTGGTTCGGCACTCACCCATCAGCGGAAACATGTTTCCTGCCTCCAGAGTGTCTAATCCTTTAATAATCTTATATGTCTTAATCAAATCCCCTCTCAGCCTTCTAAACTCAAGGGTATACAAGCTCAGTCGATCCAGTCTTTCAGTGTAAGGTAGTCCTGCCATTCTAGGAATTGACCGCGTGAACCTACGCTGCACTCCCTCAATAGCCAGAATGTCTTTCCTCAAATTTGGAGACCAGAACTGCACACAATACTCCAGGTGTGGTCTCATCAGGGCCCTGTACAGCTGCAGAAGAACCTCTTTGCTTCTATACTCAATCCCTCTTGTTATGAAGGCCAGCATGCTATTAGCCTTCTTCACTACCTGCTGTACCTGCATGCTTACCTTCATTGACTGGTGTACGAGAACACCCAGATCTCTTTGTACTGCCCCTTTACCTAAATTGATTCCACTTAGGTAGTAATCTGCCTTCTTGTTCTTGTTACCAAAGTGGATAACCATACATTTATCCACATTAAACTGCATCTGACCACTCACCTAACCTGTCCAGGTCACCTTGTAATCTCCTAACATCCTCCTCACATTTCACCCTGCCACCCAGCTTAGTATCATGAGCAAATTTGCTAATATTATTACTAATAGCATCTTGTATATTATTAATATATATTGTAAAAAGCTGTGGTCCCAGCACCGATCCCTGTGGTACCCCACTGGTCACTGCCTGCCATTCCAAAATGGAGCCGTTTATCACTACTCTTTGTTTCCTGTCAGCCAACCAACTTTCAATCCAAGTTAGTACTTTACCCCCAATACCATGTGCCCTAATTTTGCTCACTAACCTCCTATGTGGGACTTTACCAAAAGCTTTCTGAAAGTCCAGGTGCACTACATCTACTGGATCTCCCTCGTCTATATTCAGAGTTACATCCTCAAAAAATTCCAGAAGATTAGTCAAGCATGATTTCCCCTTCATAAATCCATGCTGACTCTGACCTATCCTGTTACTACTATCCAGATGTGTCGTAAATTCATCCTTTATAATAGACTCCAGCATCTTTCCCACCACTGAGGTCAGACTAACTGGTCTATGATTTCCTGCTTTCTCTCTCCCACCTTTCTTAAAAAGTGGTACAACATTAAACACCCTCCAATCCGCAGGAACTGATCCCGAATATATCGAACTCTAGAAAATAATCACCAACGCATCCACGATTTCTCCCTCAGTACCCTTGGATGTAGACCATCAGGCCCCGGGGACTTATCAACCTTCAGACCTAACAGTCTCTCCAACACCAAATCCTGGCAAATATAAATTCCCTTCAGTTCAGGTCCTTCAGCCACTGTTATCTCAGGGAGATTGCTTGTGTCTTCCCCAGTTAACACAGATCTGAAGTACCAATTCAATTCTTCTGCCATTTCTTTGTTCCCTGTAATATATTCCCCTGTTTCTGTCTTCAAGGGCCCAATTTTAGTCTTAACCATTTTTTTGCCTTTCACATACCTAAAAAAGCTTTTACTATCCTCCTTTATATTATTGGCCAGATTACCTTCGTACCTCATTTTTTTCTCTGCGCATTTCCTTCTTAGTAATCCTCTGTTGTTCTTTAAAAGCTTCCCAGTCCTCCATTTTCCCACTTATCTTTGTTATGTTATACTTTTTCTCTTTTAACTTTATATGTTTTTTAACTTCCCTCGTCAGCCACGACCACCCCTGCCTCCTCCTAGGATCTTTCTTCCTTTTTGGAATGAACTGATCCTGCATCTTCTGCATTATGCACAGAAATATCCGCCATTGTTCCTCCACGGTCATCCCTGCTAAGGTATTGCACCATTGAACTTTGGCCAGCTCCTCTGTCATAGCTCCATAGTTCCCTTTATTCAACTGAAATATTGTCACTTCCAATTGTACCCTCTCCCTTTCAAATTGCAGATTGAAGCTTATTGTATTATGGTCACTACTTCCCAATGGCTCCTTCACTTCGAGGTCCCTGACCAATTCTGGTTCGTTGCACAATATCAGATCCAGAATTGCCTTCTCCCTGGTAGGGTCCAGCACCAGCTGTTCTAAGAATCCATCTCGAAGGCACTCCACAAAGTCTCTTTCTTGAGGTCCAATACCATCCTGATTCTCCCAGTCTACCTGCATGTTGAAATCCCCCATAACAACTGTAGTAACATCTTTGTGACAGGCCAAATTCAGCTCCTGATTCAACTTACATCCGATATCCAGACTACTGTTTGGGGGCCTGTAGAGGGTCTTTTTACCCTTAGAATTTCTCAGCTCTATCCATACTGACTCCACATCCCCTGATTCTAGGTCTCCCCGTGCAAGGGACTGAATATCATCCCTTACCAACATGGCTACCCCACCCCCTCTGCCCATCAGTCTGTCCTTACGATAGCACGTGTAGCCTTGAATATTCATTTCCCAGGCCCTGTCCACTTGAAGCCACGTCTCAGTTATCCCCACAATATCGTATCTGCCAATTTCCAAAAGAGCCTCAAGCTCATCCATCTTATTTCTAATGCTTCGTGCATTCACATATAGTATTTTTAATTTATTATTGCCCTCACCCTTCCCATCAACTCCTATTTCACTCAACCTTACAGCATGATCCCTTTCTGAGTTTTCTGCTTCATTGATACAGTTGTCTTTCTTGACTTCCCTTGTTCTAACTTTCCCTTCAACTTCCTTCTTAAACATCCAGTTTGTCCCCTTCACTGTGCCCCCCCCCCCACTGCTGTCGCTTCTTAGTTTAAACGTAGCTGTGTTGCAGTAGCAAACCTGCCTGCCAGAATGCTGGCCCCTAACCTATTCAGGTGCAAACCGTCTCTCTTGTAGAATTTATGCTTACCATAAAACATACCCCAGTGATCCAAGAATTTAAATCCTTGCTTCCTGCACCAGTTCTCCAGACACAAGTCCGTTATCTCCCTGTTTCTGGCTTCACCACCCCGAGGAACTGGAAGTAAACCGGAGATAACCACCCTGGACATCCTGCTTTTCAGCCTTCTTCCTAGTTCTCCGAAGTCCCGCTGTAGTATGTTCCTCCTCTTCTTCCCGACATCATTTGTGCCGACATGTACCACCACCTCTGGCTCTTAATTTAGACTATCTGCTAGCATTGTGCTTTATCAATTTCATAGATGGACTATGTTGGTAAAGTGTTGGAAAAGGTTATAAGAGATAGGATTTATAATCATCTGGAAAAGAATAATTTGATTAGGGATAGTCAGCACAGTTTTGTGAAGGGTACGTCATCCCTCACAAACCTTATTGAGTTCTTTGAGAAGGTGACCAAACAGGTAGATGAGAGTAAACAGGTTGATGTGGTGTATATGGATCTTAGCAAGGCATTCGATAAGGTTCTCCACATTGTTTTTTTGTACAAAATGCGGAGGAATGGGATTGTGGGAGATATAGCAGTTTGGATCAGTAATTTGCTTGCTGAAAGAAGACAGAAGGTGGTGGTTGATGGGAAATGTTCATCCTGGTGTCCAGTTACTAGTGGTGTACCGCAAGGGTTGGTGTTGGGTCCACTGCTGTTCGTCATTTTTATAAACAACCTGGATGAGGGCAGAGAATGGTGGGTTAGTAAATTTGCAGACGACACTAAGGTCGGCGGAGTTGTGGATATTGACAAAGGATGTTGTAGGTTACAGAGAGACATAGATAAGCAGCAGAGCTGGGCTGTGAGGTGGCAAATGGAGTTTAATGCGGAGATGAGTCACTTTGGTTGGAGAAACCGGAATTCAAAGTACTGGGCTAATGGTAAGATTCTTGTTAGTGTAGATGAGCAGAGATCTCGGTGTCCAGGTACACAGATCCTTGAAAGTTGCCACCCAGACTGACAGGGTTGTTAAGAAGGCATACAGTGTTTTAGCTTTTACAAATAGAGGGATTGAGTGCCGGAACCATGAGGTTATGCTACAGCTGTACAAACTCTAGTGCGGACGCACTTGGAGTATTGTGTACAGTTCTGGTCACCACATTATAAGAAGGATGTGGAAGCTTTGGAAAGGGTGCAGAGGAGATTTACTAGGATGTGGCCTGGTATGGAGGGAAGGTCTTATGAGGAAAGGCTGAGGGACTTGAGACTGTTTTCGTTAGAGAGAAGAAGGTTGAGAGGTGACTTAATAGAGACTTATAAGATAATCAGAGGGTTAGATAAGGTGGACAGGGAGGCCCTTTTTCCAAGTATGGTAACGGTGAGCACGAGGGGGCATAGCTTTAAATTGAGGGGTGATAGATATAGGACAGATGTCAGAGGTAGTTTCTTTACTCAGAGAGTAGGAACGGTATGCAATGTTTTGCCTGCAATGGTAGTAGATTCGCCAACTTTAAGTACATTTAAGTCGTCATTGGACAAGCATATGGACGTACGTGGAATAGTATAGGCTAGATGGGCTTCAGATTAGTATGACAGATCAGCGCAACATCGAGGGCCGAAGGGCCTGTACTGTGCTGTAATGTTCTATGATCTATGTTCTATGTGCTAGCATTGTGCTGTACCAGTCTCATAGCTGCATTATGTGCTAGCACTATGCTATATCAATCTCACAGCTGGACTATGTGATAGCACTGTGCTCTATCAATTTCAGAGATGGACTATGTGCCAGCACTGTACTAAATCAGTCTCACAGCTGGACTATATACTTGCACTGTGCTATATCTGTTTCACCGATGCACTGTGTGCTAGCACTGTGCCATATCACTCTCACAGCTGTACGATGTGCTTGCACTGTGCAATATCCGTTTCACAGCTGTACTGTGTGCTGGCACTGTGCTATGTCAGTCTCACAGCTGGGCTATGTGCTTTCCCTGTGGTATATCAGTTTCATAGCTGAACTATGTGCTTGCACTCTGCTATTTGAGTTTCACAACTGGACTGTGTGCTCTCAGTGTGCTATATCAGTCTCACAGCTGGCTATGTGGTACCACTGTTCTATATCAGTCTCTCAGCTGGAGCGAGTGCTAGCACTGTGCCATAGCAGTCTCGTAGCTGGTCAATTGCTAGCAATGTGCTCTGTCAATCTCACAGATGGACTATGTGCTAACAATGTGCTATTTCAGTTTCACAGATGGTCTATGTGCTCGCACTGTGCTATATCATTGTCATAGCTGTGCTATGTGCTAGCATTGTGGTATATCAGTTTCACAGCTGAACTATGTGCTAACACTGTGCTATATCAGTCTCACAGCTAGAGTATGTGCTCGCACTCTGCTATTTGAGTTTCACAACTGGACTGTGTGCTCTCAGTGTGCTATATCAGTCTCACAGCTCACTATGTGATAGCACTGTTCTATTATCAGTCTCTCAGCTACCACGAGTGCTAGCACTGTGCTATAGCAGTCTCATAGCTGGTCTATGTGCTAGCAATGTGCTATATCAATTTCACAGATGGACTACGTGCTAGCACGGTGCTATATCAGTCTCACAGCTGGACTATGTGCTAGCACTGTGCTATATCAGTCTCACTGCTAGGCTATGTGCTAGCACTGTGCTATATCAGTCTCACTGCTAGGCTATGTGCTAACATTGTGGTATATTAGTCTCACAGCTGGACTGTGTGCGAGCACTGTTCTACATCACTCCTGCAGCTGGACTATATGCTAACACTGTGCTATATCAGTTTCACAGATGGAATATATGGTCTCACTGTGCTACCTCAGTCCCACAGCTGGACAATGTGCTTGCACTGTGCTATATCAGTTTCAGAGCTGGGCTATGTGCTAATATTGTGCTATATTAGTTTCACAGCTGGACTATGTGCTAACACTGTTCTGTATCAGTCTCACAGCTGGACTATGTGCTCGCACTGTGCTATATCAGTTTCACAGCTGGGCTATGTGCTAACACTGTGCTATATCAGTCTCACAGCTGGGCTTTGTGCTAGCACTGTGCTACCTCAGTCCCACAGCTGGACTATGTGTAAGCATTATGCTATGTCAGTTTCACAGATGGACTATGTGCTAACTCCATGCCATGTTAGTTTATCAGATTGAATATGTTTTTGCACTATGTTATATCAGTCTCACAGCTAGAGTATGTGCTCGCACTCTGCTATTTGAGTTTCACAACTGGACTGTGTGCTCTCAGTGTGCTATATCAGTCTCACAGCTCACTATGTGATAGCACTGTTCTATATCAGTCTCTCAGCTACCATAAGTGCTAGCACTGTGCTATAGCAGTCTCATAGCTGGTCTATGTGCTAGTAATGTGCTATATCAATTTCACAGCTGGACTATGTGCTAGCACGGTGCTATGTCAATCTCACTGATGGACTATGTGCTAACACTGTGCTGTACTAGTATCACAGCTGGACTATATGCTATCTCTCTGCTATTTCAGTTTCACAGATGGTCTATTTGCTAGCACTGTGCTATATCATTCTCATAGCTGTGCTATGTGCTAGCATTGTGGTATATCAGTTTCACAACTGGACTATGTGCTAACACTGTGCTATATCAGTCTCACAGCTGGACTATGTGCTAGCACTGTGCTATATTAGTTTTGCAGATGGACTATCTGCTAGCACTGAGCTCATTGATCTCACAGATGGACTATGTGCTAGCACTGTGCTATATCAGTCTCACAGCCGGACTATGTCCTAGCACTGTGCTATATCAGCTTCACAACTTGACATTGTGCTAGCACAGTTCTATATCAGTCACACAGCTTGGCTATGTGCTAGAACTGTGCTATATCAATCTCACAGATGGACTACGTGCTAACACTGCGCTACATCAGTCTCACAGAATGGCTATGTACTTACACTGCGCTATATCAGTCTCACAGCTGGACTATGTGCTAGCACATTGCTATATCAGTCTCACAGCTGGACTATATGCTAGCTCTGTGCCATAGCAGTCTCACAGCTGGAGATTGTGCTTGCACTGTGCTGTAATTAACTAAGTAGAGATGGCTGGGCAGGTGATGTGCTGTAGCTGTATGATGTGGGAGCTGGCTGATCCCATTGTGAACAGCAGTGACCACATCTGCAGCAAGTGTTGGTTGCTGGAAGAACTCTGGCTCAGAGTTGATGATCTGGAATCTGAGCTTCAAACACTGCGGCACATCCGGGAGGGGGAGAGTTACCTGGATGCTTTGTTTCAGGAGGCAGTCACACCTGGGAGATTAAGTAATTCACATTCAGTTAGTGATCAGGGACATCAGAGTGTGACTGTAAGTGAGGCAGGTAGGGGGAACCTGAGTTCAGGAATGCAGGGGCCTCAGCCCTTGACCTTGTCCAACAGTTATGAGATTCTTGCTCCCTATACGGATGAGGAAAAGGGCTCTGGACAGGATGAGCCAGCTGACCACAGCACCATGGTGCAGAAGGCCATTCAAGAGGGGGGAGCAAAAAGACAAATAGTTGTTATAGGAGATTCTATAATTAGGGCGACAGATCGTATCCTTTGCGAGCTGGATCGGGAGTCTCGCATGGTGTGTTGCCTGCCCGGTACCAGGGTGCGGGACATCTCCAACCGGCTTGAAAGGATATTGGAGCGGGAGGGGGAGGATCCAGTTGTTGTGGTCCACGTTGGGACTAACAACGTAGGCAAAGCTAGGGTGGAGGACCTGTTTAGGGATTATCGAGCACTAGGAAGGAAATTGAAGTACAGGTCCTCAAGGGTCATAATTTCTGGATAACGGCCCGAGCCACGTGCCAATTGGCATAGGGTCAAGAAAATTAGGCAAGTAAACACGTGGCTAAGGGATTGGTGTGGGAAAGAGGGATTCCACTTCATGGGGCATTGGCATCAGTTTTGGAACCGGGGGGATCTGTACCGTAGGGACGGTCTTCATCTGAACCGAACAGGTACCAATGTTCTAGCGAAGAGGATAAATAGGGTGGTCAGTAGGACTTTAAACTTCTGAGTTGGGGGGAAGGGAAAGTGAAAGCGACAGGGAGTATGGAGGTAAATGGAAAGATAAGCAGCAGGATAGCATGTGTGCAGGTGGATTTAAACTTAAGGCAGACTGGGAATGCAGCAAAAAGGAAGGATAACTTAGGACATCTTATGACTTCCAATATCTCTAATAATAAGAAAATTAGCATTAAGGCACTTTACCTGAATGCTCGTAGCATTCGTAACAAAGCAGATGAACTATTGGCACAGATCATCATGAATGATTATGATGTGGTAGGCATCACAGAGACATGGTTACAGGGGGGTCAAGACTGGCAGTTAAACATCCAAGGATTTACAACTTATCGGAAAGACAGGGAGGTCGGCAGAGGGGGCGGGGTTGCCTTGTTAGCTAAAAACAAAATTAAATCTATGGCACTGAATGACATAGCGTCGGATGATGTGGAGTCTGTGTGGGTGGAATTGAGGAACCACAAAGGCAAAAAAACCATAATGGGAGTTATGTACAGACCTCCTAACAGTGGTCAGGACCAGGGGTGCAACATGTACCGGGAAATAGAGAAGGCATGTCAGAAAGGCAAGGTCACGGTGATCATGGGAGACTTCAATATGCAGATGGACTGGGTAAATAATGTTGCCAGTGGATCCAAAGAAAGGGAATTCATGGAATGCTTACAGGATGGCTTTTTGGAACAGCTTGTCATGGAGCCCACAAGGGAGCAGGCTATTATGGACCTAGTGCTATATAATGAACCAGACTTTATAAAAAATCTTAAAGTAAGGGAACACCTAGGAAGCAGCGATCATAATATGGTAGAGTTCAGTCTGCAGTTTGAAAGAGAGAAGGCAAAATCGGATGTAATGGTGTTACAGTTAAATAAAGGTAATTATGAGGGCATGAGAGAGGAACTGATGAAAATCGACTGGAAGCAGAACCTACCAGGGAAGACAGTAGAGCAAAAATGGCAGGAGTTTGTGGGTAAAATTGAGGACACAGTACAGAGGTTCATCCCCAAGAAAATAAAGATTATCTGGGGAGGGATTAGACAGCCATGGCTGATAAAGGAAGTCAAGAAATGTATTAAAGAAAAAGAGAGATCCTATATTTGGCCAAGAGCACTGAGAAATTGGAAGATTGGGAAGGCTACAAAAACAAACAGAGGATAACAAAGAGAGAAATAAGAAAGGAGAGGATCAAATATGAAGGTAGGCTAGCCAGTAATATTAGAAATGATAGTAAAAGTTTCTTTCAATACATAAGAAACAAATGACAGGCAAGAGTAGACATTGGGCCACTTCAAACTGATGCTGGAAGACGAGTGATGGGAGATAAGGAGATAGCAGGAGAACTTAGTAGGTACTTTGCATCAGTCTTCACAGTGGAAAACACCCCGTGCTGGCCTCTTACCCGCCCTCGATCTCTTCAAGGACCAGTTCCAAAACCGTACAACCCAGATGGCCTCCTTCTTCAAGGACCGCAATTTCCCCCCAGACGTGGTCGACGATGCTCTCCACTGCATCTCTTCCACTTCCCGCTCCTCCGCCCTTGAGCCCCGCCCCTCCAACCGCCACCAGGACAGAACCCCACTGGTCCTCACCTACCACCCCACCAACCTCCATGTACAGCGTATCATCCGCCGTCATTTCCACCACCTCCAAACGGACCCCACCATGAGGGATATACTTCCTTTCCCTCCCCTCCCCTATCAGTGTTCCGAAAAGACCACTCCCTCCGTGACTCCCTCGTCAGGTCCACACCCCCCACCAACCCAACCTCCACTCCCGGCACCTTCCCCTGAAACCGCAAGAAATGCAAAACTTGTGCCCACACCTCCCTCCTTACTTCGCTCCAAGGCCCCAAGGGATCCTTCCATATCCGCCACAAATTCACCTGCACCTCCACACACATCATTTACTGCATCCGCTGCACCCGATGTGGCCTCCTCTATATTGGGGAGACAGGCCGCCTACTTGCAGAACGTTTCAGAGAACACCTCTGGGACACCCGGACCAACCAACCCAAACACCCCGTAGCTCAACACTTCAACTCCCCCTCCCACTTCACCAAGGACATGCAGGTCCTTGGACTCCTCCATCGCCAGACCATAGCAACACGACGATTGGAGGAAGAGTGCCTCATCTTCCGCCTAGGAGCCCCCCAACCACAAGGGATGAACTAAGATTTCTCCAGTTTCCTCATTTCCCCTCCCCCCACCTTGTCTCAGTCAAATCCCTCGAACTCAGCACCGCCTTCCTAACCTGCAATCTTCTTCCTGACCTCTCTGCCCCCACCCCACTCCGGCCTATCACCCTCACCTTGACCTCCTTCCACCTATCGCATTTCCAACGCCCCTCCCCCAAGTCCCTCCTCTCTACCTTTTATCTTAGCCTGCTGGACACACTTTCCTCATTCCTGAAGAAGGGCTTATGCCCGAAACGTCGATTCTCCTGTTCCTTGGATTTTGCCTGACCTGCTGCACTTTTCCAGCAACACATTTTCAGCTCTGATCTCCAGCATCTGCAGTCCTCACTTTCTCCATGAGTAATATCCCAACAATTAAAGGAAGTCAGGGGGCTGAGTTGAGTATGGTTGCCATTACAAAAGAGAAAGTGCTAGAAAAGCTAATAGGTCTTAAAATTGATAAATCTCCTGGCCCAGATGGGGTACATCCTAGAGTTCTGAGGGAGGTGGCTGAGGAAATAGTGGAGGCGTTGGTTGAGATCTTTCAAAAGTCACTGGAGTCAGGGAAAGTCCCGGATGATTGGAAGACCGTTGTTGTAATCCCCTTGTTCAAGAAAGGATCAAGACAAAAGATGGAAAATTATTGGCGAATTAGCCTAACCTCGGTTGTTGGTAAAATTCTAGATTCCATCATTAAGGATAAGGTTTCTAAATTCTTGGAAGAGCAGGGTCAGATTAGAACAAGTCAACATGGATTTAGTAAGGGGAGGTCGTGCCTGACAAACCTGTTGGAGTTCTTTGAAGAGGTGACAAGGTTAGACCAGGGAAACCCAGTGGATGTGGTCTACCTAGACTTCAAAAAGGCCTTTGATAAGGTGCCACACGGGAGGCTGCTGAGTAAGGTGAGGGCCCATGGTGTTCGAGGTGAGCTACTGGTATGGATTGAGGATTGGCTGTCTGACAGAAGGCAGAGAGTTGGGATAAAAGGTTCTTTTTCAGAATGGCAGCCGGTGACGAGCGGTGTCCCGCAGGGTTCAGTGTTGGGGCCGCAGCTGTTCACGTTATATATTAATGATCAGGATAAAGGGACTGGGGGCATTCTAGCGAAGTTTGCCAATGATATAAAGTTAGGTGGACAGGCAGGTAGTACTGAGGAAGTGGGGAGGCTGCAGAAGGATCTAGACAGTTTGGGAGAGTGGTCCAGGAAATGGCTGATTGAATTTAATGTGAGCAAATGTGAGGTCTTGCACTTTGGCAAAAAGAATACAAGCATGGACTACTTTCTAAATGGTGAGAAAATTCATAAAGCCAAAGTACAGAGGGATCTGGGAGTGCTAGTTGAGGATTCTCTAAAGGTAAACATGCAGGTTGAGTCCGTGATTAAGAAAGTGAATGCAATGTTGTCAATTATCTCAAGAGGGTTGGAATATAAAAGCACCATTGTGCTACTGAGACTTTATAAAGCCCTGGTTAGGCCCCATTTGGAGTACTGTGTCCAGTTTTGGTCCCCACACCTCAGGAAGGACATACTGGCACTGGAACGTGTCCAGCGGAGATTCACACAGATGATCCCTGGAATGGTAGGTCTAACATACGAGGAATGGCTGAGGATCTTGGGATTGTATTCATTGGAGTTTAGAAGATTAAGGGGAAATCTGATAGAAACTTACAAGATAATACATGGCTAGGAAAGGGTGGATGCTAGGAAATTGTTTCCGTTAGGTGAGGAGATTAGGACCCGTGGACACAGCCTTCGAATTAAAGGTGGTAAATTCAGAACAGAAATGTGGAGACATTTCTTCAGCCAGAGAGTGGTGGGCCTGTGGAATTCATTGCCGCAGAGTGCAGTGGAGGCTGGGATGCTAAATGTCTTCAAGGCAGAAATTGATAAATTCTTGATGTCACAAGGAATTAAGGGCTACAGGGAGAATGCGGATAATTGGAGTTGAAATGCCCATCAGCCATGATTGAATGGTGGAGTGGACTCGATGGGCCGAATGGCCTTACTTCCGCTCCTATGTCTTATGGTCTTATGGTCTTATGGTATCTGTCTTGCAGCTGGACTATGTACTAGCACTATGCTATATCAGTCTCACAGCTGGACCGAGTGCTAGCACTGTCCTACATCCGGCCCACAGCTCTACTATGTGCTAGCACTATGCTATATCAGTCTCACAGCTGGACTATGTGCTAGAACTCTGCTATTTCAGTTTTACAGCTGGTCTATGTGCTAGCACTGTGCCATAGCAGTCTCAGAGCTGGACTATGTGATAACACTGTGCTATATCATTTTCACAGATGGACTATGTGCCAACACTGCTATATAAGTCTCACAGCTTGGTTATGTGCTAACACTGTGCTATGTCGGTCCCACAGCGGGACCGAGTGCTCGCACGGTCCTACATCAGGCTCACAGCTCTACTGTGTGTCCTTGCGCTGTGCTATATCAGTCTCACAGTCTCACTGTGCTGTATCAGTCTCAGAGCTGGACTATATGCTAGAACTCTGCTACTTCAGTTTCACAGCTGGTCTATGTGCTAGCACTGTGCCATAGCAGTCTCAGAGCTAGACTATGTGCTAGCACATTACTATATCAGCCCCAAAGCTGGACCACATGCCAGCACTGTGCTAAATTGGTCTCACAGCTGGATTATGTGGTAGCACTGTGCTATATCAGTCTCACAGCAAGGCTATCTGCTAGGACTGTGGTATATCTCTCTCACAGCTGGACTATGTGCCAGCCACAGTGCTATATCAGTCTCACAGTTGGGCTATGTGCTAGTACTCTGCTATTTCTGTTTCACAACTGAAGTATGTGGTCTCACTGTTCTATATCAGTCTCACAGCTGGTCTTTGTGCTAGCAATGTGCTTGATCAATCTCACAAATGGACTATATGCTAGCACTGTGCTATATCAGTGTCACAGCTGGAATATGTGCTAACACTGCTATATCAATCTCATAGATCGATTATGTGCCAACGGTGTGCTTTATCAATCTCACAGCTGGACTATGTGCTAGCACTGTGCTATGTCAATCTCACAGCTGGACTATGTGCTAGCACTGTGCTATATCAGTCTCACAGCTGGACCATACCCTAACACTGTGCTATATCAGTCTCACAGCTTGGCTATGTGCTAACACTGTGCTATATCAGTCTCACAGCTGGTCTGTGTGCTAGCACTGTGCTATATCTGTTTTGCCAATGGACTATGTGCTAGCACTGTGCTGTATCAATCTCACAGCTGGACTATGTGCTACCAATGTGCTTTATCAGTCTGAGCTGGACTATGGGCTAGCAGCTTTTGGAGCAATCAAATTCTGAAATGAATCGTCTTCAGTCAAGTCAAGACTGGCATCCTTTTATGAGGAATTGCCAGTGCTGGAAGTCAAAGACAGCCTTAAATCTCCACCATGGATCTTGGGCACAATCCTTCAGTCCCTCAGGGAAATCAGTGTCAGCACCCTCTCCTTATATGAGGTTGAGAGTGTTTAGCACACCACCACCAATATGACCTCTTTCTGCCTTATTTCTCCTTTTATTATTTTGGTGGTTGTTTGCTCGTTTCTAAAACATAGCCCATGCTTTTAATAAAAACCAAACAAATGCAGATGCTGTAAATCAGAAACAGCAACAGAATTTGCTGGAAAAGCTCAGCAGGTCTGGCAGCATCTGTGAAGAGAAATCAAAGTTATGGATGAGCAGTTGAACAGATAAAGGAATCGATAACAATCTGACCAATATCTCTGTCTCAGGCTTCGTGCAGTGCTCCAGCGAAGCTCTGCACATGCTGGAAGAACAGCCCATTTCCACTTGGGGACCCTGCAGCCCTCTGGACTTAATATCGATTTATTTATTTTGGGCCTGAACTCTCCCATGTCCTATTCCCCTACCCCACCCACAGACCTTGTTGTCACATAGGAGAAAGTGAGGACTGCAGATGTTGGAGATCAGAATCAAGAGTGTGGTGTTGGAAAAGCACAGCTGGTCAGGCAGCATCTGTGGATGGAGGAGAATTGAGGTTTTGGGCAAAAGGCTCATTCCTGATGATGGGCTTTTATCACATACTTTGCCATTACACACTACCATTGTTAGCCACTAACAATTCCCATTAATAGCTATTCACCCTACCAGCCAGATTTGTTATCCTCTCCTTTGTCTGTCCGACTGTTCTTCTCTCTTTATCAGCTCTGTCTCCACCTGTCAATAACTCCTTAACCCTTCTTCCACCCTATCTTCTGCATGTAAACTGACATTTCCTCGCTACCATCAATTCTGAGGAAGGGTCACCAGACCTGAAATATTAAGTCTGATTTCTCTTCACAGATGCTGACTGACCAGCTGAGCTTTTTGTTTCCCACATTACTATTCTTTCCAACATAACACATCTCTTCTGTTAATCTAGTTTCGCACATAGCGTCCTTAGTAAGGTTACCATGAAGGACTGTCCTTCTCAGCCTCTCCCCTTGTCTGTAGTCTGGTGACCTCTGGGTTAAATCACCACCAGTCACTTCTCTGAGTGAGCAGCACTGTGGTCCTTTGGGACTATGGTAATGTTATGAAGCTGCCAGGAAATCTTGCTCACTGGGTTCTTGATTCTCAATGGAAATTTTTTTGTTGAACATTTTGAATTATTTCTGAAGTGTTCCCCAATATTTCACCATACCCTTTAATCTAATTACCCAAACTACCTTAGCAGGTTTTCTACTCATACCCTAACTGTTTTCATCAGAGGAACTTATTAGTTTTTGATTTGTGATTACCCATTCTCTGAGATTCTCTTTAAGTTCCTTTTGCAATTCAGTGTTTCCAATGTAACCCTCCCCATTTATTGACAGAACACTACCAGTTGTATGTGCCTGAGTCTGCCGCTGTGGATACAGCTGTTGGTAAGATCAAAGCAACAGATGCTGACATTGGAGTGAATGCAGACATGAACTACAGTATCATTGATGGAGACGGTTTAGGCATTTTCACCATTTCTACAGACAAAGACACCAGGGAAGGAGTTATTATTCTGAAGAAGGTATGTTTTATTTATCTCACTCAAATTGAAATGTCAAAACCCATGTTGTCTCTTGGACTATTAACAAGCAACTTATCTGTGTGATCTCTTTGTGAAATCAGGCACTCAATTATGAAAAGAAAAAGGTGTTTTCTATAAAAATTGAAGGAGAAAACACGCACATTGATCCTCGTTTCTGGAATCTGGGCCCATTCAAAGACACTACGACTCTGAAGATTATCGTTGGTGACGTAGATGAGCCTCCTGTGTTCTCATTACCCTCTTACACGATGGATGTTACTGAAAACTCCAAACCAGGAACCCTGGTGGGAGCAGTTACAGCAGAAGATCCCGACAGCGCCAAAAACCTAATCAGGTAGGGGCATCTTCCCAATAATGTCCATATTTCATTACAGCTGTATGTTTTAACTTTATTCATCAGTCATAGGGACACAATTCAAGATAGCAGCTGACAGCAGTTACTAAAGTCCTCTTGATTGAATTTCTGAATGTTCAATTATATTAAAGCGTATCCATACTTAGTCTTCGAAAGAGCCTTGGAATTCCAAGCACTTGATTCATTTTAATTGAATTCTATTTGAGGTTAATGGTCTATATTTTCAGAATACAACATTATACAAGTTTATTGTCTAGAACAGCATTAATTTGTTCACTCCAAAGAATTGTTTCATTTTCAGGATGAGTTGTAGTGCAGTGGCGTAGCTGAGTGAAGGGTTAAAAAATGATCAGCTAGTTGTACTGCTGTGAATCCCCTGCTTCACAATGTCAGAAGGAGAGAAAGTGAAAAGGAGAATGAGACATGGAAATAAAGGTCTATTTATTTGCACAAATATGGTTGTGCAACATTTATAAACAATCTAACAAGAACTAAACAGAAGAATGATTTGTGTAATAGCATTATGACTTTATATTGTCTTGAATATAAACTCAAACATATAATGAGAAATAACGAGAATGTGGGGAATGTTTGAAACAAATACGCCGAATATTAGGTATGTTGAATTGAGATGTTTTAAAGACTTTACCCAGTTCCAGGATTGGATGTTCAGACTTGGGAGAAATCCTGACCTTTAGAAATAACCACCCATTTCAATGTCCAGTTGAATTGAACAGGATTGGGAGTATAGCTGGCTGATGCAGGAATTGCAGAGGAGACTATTGGTTTCTGGTGTGAACTGAGTGCTAAATCCTACCTGAGGAGTCCAATAATGTTCAAAGTTTCAAAATACCGATTACACATTCAAACATCTCCCCTCACCTCATGTACCACTTGCTCTCAGTGCTTGGTCACTGCTTCACATCTCATACCACCACTGTCCTGTATCCATCTCCAGATCTCCCTACTCACTCCATGACAACCCACTCCCCTTTATTCATCCTGATGTCCCCTCATATCCCATACCATCTTGTGCTTATCTTCTAATTTTATCAGCCCCTCACCAACTCATATCAATCCGACTTACCCCTTTGTCTTTCCTTCTCCATGCCAAATCACCCACTGTGGAAACATCGTCTCCATGTCCTCTCTATCCAGATCTCTCAGTATTCTGTAAGTTTCAATCAGATCCCCCCACCCCCACCATCCTTCTGAACTCCATCAATAAAGACATCAACGGCTCCTCATGTGACAAGACTTTCATCCCTAGGGTCATTTTTATATATCATCTCTGGGCCCCCTTCATGCCAACATATTGTTCCTTAGATGTGGACCCCAAACTTGTCCACAATATTCCAAATGTGGTCTGATTAGAACCTTACGCAGCCTCAGCATACTTCTGTGCTGTTGTATTCGAGCTCTCATGAAATGAATGCTAACATTGCATGTCCACTCCCAGCTGCCAGCTGAACCTGAATGTTAACCTGCAGAGAATCCTGAACTCCCAAGTCCCTTTGTGCTTCAGATTTGCAAATCCTTTACCCTTTTAGAAAATAGGCTAACCTCTTTACTTCACACCGAAGTGCATAATGTACACTTTCCTGCATGGTATTCCATTTGCCACTTCTTTATCCATTATCCTAACCTGTCCACATCCTTTTGCAGCCTGTCCACTTCCTCAACACTACCTGCCTCTATATCTATTTTTGTGTCATCTGCAAACTTAGCAACAATTCCCTCAGTTTGTTTGTCCAAGTTGTTAATGTATCATGTGAATAGTTGCGATCTCAACACTGACCCCTGCGGAACTCCACTGGTAGCCGACTGCCAATCTGAAAAGGATCCCGTGATCCCCATTCCCTGCCTTCTGCCAGTCAGCCAATCCTCTATCTATGCCAATACCTTGTCTGTCACACCATGGGCTGTCATCTTATTTAGCAGCCTCCTGTGCGGACTTCTGGAAATGCAAATAGATCACATCCATTAACTCTCCTTTGTCTAACTTGCTCACTACCTCCTCCGAGAATTGTAATAGATTTATCAGGCATGATCTCCCCTTCACAAAGCCTTCTGATTCCACCCTATTTTACCACACACTTTGACTCTCGTCCTTAGTAATGGACTCTAAAATCTCAGCAATGACAAGGTCAGACTAACTAGCCTATAGTTTCCTGTCTTCTGCCGTCCTCCCTTCTTAAACAGGGATGTTACATAAGCTATTTTCCAGTCCTCTGAGACCCTCACTGACTCTATTGATGCCTGAGAGATCACCACCAATGCTTCTACAATCTCCTCAGCTATCTCCATCAGAACGTTGGGTGTAGTCCATCAGGTCTGGGTGATGTATCTACCTTCAGATCGTTCAGCTTCTCCAGCAGCCTCTCCTTCATGTTAGCTGCTATACTGACCTCGGCCCCCTTACTCTGTTGAAGAACTGGTGCAATCTGTTTGTTGGAGGTGGACCATCAAAGTTACTAAGGAGGGCGTTCCAAGATTCTGACCCTGGGTGACACTCTCAATAAAACTGAGATTATCTGAAACTCTTGATCACAGCAACACTCATTCATCTCTCAATCCTATGCTCACTAACTTACTTGAACTTCTGGTTAAGCAATGTGTTGATTTTAAAATTTGCATCTTTGTTTACATATTCCTGCATGACCTCAACCATGCTTTTTCTCTGCAACCTCCTCCAACCCCACAACTCTCTAAGATATCTATGCTCCCTTAATTCTGACCTCTTGAACATCTCCAATTTTAATTTCTGTACTGTGGTAGCTGTCTCTCCAGCTGTACTGCTCCTTAACTCTGGAATTACCTCCCTGAACACTTCTGACTCTCTATTCTCTAACGTCCATTAGAATGATGCTTAAACCTCCCACTTTGACAAACTGTTGACCAACTGACCCTAACATTTCCCTTTCAGTCCTTTTGACTCACGGACCCTAACATCTCCCTTTTGTCAGTCTTTGTTTTCCAATGGGCATGCAATGTAACAATTGAGATGGTTTAAGGCATGTAAGATGCTATATAAATACATTACTTTTATTTTTATACATTACTACTGTTATTGTTCAGTCTGTGGTCATTAAACCAGTAAAATGAATGCAAAGATAAAAATTTCAATGCATTATTTAAATATCTTTACACCAATACTTACAATAATGAAGCTCCCTTGACTGATGAATTCATAAATTTCAGGAAAAAGGCTCAGAATGAGGAGTCAATTAGTTTTAAACTCAAACATGCTTCGAGGTAGTAAGATCATATGTTTTCCAAAAGCTTTGGAGTTAATACAGTCTGTGATAGCAACGAGCTGGAGTAAACTTGGTAAATCTTTTACTCAGAAAAGAGTCTTGGTCAGTTTAATATTTAAAAACCTCTGGGGATTTAGAGAAGGAATGAATAATTTAGCTTAAGCTTTCAGAAAAAAATGCATTTTCTTTTTGTACATTAAGTTAAAGGGCAATGTCATTTTTCAATTTGATTTTACCATTTTGAAAAAACAACAACTGCATGATGGGTAGAGAGATACTTTATCAGCACCAGGGATTGTCAAGTCACATCCATCATTTCAGTTTTAGCCTTTAATTTGAAACAAACAAGACGGCAGAGAGATGGTGCAGTGAATTAGCAGAGTTTTGTCCATCCCTAACACAGAAGATTGGACCAGACAAGATGTCTGACTTTAATCTATCTGCCTTTCAGTCTAAATTAACATTGAGAAGGGATTAATATTTTCAGCAGAGAGTGAACCAGCAGGATAGTGAGTGCATCATCTGAAGGATTCATAATACTGTGAGTATTCAGAGGTTCAGTCAAAGCACATTTCTTTTCCCTGCTGTGTAAAAGGAACATTAGAGCTGACTCTGCAATTATTTTCTTGCTGAAAATGTGGATTAAAAATTGGAAAAGAGTTCCATTCTCCAGCACTGACACGTCTTTCATTCTAGGGAAGTTACTGTGGGCATTATAAATGAGCAATAAAAGGACGGACTGAAAAAGTGAAAATTGCTTTCAGTTTTGTAAAGATAAAATACTGAGACTGCTATAAATCCAAAGTAAAATCAGAAAGTGTTGGAAAGTCTCAGAAGACTTCAAGAGGGGAACATAGACATAATGAGTGCCTGACGGGAGAGATTGGGCCAGCTCACCTCCCTGCAGCCCTGGAATAGGCAGAACTCCATTTCACATAGTTTTGGCAATTGTTTGCCTAAAGTTATAGCTTCTAAACATCTCAGGAAGGACATCCCAACTCCCAAGAGCTTGTTGTTAATCATCAGGCAGACGTATACAAATTCAAACAGAGCTGTTTATTTTTGTGAACAGGTGCTACAAAGTGACAGAATGCTCTCGGCTCCCATGCTTATTGGGCCACATAACTTGATGTAAAATAAAATGACTGCCCTCTCTTTCTTTATTTTTGTATCCATGCTTTGGATGTGCACATCACATTTATTGAGTGTCCCTTGCCCATTGAGAAGGTGAGGATGAACTGCCTTCTTGAACCACTGCAGTCCATGTGCTGTAGGTTGACTCACAATACCTTGAAGGAGGGAATTCCAGGAGTTTGAACCAGCAACATTGAAGGAATGGCAATATATTTCCAAGACAGGATACTGAGTGGCTTGGAGGGGAAGTTGAATGTGGTAGTGTTCCCATGCATCTGTTGCCCTTGTCCCTCAAGATAGAAGTGGCAGGGGGTTAAGAAAGTGCTGTCTGAGGAGACTGAATACATTTCTGCAGTGCATCTTGTAGATGGTACACACTGCTGCTACTAAGCATCAGTGGTGGAGCTAGTAGATGGTTATGCATCAATCAAATGGGGGACTGCTTTGTCCTGGGTGGTGTCAAATTCTTGTGTGACAAGTATTTCATCCCACTCCTGCCTTGTGCCTTATTGATGATGGACAGGCTTTGGGGAGTCAGGAGGTGAAGCATCGATGAAGCTCTCACAGCTTTCTCGTTAACAATGTAATTGTTAAGGGTTTTGTGGAGCAGTGGTAGTGTCCCTTCCTCTAGGCCAGTAGCTCTGGAACAATGTCCCACCACAGGGTATGCAACATGTGAATTTGTATCTTTCCACGTGTAACTAGATTGTTGGAAAAAACAACAAAATTGCTTGCAGCCAAATGTTTCAAATCCCCTCTGCCAACTGAGATCCAAGTGCTGAAACCTCATAAATCAAAATCAAAATAGAAGGCAAAAAAAAATGAGATATTAAAACCTCAGATCAAATCACATAGCCATCATTACCAAATGGTACTATTTGGATCTACTTACTGTTGAAGTTCCCCAAGGAATCCATGAACTCAATGTTGAACTATAGCAGTCAAGAAGGGCACAGGTTTGATATTCAATTTAGATTCATTCAAAAAATTACAGCTGAGTCACTCAGTCTGTCTGGTTTGGTGGTATCACTGTAACCTTTATTTAAAGCTAGCTCTCCCTGACTCACTGTTATCAGTTCCCCAGAACGATCCCTCACCAACTGAATACACAGGTACAACCAATAAAAGGTCACAGAGCAAAAACATTACTCTGTATTTCTCTCCACCAACATTCTCTGATCTTCTGGATATTTCCCACATCTTTCCTTTTCATTTCAGGTTTTTACTGTACACATTATTTTACTTTTTAGTGTGTTAGGAATTTAGGAGAAACCTCATTGCTGTGAGATTGGTGAGAAAGTGGTACTTGCTGTCACAGGGAGTGAATGGAGGAATAAGCATCGGTCAAGTCACTGGGAAGAAACAAACAGAGAAAAATTTTAATGGGATTGGACTAAAGAGGGTAGGAACAGGGACATTATCATATAAAACTGTTGGGCTTAAAAGATCCGTTTCTGTTTCTGCTGATCAAACAGCAATTGCTTCTCCAAGAAATTAATGAAAGAAACTTTGAAAAACTGCAGAAGCAGCTGACACCACCCCCACTGTCTGAGAATGCTCTGATTTTCACCCAGCTGATAAATAATGGTTGATCAGTAGAAGGTTCAGCCCTACCTAGAACACACTCAGTACTTCTGCACAAATAGATTTTTGCTCTGTTTTTCATGTTATAGATGATCCATCTCTTACTCTGATTGCCAGCCGACAGATATGGAATAATTTGAGACAGACACCCTCTGGAAATGAAGTTGAGGAATTAGGATGGGGTAATGGGCCAGAATACTCCACAGATAGATGGCCTGCCCTTTTGTATTGCTCTTTCTGGAGTGGAATTCCAGAAATATGAGACTCTAACCGTTCTGTCATAAAAGAGAAATATATAACTATGTGATGAGAAACTCAATGCAGACTGAATGCTAAATCTGTAAGTGAATACATCTTAAGTTCCGACTCCCATACTGATTTTATCCTTAAAGAATGATTGCTTAATTTAGGTGAAGATTTCTTGAGAGCGATAGTGAGTGGTTTATTCTGTGTTTAATGTTACAAGAGGGGTAGATTAATGTCTTGTACATTTATTATAGATGTTGCTTGACAGAATCTAAGTTCCACAGAGAATTACCTCAGGCAGTATTGCTTTTGGTTTTAACATTCAAATTATTATCCACTTCTAGTGAATATCTTTAAAATTATATTCTCTATGCAACAATATTATGTAATAAAAACTAGAGATCATTATTAAGCAGCTTATCTACTCATAATTATTGAAATGCACCCCATTCTTTGCACTCAATGCTACAGGCTGTATTTATATAAGAGTCATTGAAACAATGAATACATTGATACAATGCAGTGTATGTTACTGAATTTCATTGCATTTTGGTGGATGAGTTAACCTCTTTTTCTTCTTGACTATATTAATTTTTCCCAGAAAGAAAGTTAGTTTTTAAAATAGGAAGGCAGGCCCAGCACAGATAAGTTTGAAAGGAAGTAGATGGAAAAACATCAAACAGCAATCATGGCTCCAAGAAAAACCAATGAAAGAAACATTGAAAGACTGCCGAGGAAGAGCCAACAGCCCTGCCCCACACACCCACCCTCCACTGTCTGAGAGTGCTCTGATTTTAACCAGGCTGATAAATAATGGTTGACCATTAGAGTGTTCAGTCCTGTTTTTAACACACCCAACACTCTTAGATTAGATTACTTACAGTGTGGAAACAGGCCCTTCGGCCCAACAAGTCCACACCGCCCCGCCGAAGCGTACCCACCCATACCCCTACATCTACATCTACATCGACCCCTTACCTAACACTACGGGCAATTTAGCATGGCCAATTCACCTGACCTGCACATCTTTGGACTGTGGGAGGAAACTGGAGCACCCGGAGGAAACCCACGCAGACACGGGGAGAACGCGCAAACTCCACACAGTCAGTCGCCTGAGGCGGGAATTGAACCCGGGTCTCCGGCGCTGTGAGGCAGCAGTGCTAACCACTGTGCCACCGTGCAATCACTGTGCAATCTCTTGCACAAACAGATTTTTTTTCTCTGCTTCTCATGTGATCAGTGTTTCCCAAAATATTCCTTTTCATTGTAAACCTTGTTCTTGTTTTTTTGTGGATACATCTGTGGCTTTGGCCTTGAAGCCAGTTTTTCCTGCTCCTATCAGCTCCAAATTCATGACCCCAAATTTACTTTCATTCTTTCGCCATTTTCATACTAATTCCTTCTTTTTCTGTGTTTCACATCAATATAATGCTTCACATTTCCTGGTCTGTCCTTCCTCCACATTAAAGGATGTGCTTCAAATGTTAAGGTTTTGTTTGAATTACTACATTTTGACCCAGCTCCTCATTTTTCTAACTAACACAGAAAATGACAAAGAAACTCAGTAGGTCTGTGAAGAGAGAAATAGTTAACATTTTGAATCTGATATGATTCTTCTTCAGAACTGAAAAGAATTGGAAGATGGTGTTGTTACACTTTTGAAAGAGATGTTGGAGGAACAAGGGAATCAGATGGTGTGGAGTCTCAGTGCAGGAAGACTCTCATCAGATATGACACAGTGTGTATCATTCTGATGTTTGAGTCCAGAGATTTTTGATACAATTCTCACACTAGATTCTTGGAGCCATATTCTAGACTGACATGTCAGAGTGATAGTGAAGGGGTACTGCACTGTTGGTGATGCTGCCTAGCAATTAAAATGAGGTCCTGTACAAACTCTAAGGCTGAGATGAATGAGTCCACAACATTGTTTGAAGAGCAGATCATTATTCATGGCATCCTAACCAATATGTGTGCCCCAACCAACATCATTAGAATGGATGATCCAGTCGCTACTTTAGTGCTGTTTATTAGAGATGGTCATGTGCTGATTGGTCATTGTGATTCTTCCCACAGTACTTCAGTGACTGTGCTTTGGTGATATGTTTTGGTCAGTCTTCAGGGTATAGGAGCCCTGTATAAATGCAAAGTTACTCTTCCACTTTTATTTTCCATTTTAGTTCCTGAAAGAAATGTTGCTAACTTTTCCATTCAGACAAGAGCTTGTGGGGACTATCATTGGGAGGCTTTATAACCTTAACACATGATTTCTCTTAATTAATGGACAGCTCACTGTAAAGAGAATGATTTTTTTGTTTTATAAGGTGTATGATTTACTTAATATCTATTTGTATAATATTTGATATGTCTATATTATATATATATTAGAGTGTGAATTTTGAATTAGTCACTTGTGAGTTTTGTTCAATGCTTACAGGGAGTTCAATAATAATTAACTCATTTAGTTTTTCAGGAACCATACTAATATTTAAATTAGTATGTGTCAGGTAGCACCTAACTGCAGAATTTTCTGGAGTTATTCATGACGTGAATTTGTTTGTATTGTTAGAGTATTACAATTAGAGACAGCAAATAGTAAAATGCATTTTCTCGGTTTTGCTTTCAAATAATCAAGGATTGATTTTAGTGCGGGAGAAACTAGAGATTTGAAAAATATTTGGGTCATTCATAGAAGACAGCATGGGTTACAATGTAAGAATGGTTTCTCCTGGAGAAAGATGTTAGTTTAAAACCATTCAGAAATAGATTCCCTCAGTGTAAGGGTTGTAATTATAAAATTCCAGTCCAGAGATATTTCATTAGAAATCTGAAGGAATTATTTGAAGCTAAGAAGGAGGAAATTCCATTGCATTAATAATCAAGGAAGAAGCTATCAAGCTCTCAAGACTGGGAATTGAAAGAAATGGTTAAGACCAACGTACAGATGTGACAGAGAAGGAAACTCGATCTGATGTTTGAATACTGGCATTGGATAGGCATGTGGAGGATAGTGGGCTAGTATAGGTTAGGTGGGCTTGGATCGGTGCAACATCGAGGGCCAAAGGGCCTGTATTGCACTGTATTCTTCTATGTTCTACTGTAAAGTGATGGTGTTGGGATCAGAAGATTTTACTGAATGTTTTGAAATCTTGATTGAATGTAATTAGTTTGGTCTGTTCTACTTTATCCACACTTATTTTGTATAATAATTGTTAAAACTAAATTTGCAACATGATGCTATATTTTAGTGAAAGACTGCTTTGTGTTGTTTTGGAAAAAAATACTATCAAACTTTAAGTATAGAATCTGTCTTTTCCAGTGGTGACATCAGTTGTTATCATAATGCTTAAGACAATTGTTTAACTGGAATATTTTTAGTGCAATTAATCTTTTAGATTCAGTGTCAATCAAAGAAATGTAAGTAGTTGTTTGATAATGTAGAACTCGAGTATTGCTGAAAGGGAGCCACACTCAATAGAACCTAGAACAATACAGCGCAGAACTGGGCCTTTCACCCTTGAGGTTGAGCCGACCTGTGAACTAATCTAAGCCAATCCCCCTACACTATCCCATCATCATCCATGTGCTTATCCAAGGACTGTTTGAATGCACCTAATGTGACTGAGTTAACTACATTAGCAGATAGAGCCTTACCACTCTCTGAGTGAAGAACCTGCCTCTGACATCTGTCTTAAATCTATCACCCCTCAATTTGTAGTTATGTCCCCTCGTACAAGCTGTCATCATCATCCTAGGAAAAAGACTTTCACTGTCTACCCTATCTAATCCTCTGATCATCTTGTATGTCTCTATCAATTCCCCCTTAGCCTTCTTCTCTCCAATGAGAAAAGGCCCAAGTCCCTCAGCCTTTCCTCATAAGACCTTCCCTCCAGACCAGGCAACATCCTGGTAAATCTCCTCTGCACCTTTTCCAATGCTTCCACATCCTTCCTGTAATGGGGCGACCAGAACTGTACACAAAATTCCAAGTGTGGCTGCACAAGTGTTTTGTATTGTTGCAGCATGACTTTACAGCTCTGGAACTCAATCCCTCTATCAATGAAACCTAACACACCGTATGCCTTCTTAACAGCACTGTCCACCTGGGTGGCAACTTTCAGGGATCTATGTACATAGGCTCCACGATCCCTCTGCACATCCACATGACCAAGAATCTTTCCATTGACCCAGTATTCTGCCTTCCTGTTATTCTTCCCAAAGTGAATCACCTCACACTTAGTTGCATTGAACTCCATTTACCACCTCTCAACCCAATTCTGAAGTTTATCCAAGTTCCCCTGCAACCTGTAACATTCTTCCACACTGTCCACTACTCCACCGACTTTAGTGTCATCTGTAAACTTACTAATCCATCCACCCATGCCTGCGTCCAAGGCATTTATAAAACTGACAAACAGCAGTGGCCCCAAAACAGATCCTTGTGGCACACCACTAGTAACTGGACTCCAGACTGAATATTTTCCATCAACCACCACTCACTGCCCTCTTTCAGAAAACCACTTTCTAATCTAAACTGCTGAATCACCCTCAATCCTATGCCCCTGCATTTTCTCCAAAAATCTACCATCTGGAACTTTATCAAAGGCTTTACTGAAGTCCATGTATACCACGTCAACTGCTCTACCCTCATCTACATGCCTGGTCACCTTCTCAATAAACACTCAATGAGGTTTGTGTGACACGACCTGTCCTTGACGAAACCATGCTGACTATCTGAAATCAAATTGTTGTTGCAAGATGATTATAAATCTTATCTCTTATAATCCTTTCCAAACCTTTTCCTACAACAGACATAAGGCTCCTTGGATGCTGCCTGAACTGCTGTGCTCTTCCAGCACCACTAATCCAGAATCTGGTTTCCAGCATCTGCAGTCATTGTTTTTACCTATAAAGCTCATTGGTCTATAATTACCTGGGTCATCTCTACTGCCCTTCTTGTACAAGGGCATAACATTTGCAATCCTCCGGTCCTCTGGTACTAAACCTGTAGACAACGTCAATTCAAAGATCAGGCCAAAGCCTCCGTCATCTTGTCCCTAGTTTCCCAGAGAATCCTCGGATAAATCCCATCCAGCCCAGGGGACCTACTACTTTCACACTTTCTAGAATAGGTAACACCTCCACTTTACTAACCTCAATCCTTTTTACTCTAATAGCCCATATCTCAGTCTTCTCCTGTATAATATTCTCCTTTTGCTGAGTGAAAACAGATGAGAAATATGCATTTAGCACCTCTCCGATCTCCACAGGGTCCACACACAACTTCCCACTTCTGTCTTTGACTGGCCCTATTCCTACCCAGTCATCTTTTTCTTCCTCACATACCTATAGAAAGCTTTAGGGTTCTCCTTTATCCTACCTACTCAAGACTGCTCATGTCCCCTCCTTGTTCTTCTTAACTCTCTCTTTAAATCCTTCCGAGCTGATCTGTAACTCTCCATCACCTCAGTTGAACCATCTCATCTCAACATCACATAAACCTCCCTCTTCCACTTAACAAGCGATACAATTTCTTTAATAAATAAACCGTGGTTTCCTTACCTTATCACTTCCTCCTTGCCTGACAGGGACATACCTATCAAGGGCATGCAATATTTGTTCCTTAAACCAGTTCCGAATTTCAATTGTCTGCATCCCCTGCATTTTGCTACCCCATTCTATACCTTCTAGGTTTTGCCTAATCACATTATAGTTACCCTTCCCCCATCGATAACTCTTGCTCTGTGGCATGTACCTATCCCTTTCCATTGCTCAACTAAATGTAACCGAATTATGGTCACTCTCTCCAAAGTGCTCACCTATCAATAGATCAAACACCTGGCCTGGTTCATTACCAAGCACCAGATCAGTGTGACCTCCCCTCCTACCGGCCCTTCAACATACAGTGTCAGGAAACCCTCCTGTACACATTGGACAAAAACAGATCCATCTGACATACTAGAGTTATAGCATTTCCGGTTAATGTTGGGGAAGTTAAAGTCTCCCATAATGACCACCCTGTTCCTTTCACTCCTACCCAGAATCATTTTGCCAATTCTTTCCTCCACTTCCCTGGAACTCTGCGGAGGCCTATAAAAATTTCCCTGCAATGTGAGCTCACCTCTCCTGTTTCTAACCTCAGCCCATACCACCTCAGTAGACGAGTCCACACCAAACGTTCTTTCAGCCACTGTTATACTGTCCTTAACTTTGTTCATGGAATGCCCTGCCAGTAGCAGTAGTGGACTCTCCCTCTTTATGGGTATTTAAGCGGGCATTGGATAGGTATATGGAGGATAGTGGGTTAGTGTAGGTTAGGTGGGCTTTGATCGGCGCAACATCGAGGGCTGAAGGGCCTGTACTGCGCTGTATTCTTCTATGTTCTATGTTCTATAACTAACAAAGCCACATTTCCCCTCTTTTACCACCTTCCCTGATCTTAATGAAAGATCTAAACCCTGGAACCTGCAACATCCATTCCTGACTCTGCTCTATCCATGTCTCTGAAATGGTCACAACATCGAAGTCCCAGGTACCTATCCATGCTGCAAGCTCACCTAAATTATTCCGGATACTTCTGGCATTGAAGTAGACACACTTCAAATCAGCTTGCTGTCTGTCAGCACATTCCTGTGACCATGAAATCCTATCCCTGTCCTCCTTAGTCTCATCCTCCTGTGCACTGCAACTACACCTCCTGTTCCCATCCCCCTGCTGAGCTAGTTTAAACCCTTTTCATTTGGCACTCCGTGGACAAGAAGTACCAAAGTAGTGGGGAAACAATAGTTGCACAATATAAGAGAGTAGAGATTCCACACTGCAGGGATTCTATGATTCTGGTACTAATTGATTAGTGAACTCTGATATGTGTAAAGTGTTTTCACTGGAGAATGAACCAGTTAATGATGACTGGCAGTTAGCTGCCAAGCTCTGTTTATATTTTAAACCATCAGGTTGACTCTGATTGGTCAAGGAACTGCCCTGAGAAATGAATCAGAGACTGACTATTTTGTTGAGGTCAACTGATCTGAATAGATATCAGAAAGTCTCTGGTTCATGTCTCATGGCAATCTGGTTTAAAATTTAAACAAAGCTTCACATTTAATTGCAAGTCATCTTGAACTGGTACATTCTCCATGGTAATGCCTCAACCAATCAAATCACCAACCACTCTCCTCTCAAATGTTGTTACCCCTTTGCTTTGAAAATTCTTGTGAATGGTCCTGATGAATGCAAGACAGAAATATTCAACAAAATACTCTCAGAGCACAGAACATAGAATACTACAGCACAGTACAAGCCCTTCGGCCCGCAATGCTGTGCTGAGCATTTATCTGGATCTAACATCAACCTAACTAACACACCCCTCAATTTACTACAGTCTATGTGCTTGCTCAGCCGTCGCTTAAATGTCCCTAATGTCTCTGACTCTACTATCACCACTGGCAGTGCATTCCACGCACCCACCACTCTCTGCATAAAGAACCTACCTCTGGCACCTACCTCCAATCACCTTTAAATTTTTACCCCTCGTGACAAGCATCTCTGTCCTAGGGAAAAGTTCCTGGCTATCTACTCTATCAAGTCACCATTCTTCCTTCTTCTCTTCATATGAAAAGCCCAAACTCACTCAATCTCTCTTCATTAGACACACCCTCCAATCCAGGTAGCATCCTGGTAAATCTCCTGTGCACTCGCTCTAAAGCATTTACATTCTTCCGATAGTGAGGTGACCATAACTGGACACAATATTCCAAATGTGGTCTAACCAGGATTTTATAGAGCTGCAGCAAAGCTTTGTGGCTCTTCAACTCAAGCCCCCTGTTAATGAAAGCCAAAACACCAGACACCTTCTTAACAATCTTCTCAACTTGGGAGGCAACTTTGAGGTATCTATGGATGTGGACCCCAAGATCCCATTGTTCCTCCATGCTGCCAAGATACCTAGCTTTAACTCTGTATTCAGCATTGAAACTTGACCTTCCAAAATGAATCACTTCACATTTATTCAGTTTGAACTCCATCTGCCACATCTCAGCCCAGCCCTGCATCCTGTCAATGACATCTTGTAGTCGAGAGTGAGGTGCTGGGAAAGCACAGCAGGTCAGGCAGCATCTGAGGAACAGGAGGATCGAGGCTTTGGACATACGCCCTTCATCAGGCTTACGCCTGAAACATCGACTCTCCGGCTCCTCAGATGCTGCCTGACCTGCTGTGCTTTTCCAGCACCACACTCTTGACTCTGATCTCTAGCATCTGCGGTCCTCACTTTCTCCCAATATCATGTTGTCGCCTGCAATAGCCCTCAATACTATTTCCAACACCACTGACCTTTGTGTCATCGGTAAACTTACTAACCCACCCTTCCACTTCTTCATCCAAGTAATTTATAAGAACTACAAAGAGCAGAGACCCAAGAACAGATCCCTGTAGGACACCATGGTCACTGGCCTCCAGGCGGAATACTTTCCATCCACTACCACTCACTGTCTTTTTTCAGCTAGCCAATTCTGTATCCAGACAGCCAAACCTCCCTATATCCTATACCTCCTAACTTTCTGAATGAACCTACCGTGGGAAACCTTATCAAATGCCTTACTGCAACTTGTCTCAGAACATCCTTAAAGAACTCAATAAGGTTTGTGAGGCATGATCTGACCCTCACAAAGCCATGCTGACGATCTTTAATCAAACTATGGCTTCCAAATAGTTATAAATCTTATTTTTCAGAATCCTTTCCAATACCTTGCTTACCAAAGCTGTAAGACTGACTGGTCTGTAATTCCCAGGGATTACCCTATTCCTTTTCTTGAGCAGAGGAACAGCATGTGCCTCCCTCCACTCAGCTGGCACTACTCCTGTGGAGAGTGAGGATGCAAAGAGGCACAGCAATCTCATTCCTCACTTCCCACAGTAACCTTGGATACATCTGGTCAAGTGCTAGGGACTTTTCTATCTTGGTGATTCCCAGAATTTCCAGCACATCCACTTTCTTAATATCAATCTGTTCAAGACTATTAACTTGGTCCCCGGTGTTCTCACTATCAACAAGGTCCCTCTCCCTAGTGAATATTGAAGCAAGACACTCTTTTAGCACCTCCCCTACCTCTTCAGACTCCAGGCACAAGTTCCCTCCACTATCCCTGATCAGCCCTACCCTCTCTCTGATCATTCTCATATTCCTCATGTAAACGTAGAACGCCTTTGGGTTTTCCATATAAAAGCAAATTACTGCGGAGGCTGGAATCTGAAAGGAGAGAAAAGAGCTGACGTTTCGACAAAGCTTTGACAAAGGGTTAGTTAGACTCGAAATGTCAGCTCTTTTCTTTTCTTACAGATGCTGCCAGACCTGCTGAGATTTTCCAGCATTTTCTCTTTTGGTTTTGGGTTTTCCCTAATCCTTCCTGCCAAGGCTTTCTCGTGCCCCCTCCTCACTCTCCTCAGTCCATTTTTGAGTTCTTTCCTAGCTACCTTGTAATCCTGTAAAGCTGTGCCAGATCCTTGCTTCCTCATCCTTAAGTAAGTTTCCTTCTTCCTCTTGATGAGAAGCTCCTCTTCTCTTGTCATCTAAGGCTCCTTCTCCTTCCCATTCCTTGGCAGTGGGACAAAGTTATCCAGCACTCACAACAAGTGCTCCTCAAACAGCCTCCACATTTCTGCTGTGCCTTTCCCATAGAACAATTGTTCCCAATTTACACTCAACACTTCTTGTCTAATAGCAGTGTAATTTCCCCTCCCATAATTAAATACATTCCCATCCTCGGCGAAAGTGAGGACTGCAGATGCTGGAGATCGGAGCTGAGAATGTGATGCTGAAAAAGCACAGCAGGTCAGGCAGCATCCGAGGAGCAGGAGAGTTGACATTTTGGGCAAGAGCCCTTCATCATGACACAAAGCTGGGTGGCAGGGTGAAATGTGAGGAGGATATTATGAGAATACAGGGTGATTTAGACAGGTTAGGTGAGTGGACGGATGCATGGCAGATGCAGTTTAATGTGGATAAGTTTGTGGTTATCCACTTTGATGGCAATAACAGGAAGGCAGATTACTATCTAAATGGAATCAAGTTAGGTAAAGGGAAAGTACAATGAGATTGAGGTGTTCTTGTAACACCATCAGTCAACGAAAGCAAGCATGCAGGTACAGCAGGTAGTGAAGAAGGCTAATGGCATGCTCGCCCTCATAACAAGAGGAATCGAGTATAGAAGCAAAGAGGTCCTTCTGCAGCTGTACAGGGCCCTGGTGAGACCGCACCTGGAGTATTGTGTGCAGTTTTGGTCTCCAAATTTGAGGAAGGACATTCTGGCTTTTGAGGGAGTGCAGCATAGGTTCACAAGGTCAATTCCCGGAATGGCGGGACTATCTTATGTTGAAAGATTGGAGCGACTGGGCTTGTATACACTTGAGTTTAGAAGACTGAGAGGGGATCTGATTGAGACGCATAAGATTATTAAAGGATTGGACACTCTGGAGGCAGGAAACATGTTTCCGTTGATGATTGAGTGCCGAACCAGGGGACACAGTTTAAAAATAAGGGATAGGCCACAGAGTTGAGGAGAAATGTCTTCACCCAGAGAGTGCTGGATATATGGAATGCTCTGCTCCAGAAGGCAATGTCTCTGGATACTCTCAAGAAAGCGATGGATAGAGCTCTTGAAGAGAGTGGAATCAAGGGTTATGGGGATAAGGCAGGAACAGGATACTGATTGAGGATGATCAGCCATGATCATAATGAATAGTGGTGCTGGCTCGGAGGGCCAAATGGCCTACTCCTGCACCTATTGTCTATTGTCGATTCTCCTCCTCCTAAGATGCTGCCTGACCTGCTGTGCTTTTCCAGAAACCACACTCACGACCACCTTCCCATACTGTCTGTTCCTATCCCTCTCCATGTCTATGACAAAGGTGAGGCAGTTGTGGTCAGTGTCACCAAAATACTCTCCCACCGAGAGATCTGACACTTGGCCTGGCTCATTGCCTAACACCAAATCCAATATGGCCTTCCCCCTAGTCAGCCTATCTACATATTGAGTCAGGAATCCTTCCTGGACATATCTGACAAAATTAACTCCATCCAGACCATCTACACTAAGGAGGTTCCAATCATTATTGGGGAAGTGGAAGTCATGACAACAACTCTGTTCCATCAGTACCTTTCCAAGATCTGCTCTACAATCTCTCTGGGGTAAAACAATGACTGCAGATGCTGGAAACCAAATACTGGATTAGTGGTGCTGGAAGAGCACAGCAGTTCAGGCAGCATCCAACGAGCAGCGAAATCGACATTTCGAGCAAAAGCCCTTCATCAGGAATAAAGGCAGTGAGCCTGAAGCATGGAGAGATAAGCTAGAGGAGGGTGGGGGTGGGGAGAGAGTAGCATAGAATACAATAGGTGAGTGGGGGAGGAGATGACGGTGATAGGAGAAGGAGGAGAGGGTGGAGTGGATAGGTGGAAAAGGAGATAGGCAGGTCGGACAAGTCCGGACAAGTCAAGGAGATAATGCTGAGCTGGAAGTTTGAAACTAGGATGAGGTGGGTGAAGGGGAAATAAAGAAACTGTTGAAGTCCATATTGATGCCCTGGGGTTGAAGTGTTCCGAGGCGGAAGATGAGGCGTTCTTCCTCCAGGCGTCTGGTGGTGGGGGAGTGGCGGTGAAGGAGGCCCAGGACCTCCATGTCCTCGGCAGAGTGGGAGGGGGAATTGAAATGTTGGGCCACGGGGCGGTTTGGTTGATTGGTGCAGATGTCTCGGAGATGTTCCCTAAAGCGCTCTGCTAGGAGGCGCCCAGTCTCCCCAATGTAGAGGAGACCACATCGGGAGCAACGGGTACAATAAATGATATTAGTGGATGTGCAGGTAAAACTTTGATGGATGTGGAAGGCTCCTTTAGGGCCTTGGATAGAGGTGAGGAAGGAGGTGTGGGCACAGGTTTTACAGTTCCTGCGGTGGCAGGGGAAAATGCCAGAATGGGAGGGTGGGTCGTAGGGGGGTGTGGACCTGACCAGGTAGTCATGGAGGGAACGGTCTTTGCGGAAGGCGGAAAGGGGTGGGGAGGGAAATATATCCCTGGTGGTGGGGTCTTTTTGGAGGTGGCGGAAATGTCGGCAGATGATTTGGTTTATGCGAAGGTTGGTAAGGTGGAAGGTGAGCACCAGGGGCGTTCTGTCCTTGTTACGGTTGGAGGGGTGGGGTCTGAGGGCGGAGGTGCGGGATGTGGACGAGATGCGTTGGAGGGCATCTTTAACCACATGGGAAGGGAAATTGCGGTCTCTAAAGAAGGAGGACATCTGGTGTGTCCTATGGTGGAACTGGTCCTCCTGGGAGCAGATATGGCGGAGGCGGAGAAATTGGGAATACTGGATGGCATTTTTGCAAGAGATAGGGTGGGAAGAGGTGTAATCCAGGTAGCTGTGGGAGTCGGTGGGTTTGTAAAAAATGTCAGTGTCAAGTCGGTCGTCACTAATGGAGATGGAGAGGTCCAGGAAGGGGAGCGAGGTGTCAGAGATGGTCCAGGTAAATTTAAGGTCAGGGTGGAATGTGTTGGTGAAGTTGATGAATTGCTCAACCTCCTCGCGGGAGCATGAGGTGGCGCCAATGCAGTCATCAATGTAGCGGAGGAAGAGGTGGGGAGTGGTGCCGGTGTAAGATCAACTGTTCTACATAGCCAACAAAGAGACAGGCATAGCTGGGGCCCATACGTGTGCCCATGGCTACGCCTTTTGTCTGGAGGAAGTGGGAGGATTCAAAGGAGAAATTGTTAAGGGTGAGGACCAGTTCGGCCAAACGAATGAGAGTGTCAGTGGAAGGGTACTGTTGGGGAAGTCTGGAGAGGAAAAAAACGGAGGGCTTGGAGGCCCTGGTGATGGCGGATGGAGGTGTAGAGGGATTGGATATCCATGGTGAAGATGAGGCGTTGGGGGCCAGGGAAACGGAAGTCTTGGAGGAGGTGGAGGGTGTGGGTGGTGTCTCGAACGTATGTGGGGAGTTTCTGGACTAGGGGGGATAGGACAGTGTCAAGGTAGGTAGAGATGAGTTCAGTGGGGCAGGAGCATGCTGAGACAATGGGTCGGCCAGGGTGGTCAGGTTTGTGGATCTTTGGAAGGAGGTAGAACCAGGCAGTGCGGGGTTCCCGGACTATGAGGTTGGAAGCTGTGGGTGGGAGATCTCCTGAGGTGATGAGGTTCTGTATGGTCTGGGAGATGATGCTTTGGTGATGGGGGGGGGTGTGGGGTCATGGTTGAGGGGGCAGTAGGAAGAGGTGTCCTTGAGTTGGCGTTTGGCTTCTCCAATCTTTCTGCTGCTATTGGGAGGGGGGGGGGGGTCTATAGAAAACACCGAATAAAATGACTGCTCCTTTCCTGTTACTAACCCCCACCCATCCTGACTCAATTGACAAATCCTCCTCAACAACTTCCTTTTCTGCTGCTGTGATGCCCTCTCTAATGAACAATGTTACTCCCCCTTCTCTTTCAGCAATACTCAAACTAGGACATTTATTTTATTGCTGCTCATATATATGATCATTTTTGAATCCAACTGTGCTGTTTTTGTATCTACAATTATTTCTAAATCCTTTCTGTGAATTAGATACTTTATTCAACATGATGAAGAAGCTGAGAGCTATTTTAACATTGATGCGAACAGTGGGGTTATTAAAACCATGAAGATACTTGATAGAGAAGAGACGCCATGGCTTAACATCACAGTCATTGCATCAGAGCTTGGTAAGTAAGATATAAAATGTTTCACTTTAGGTTGACTGAAAGTAACAAATATGGGGGCTGTCCAGTGGTTTGGATAAAAGCATCAGTGACTGAATTGTGACAGTGCAGGGTGGGGCCATTCAGCCCATTGTATTGTACCAGCTCTTCAAGCCCATATCGTTTCCTGTTGTGCCTTTCTTCATCCCCTTGCACGTTATTTCTATCAAAATAACTATCCAATCCCCTCCTGAATGCTTCAGTTGAACCTACTTCCATCATGTATTCAGGCAGTACATTCCAGACCCTAACTAATTGCTGTGTTTCTTTTTTTTTGCATCACCCTTGTTTTGTTTGCACATCACTTTATATCTATGTCCTCTCATTTCATTTCCTTTTATGGGCAGGAACAGGGTCTGCCTAACTACTCTATCCTGCCTGCACACAATTTTGGAAACCTCTATCAGATCTCTTCTCAAACTTCTTCTCTCCAAGGAGAACAGTGTCAACGTCTTCCATCTCTCCTTATCACTGACATTGCTGGAGCTATTCTTGTAATTCACTTCTCCATTCTCTTCAGTGCACTCACACCTTTAGTATAATGTGGCAGGCACCCGCAACTGTCCACAGTACTCAAGCTGAGGTCTAACAAGTATTCTGTACAAATTCAACATCACCTCCCTGCTGTTGGACTCTATGCTTCAATCAATAAGCTGAGAATACTGTACGCTTTGTTAACTGCTCTCTCCAATTGTTTTACTACCTTCAATGATCTGTGCAGAAATATATCCTGCACCCCTTTAGAATTGTACCCTTATATTATCTTCCAATGTTCTCCCAACCATAATGTATCAGCTCACACTCCTTTACATTGAAACTTATCTGCCACCTGTCCACACACTGCACCAATTTGTAAATGTCCTTTTGGATTTCCACACTATTCTTCTCTATTGTGTTACCTGCAAGCTTTAACCTTGTCCCCTGTACACCAAGATCCAGACCATAAATATAGAACAGGAAAAGCAACGGTCCAAAACCAATGCCTGGGGATCTCCAGTATAAACCATCATCCAGCCCGAAAATTATCCATTGACCAATAGTCTCTGTTTCTGATTTGTATCGACGTTGCTCCTATTGCTTATATATATAGACTTCCTTCACAACTCTATTATGTGGCACTGTATCAAATACACTTTGGAAATGCATGGTTACCACATTCACAGCTTTACCCTCATCGGGCCTTTCTGTTATCTCTTCAAAACAAAACTCCAGCAAGTTTGATAAACATGATTTCCCCTTTAGAAATTCATGCCAACTCTTCTTAACCAACTCACCTCTTTCTATGTTAGAACTAATTCTAGTTGAATAAACACTTCCAGAAGCTTCTCCACCATTGAACTTAAACTGACTGGTCTGTAATTATTCGGCTTATCCTTACAACCTTTCTTGACCAAGGCTGTAGTGGTTACAATTCTCCAGTACACTGACACCTCTCATGACTCTGGGGAAGACTGAAAGTTTGTGGCCAATGCTACCCTATTTTCTGGGGGATTGTGAGGACTGCCAATGCTGGAGAAGTCAGAGTCAAAGTGTGGCATTGGAAAAAGCACAGGTCAGGCAGCATCAGAGGAGCAAGCGAGTTGATGTTAGTACCTATTATTTCTCCGCACCCCTCCCAGTGCTAATGAAGGATTATGCCCACAACATCAACTCTCTTGCTCCTCTTGCTGCCTGACCTGCTGTGCTTTTTCCAGTGCCACATTTTATCAACTCCCAAAATATCTACCTGCACTTCCTTCAAAATCCTTGGATTTATCTCATCAGATATTGATGCCTCCTTGTCAACTTTAAATGTCAACAGTGTATCCAAGATCTCTTCCTTATGATATGTGAACCCTTCTAGTGACAGAGTTTCTTCCTCTGGCACCATGGCCTGTCCTTTTGTAAAGTCCCAGCTGATAGGAAACAGTCCAGCTTCGATTCACTATCCATTTTGGCGCCGTGTTTTACTTCCAATTAACTTTGATTTCCTTCCCCACGGCTACCAACACTGTGAAAGTGAATTCAGTTCATCGCTACTTCATTTGTGAAAGAAGTAACAATCAGTGTTTCACACAGCCATATCCTGTTTATGGGAGAAATAACATGAATTCAGCAATCACCTGGGCTCACCATCAAACTGAATAACACAAACATTAAAAGTTGTACAGTCAATTTAAAAGCGTTGTATGTTTGTACTGAGAGTGGTCATTCTGGTCATACACATAAATAGATTTCATTAAATTGAGACAACACCCTTTGAGTTTTCAGATGTAAATTGGTGGTGGTGAAAATCTTTAGGCCCCACGATAATATAAATTTGGTGAAATGTGTTAATGTATCTATTTGTGCCGGGGGTAAATGCTACTTATTTTGTTGATGATGATTTTTATATTTCACAGATAACCCCTCTCAGCTGACTGAAGTACCAGTTGCCATTCACGTTCTTGATGTAAATGATAATATACCGGAGCTTGCTGAAGATTATGACACAATCCTTTGTGAGAATGCCAAACCTGGTCAGGTACATGAGCAACGTTCTCATTTGCTTAACCACTGTAAATGTCTGATGTATCTGACATGGTACAAAAAACTGCGAGCAACAGAATAACTATATTTCATTGATCAATATTACAATCTTTTATGATCATTTGTAAGAGGAAAAATATATGACAGAGTTTGTTTGTCTAAAATCCATCAGATATTTTTGCATGAATACATATTATGTGTTGATATGTTGCTTCAAATGTTAGTTTAGAAAAATGATTAATTCTATAGGCCAAGTGCTGGACTGTGGACTAGTATAGATTTCCTGGAGCTTTGACCGTACAGACCCGTTGAGCAAAAGGACCCATGTATGGTTGTATGAAGTGTTCATCCAGACTCAGCTAATTTGTTTGATTTTGTTCAGATGATTCAGACTGTACATGCTCTGGACAAGGATGATTTCGCCAATGGACCAGGATTTTCCTTTTCCTTAGTACAGGAACTTCCACCAAATCCGAATTTTACACTGCAGGATAATGAAGGTAATGCTGAAAGTCAGAAAGTAATCCATTTAACCTGGGCACCATGTTAGTTTGTGCTATTTTTGCTGTTTCTAGTCAGGGATTAGAAAATTTCAAAGTGACTTGAGTCTCCACAATCTTCACTGTCAATTCACATCAAAGATAAACATTTGTTCAAAGTGAGAGAATCATTTTCCATCTTAAAAATAAATTAAGCTGACTTAGTAAATACGGTCAATATCAGACGATATTCATTGGCTGCTATTGAGATTTACTGACATAAGAGATTGGAAATCCAAAATATTTCAAAAAACAGATCTCACAGTGGGAGAGCACTTTGGTGACAGTGATCACAACTGCCTCGCATTTACCACAGCTTTGGAGACGGAAAGGAGCAGTTACTGAGGGAAGATATTTAATTGGGGAAAAGGAAATTATGATGCTATCAGACAGGAGTTGGGAAGTACAGACTGGGAGCAATTGTTCCACAGAATAGGCACAGCAGACATGTGGAGACTGTTTAAGGAGCAGTTGTTGCGAGTGATGCACAAATTTGTTCCTCTGAGACAGCCAAGAAGCGGTAGGATTAAGGAACCTTGGATCACAAGAACAGAGGAGCTTCTTATCAAAAGGAAGAAGGCACAGTACGTAAGGTGAAGGAAACAACGATCTAGCACAGTTTTAGAGGATTACAGGCCTGCTTGAAAGGAGCTCAGAAATGGACAACGGTCGAGCAGTTGATGTGGTATATATGGACTTCCGCAAGGCAGTTGATAAAGTTCCCCATGGTAGACTCATTCATAAAGTCAGGAGGTATGGGATACAGGGAGATTTAGCGATCTGGATTCAGAATTGGCTGGCTGACAGAAGGCAGGGAGTGGTTGTAGATGGAAAGTATTCTGCCTGGAGGTCAACATTGAGCAGGGTCCCACAGGGTTCTGTTCTTGGGCCTCTGCGCTTTGTAAATTTTATAAATGACCTGGATGAGGAGATTGAGGGGTGTGTTAGTAAATTTGCCGATGATACAAAGGTTGGAGGCGGAATTGATAGTATAGAGGGCTACTGCAGGCTGCAGCATGACATAGACAGGATGCAGAGCTAGGCTGAGAAATAGCAGATGGAATTCAACTTGGATAAATGCGAAGTGATGCATTTTGGAAGGTCAAACTTGAATGCTGAATATAGGATTAAAGACAGGATTTTTGGCAGTGTGGGGGAACAGAGAGATCTTGGTGTTCAAGTACATAGATCCCTCAAATTGGATAGAGTTGTTAAGAAAGCATATGGTGTTTTGGCTTTCATTCATGGGGGATCAATTTTAAGAGCTTCGAGATTTTGCTACAGTTTTACAAGTCTCTGGTGAGACCACACTTGGAATTATGGTCCAGATCTGGTCACCCTACTATAGGAAAGACACAGAGGCTTTGGAGAGGGTGCAAAGAAGGTTTACCAGAATGCTGCCTGGACTGGAGGGTTGCCTTATGAAGAGAGGTGACTAAGCTCGGACTTTTCTCGCTGGAGAGAAGGAGGAAGAGAGGTGACCTGATCGAGGTATACAAAATAATGAGAGGAATAGATAGAGTCAATAACCAGAAACTTTTCCCCAGGGCAGGATTGATTGGTACGAGGGGTCATAGTTTTAAAATATTAGGAGAATGGTATAGAGGGGACGTCAGAGGAAGGTTCTTTATGCAGAGAGTTGTGAATGCATGGAATGCGTTGTCAGCGGCGGTGGTGGAAGCAGAGTCATTGGGGACATTTAAGTGACTGCTGGACATGCACATGGATAACAGTGAGTTGAGGGGTGTGTAGGTTAATTTATTTTATTTTACATTAGGATTAATCCTCGGCACAACATCGTGGGCCAAAGGGCTGTTCTGTGATATACTTTTCTATGTTCTACGTTCTCTGTTCTGAACACCATATCTTATAATTGAGTGATTTAGAAACTTAAATAGCAAAATAATTTTACAAATATACCATCCATGCTGATTCATTTCAGCATGTGAACAACATGATAATCTGTAACAGCAGATCTTGAGCTAATTAAGAACAGTCAAAATCATTGGATAACACTTGGAAATACCAAGGTGGTCTTTCCATTCTTCCAAAAGAATAGTTTCGAGCAAATTTTCAAGTGAGTTTCGGTTTGGTGGCTAAGCACAAGTGGAGAATAATGAACTGGAGTTGCACTCCATCTGAATTTTATCTCCTTAAACTTAACCAATGCTACACTGCATGGGGATTGATCCTGAGTTGCTGATTCATTAGCATCTCTTTCACATTCTTGCAGAAAACCTACACTCAAAGCACTAAAGAAGGAATCTCCAGATCCCCAACACTCAAAGGGTGGTAGAGGTTTGGAACTTCCACAAACAGTTTGATCAGTTGTTAGTTTTAAATCTGAGAGAGGTAAACTTTTGTTCAGCAAAGATATGAAGGGATATGAGCCAAAGGCAGACACATGGAGTTAGGCTTCAGATCATTGGATGATGGACCAGGCTCGAGGGGCTGAATGGACTACTCCTGTTCCTATGGCCCCCAATTTTCTCATAATTGACTGACATCCAGGTCTAGTAAATTAGTAAAAAGAGGAATTTGACATAAATACATTGTACATTGTATAACAATTTGCCACTCAGTCATTTCCAAGTTACTATCGATCATTTTGAAAGATAAAGATTATAAAGACAGAAACAGGCTGCTTGACCATCAAACACATGAATCACCAGGTCAAACTCTCTAGCTCATTCATTATCTTTATCATTACCCATTTAAACAATTATCTCATTCTCTTCTGCAAGATTTTATGCTTTAACAGTATTTTATAGCAATGAACTCCATGTTGTCGTGACTCTTTGTGCCAATTTGGGGCTTTCTGCTGTTCCCTTTAGCTGATGCTACAGTTTCTGTAACAGGTTACAGGTACCTGCAGCCCCCCTTCTGTATGGCTGATGTATTGTTTGCATTGGTTGCTAGGTAACTTCTTCCAGCAGGGACTGACATCTTAAAAGCATGACAAACTGAAAATTACATTCTGATATGTGGGTCAAAGGAGCTGAAAATCAAAGCTCTGACATTTTCAATTAGTTCATAAACTGGTCTTGAATTGAAAAATACATTAATATGGGAATGAATGTAGAAATCAATAAATGCATGTCCTTAAAATTAAAAAAAAACCTGAATGCATTTTCAAGTGCAACGATTAATTTGAAAATGAGCATATTTTTAGTTAACTCCTCTTTGTTGAAATAGTGTTTTCACCGCTGTGTAGACAAATTCATGAATGAGTGCCCCAATTAATTCAGTGTGTCTGTGATTTACTAGTGATGACGAAGCTGGTTCAATGATATAATTCTCTACTAAAACTCTTTTTGGAAGTCATCCACTTCATCTGCTTTATTTTCACACAGTTGGTTAGGCTCCAATCATCTGATGGAATCACATAGCATAATTTTCACTGACCATCCTTTTCACCTGTCCCTTCAGCCATGAGGACATATGCCAGTGTTCCATGTAGCATCAAACATAAATATCTTGAAAACTGGCTCTTTGTTTATTAACTCAGATTTGGGTATTGCTGAAAAAAAAGGCACATTTTGTCAAAGCTTCTCATCTTGCACTTATCACTTCTTATTCATCAGAAATGCCAAAGTAAGGAGAAATCAATGTTTGTGCTCCATGAGGGGACTGTGATAATTGGTCAACAAGTAGAGTTTGAATGTTAGAGACCATTTCATGTAAAATGTACCAGTTATTGTTGACTGACATTTAACTGCTAAGCTTTGTTTAAATTTTAAACTCGGCAGAGTGACTCTGATTAGTTAATTCATTTTCCAAAGAAATTAACTAAGGTCTGGCTGATCTCTCATTCAGTACAAATGTTGTTTTCCTTTTCCTTTGTTATTTCTTGCAAATTGTTGTGACGAGTGCAAGATGAACTGCTTTGATAAAATATGTTTTTTTTCAAAAATACTAATGCTTTGTAGTCACAAATGACAACTCAAAAATGCTTAATTTCTATGTTTTCAACAGAGTTCTTAAATCATTTCTTTTAAGTGTATTAACTCCTCCTCTTTCATATAACACAATAAAACCTGCATTTTTATGTTTTAAGAGGTGAATTTCAAAATATATATATTTTATTTCACATTCACCATCATGCTCCTAGCTCTGTTATCTCACAGACACAGCACTGAAATGAGAATAATAAGAAGAGACAAGTCAAGTTGAGATGATAATGTCTTTGAGACAAAGGATGTTATATAAAGTAACAAAAAAGTTCAATTTCTATGCTGTATGTTCTGGTTAACTCTCTACAGATGAAGTAAGACCTGCTGAGTATTTCTAGTACTTCCTGTTTTTATTAAACATGCAATGATATTTGTTTACAGAAATGTACTTAAAAGCTCCTTGGGCTAAAACTCTTGTTATATGTGTGAATAATATTAAAGTCATTTTTCTCATGCTCCAATTTTAAAAATTACTGCCTTTAAAGGGATGTTTTTTGTTTAAGTAGGAAATAACTGAGTGATACATGGAGGATACACTTTATCTAAGCCACAGCAGAAATATATAATTGTGGAGCTTATTGTCAACTTGTACATAAGGCAATGGGAAATAGAAACAAGAGAAGGCTGTTTGGCCCCTTGAGCCCACTCTGTTCTATAATAGAACATAGAAATGTACAGCTCAAGAATTAGACTTTTAGCCCACCATGTCTGTGCCAATGCTGCCATTCTAACCTAATCTCATCTGCCTCCATATGGTCCATATAATCTATTCCTGCCTGTTCTAAATGCTTCTTAAATGTTACTCACGTACTGGTTTCTCCCAGCTCCCTAGGCAGCACGTTCCAGTCACCTACCACCCTCTGTGTAAAAAACTTGTCTTGCACATCTCTCTTAAACTCTCACCTCTCAACATGAACCTATGCCCCCTAGTATATGATATTTCCATCCTGGGTAAAAAACTCCAAATATCCACCCTATCCATGCCTGTTATGATTTTGTCTACTACTATCAGGTCATCCCTCAGTCTCTGATGCTCTAATGAAAACAGTCTGAGCTTGTCCAACATCTTCTTACAGCTAATATACTCCAATCCTGGCAACATCCTAGGATCAAAGAACAAGAACAAAGAACAAAGAAAATTTACAGCCCAGGAACAGACCCTTCAGCCCTCCAAGCCTGAGCCAATCCAAATGTACTGTCTAAACCTGTCGGTCAATTCCTAAGCATCTTTATCCTTCTGCTCCCCACCTACTCATCTGTCCAGACGCATCTTAAATGAATTTACCACCTCTGCTGGCCACGCGTTCCAAACGCCCACCACCCTTTGTGTGAAGTACTTGCCACGTGTATCTCCCTTAAACTTTCCACCTCTCACTTTGAAAATATGACCTCTCGTTATTGAATCCTTCACCCTGGGAAAAAGCTTGTCTCTATCCACCCTGTCTATACCCTTAATGATTTTGTAAACCTCAATCAGGATCCCCCCCCCCCATCTCCTTTTTTCTAGTGAAAATAAACCTAACCTACTCAACCTCTCTTCATAGCTAGCACCTTCCATACCAATCAACACCCTCATAAACCTTCTCTTCACTCTCTCCAAAGCGTCCTCATCCTTTTGGTAATGTGGCGACCAGAACTGTACACAGTATTCTAAATTCGGCCGAACCAATGTCATATACAATTTTAACATGACTTACCAGCTCTTATACTCAATACCCCGTCCATTGAAGGCAAGCATACTATATGCCTTCTTGACCACTCTATCCACATGTGCAGCAACCTTCAGGGTACAATGGACCTACACTCCCAGATCTCTCTGCCCATCAACTTTTCCCAAGGCTCTTCCGTTCATTATGTAATTCGCTCGAGAATTAGACTTGCCTAAAAGCATCACCTCACATTTGTCTGGATTGAACTCCATCTGTCACTTTTCCACCCAACTCTCCAGTCTATCTATATCCTCCTGTATTCTCTGACAGTCCCTTATGCTTTCTGCTACTCCACCAATCTTCATGTCATCTGCAAACTTGCTGATCATACCAACAGTGCCCTCTTCCAGATCATTTATGTATATTACAAACAACAGTGGCCCCAAACTGACCCCTGTGGAACACCACTGGTCACCTTTCTCCATTTCAAGAAACTCCCTTCAACTACTACTCTCTGTCTCCTGTTGTTCAACCAGTTCTTTATCCACCTAGCTAGAACACCCTGCACACCATGTGACTTCACTTTCTCCATTAGTTTACCATGGGGAACCTTATCAAGCGCCTTACTAAAGTCCATGTATATGACATCAACAGCCCTTCCTTCATCTATCAACTTGGTCACTTCCTCAAAGAACTCTATTAAGTTGGTAAGGCACGATCTCCCCCACACAAAACCATGTTGCCTATCACTGATAACCTCATTCTTTTCTAAATATAAATAGATCCTATCCCTCAGTACCCTCTCCAGCAACCTCCCCACCACCGATGTCAGGCTCACTGGTCCGTAGTTACCCAGGATGTCCCTACTACCCTTCTTGTACAGGGGGACAACATGAGCAACCTTCCAGACCTCTGGCGCCTCACCTGTGTTTAAGGATGTCACAAAGATATCTGTCAGGGCCCTAGCTATTTCCTCTCTTGCCTCCCTCAGCAACCTGGGATAGATCCCATCCAGTCCTGGGGATTTGTCCACCTTAATAACCTCTAACCTACCCAATACATCTTCCCCACTTATGCCAACATGATCCAGACTAATCAAACTTCTATCCCTAATCTGAACATTCATCATGTTCCTCTCCTCAATGAACACTGATGCAAAGTAATCATTCAGAATCTCACCCATTCTCTCAGGTTTGACACACAGCCTTCCTTCGTTATCTTTTAGTGGACCAATCCTTTCTCTAGTTACCCACTTGCTTATTATATAAGAATAAAATACTTTGGGGTTTTCCTTAACTCTGCTTGCGAAAGCTATTTCATGACCCCTTTTAACCCGCTTGATTCCTTGTTTATATTCCTCGAGGGCCCGTTCTGTTCTTAGCTGCCTAGACCTTATGTACGCTTCCCTTTTCCTCTTGGCTAGTCGTACAATTTCTCCTAGGTAAAAACAATGACTGCAGATGCTGAAAATCAAATACTGGATTAGTGGTGCTGGAAGAGCACAGTAGTTCAGGCAGCATCCAACGAGCAGCGAAATCAACGTTTCGGGCAAAAGCCCTTCATCAGGAATAAAGGCAGTGAGCCTGAAGCATGGAGAGATAAGCTAGAGGAGGGTGGGGGTGGGGAGAGAGTAGCATAGAGTACAATGGGTGAGTGGGGGAGGAGATGAAGGTGATAGGTCAAGGAGGAGAGGGTGGAGTGGATAGGTGGAAAAGAAGATAGGCAGGTCGGACAAGTCAAGGAGGCAGTAACTGAGCTGGAAGTTTGAAACTAGGATGAGGTGGGGGAAGGGGAAATGAGGAAGCTGTTGAAGTCCACATTGATGCCCTGGGGTTGAAGTGTTCCGAGGCGGAAGATGAGGCGTTCTTCCTCCAGGCGTCTGGTGGTGAGGGAGCGGCGGTGAAGGAGGCCCAGGACCTCCATGTCCTCGGCAGAGTGGGAGGGGGAGTTGAAATGTTGGGCCACGGGGCGGTTTGGTTGATTGGTACGGGTGTCTCGGAGATGTTCCCTGAAGCGCTCTGCTAGGAGGCGCCCAGTCTCCCCAAAGTAGAGGAGACCGCATCGGGAGCAACGGATACAATAAATGATATTGGTGGATGTGCAGGTGAAACTTTGATGGATGTGGAAGGCTCCTTTAGGGCCTTGGATAGAGGTGAGAGAACGCCCCTGGTGCTCACCACAAGGACAGAACGCCCCTGGTGCTCACCTTCCACCCTACAAACCTTCGCATCAACCAAATCATTCACCGACATTTCCGCCACCTCCAAAAAGACCCCACCACCAGGGATATATTTCCCTCCCCACCCCTTTCTGCCTTCTGCAAAGACCGTTCCCTCCGTGACTACCTGGTCAGGTCCACACCCCCCTACGACCCACCCTCCCATTCTGGCACTTTCCCCTGCCACCGCAGGAACTGTAAAACCTGTGCCCACACCTCCTCCCTCACCTCTATCCAAGGCCCTAAAGGAGCCTTCCACATCCATCAAAGTTTGACCTGCACATCCACCAATATCATTTATTGTATCCATTGCTCCCGATGCGGTCTCCTCTACTTTGGGGAGACTGGGCGCCTCCTAGCAGAGCGCTTTAGGGAACATCTCCGAGACACCCGTACCAATCAACCAAACCGCCCCGTGGCCCAACATTTCAACTCCCCCTCCCACTCTGCCGAGGACATGGAGGTCCTGGGCCTCCTTCACCGCCGCTCCCTCACCACCAGACGCCTGGAGGAAGAACGCCTCATCTTCCGCCTCGGAACACTTCAACCCCAGGGCATCAATGTGGACTTCAACAGCTTCCTCATTTCCCCTTCCCCCACCTCATCCTAGTTTCAAACTTCCAGCTCAGTTACTGCCTCCTTGACTTGTCCTACCTGCCTATCTTCTTTTCCACCTGTCCACTCCACCCTCTCCTCCTTGACCTATCACCTTCATCTCCTCCCCCACTCACCCATTGTACTCTATGCTACTCTCTCCCCACCCCCACCCTCCTCTAGCTTATCTCTCCATGCTTCAGGCTCACTGCCTTTATTCCTGATGAAGGGCTTTTGCCCGAAACGTTGATTTCGCTGCTCGTTGGATGCTGCCTGAACTGCTGTGCTCTTCCAGCACCACTAATCCAGTACAATTTCTCCTGTCATCCACGGTTCACGAATCTTGTCCTTCCTACCCTTTGCCTTCAACAGGACATGCCAAACCTGCACTATCTTTAATCTATCTTTGAAAGCCTCCCACATCTCAAATGTGGACTTTCCTTCAAATAGCTGTGTCCAATCCACATTTCCAAGCTCCTGCCTAATTTTGATATAATTGGCCTTGGCCCAGTTTAGTACTCTTCCCTTAGGACCACTCTCTTCTTTATCTATGAGTACTCTAAAAACTGATAGAGTTCTGGTCACTGTTCCCAAAGAAATCCCCCACCGCAACTTCTACCACCTGTCCTGACTCATTCCCCAGTAACAGGTCCAATATGGCCCCTTCGCTCGTCGGACTATTGACATACTGCTCTAGAAAACTCTCCTGGACGCTTCGTACAAATTCTATTCCATCCAGACCTCTGACGCGAGGTGTATCCCAGTCAATGTTGGGAAAATTAAAATCGCCCATCACCACTACCCTATTACCTCTACATCTATTCATAATCTGTTTATCTATTTGTTCTTCTACCTCATGCACACTATTGGGAGGCCTGTAGTACAGCTCCAACAATGTAACTGCACCCTTCTTATTTCTCAGCTCCATCCATAATGCCTCATTACCCCAGACCGCCATAGTGTCCTTCTTTAGCACAGCCATGATATCGTCCCTGACCAGCAATGCAACTCCACCCTAGGATCATCCTAGGGTCATGGTTGATCCAACGTTACTCACACCCATTTTCTTCCCTTACCCAATCTCCTTACCCATTTGCAAAGACACAGGGAGAGTGTATAATAGGCACTTCAAATGCCAGCACAAGGTTTCTGTCTGTGCTCCTCATGAAAATGGCCAGAGAAGTCTTCAATAGTCTGAGTCAGACTGATTTTTGAAAAGGAGCAATTTTTCCTTTAACCAGTAGAAAAGAAAAATTATCACTGAATAAATCCACTTACTTGAATAATTTCTAATACCTTACTACTGAAAACACCTATGATACTCCCTCCCACCCATCATTCTCTGCTATTCAATACATATTATTTATTGTCAAAGGGTTTTTTTTATTTTCAAGGGCTTCTCTTGAGATTTTCTTGAGGATTATTTTTTCATTTTCATTCACTCATGTATAGACTAATGCGGTCACATTGTAACATATTTGTGTGTTTTCCACACAAGAGCAGAATTAGAAAAAAATTATCAATAACTTCAATTCTTATCAACTCGCCATTAAACTTAATGTGCAATACACAAGGATGGCAAAATTGAAAGAAAGCATCTTTTTCAAAATAAATGACGTCCATTTCCACAAATGAAAATAAATCACATTGACCACAACTTACACAGACTGATGAGGTTAAAGCCAATGCATTTTCATTTGCAGAAAGCTAGAACATTCTGACCAGCTAGCTACTACCTTTTTTCTTGCATTTCAGATCACAGTCTCAGTTTGAAATTGAACAATTGACAGTATTCATTACAATTAGATTGTCTACATTTTTTTCCTAAGTACAGTAGATTTTGAATTTAGGCAGCCTTAAACTAGAGATTCCACATTCATTGCCCTACTGATTTGATATTTGCTGCAGATAGGCTCATTAGTACACCTATCAGCATCAAGTACAGAAGAGATCCAGCCTCTGACTGGAGGAGCTGTACCATTCTATTCATGGGGATTACATTTTGCTGATTGGCCACCCCTTTAGCAGTGGATTATCCATGGTGACTTGGAGCATTTTGTGGCTGGATTCACCTACCACCACCGCATATCTTAAGCATTGATTGTCAAAGATAATGAACATTATTTGCATTCCCAAATCCTACCTGGTGAGTTGCCCATTAACATTGGGAGAAAGTGTGTACTGCCGGAGATCAGAGTGGTGCTGGAAAAGCACAGCAGGTCAGACAGCATCCAAGGAGCAGGAACAGCAATGTTTCGGGCAAAAACCCTTCATCAGGAATATCAGGAATCCTGATGAAGGGCTTTTGCCTGAAACGTTGATTTTAGTGATCCTTGAATGCTGCCTGACCTGCTGTGCTTTTCCAGCACCACTCTAATCTTGCCCATTAACATTGCTCATTAAGATTGAACTGATTTGGCTAATTTTCCTGCATAGTGCCCAAGATGGAAGATGTTTCAGTGTGGTAAACCGTACAAAAACAGTAATGCTTTTTGAAATATGCAAGGTCTAATGACATGTGTGCACATCAAAAATGCCTGATGGTGTTTGGGATCCTTTACACTCATCCACACTTATCCCCACATTCTCTGACAGTAACAGGTTGTATTCATATAGCTTCTAGGACATGGTGATGCAGTCCCTGGCTGCATCACAGGCATCATCAGTCAAAATTAGATACTGAACATCTTGTGGTAATAGTCAGGACCATGGCCAATACCTCAATAACAAGGGGGTTTGTAAAGTGTGTCTTTAGGGAAGGAAGAGAAATAGAGCTAGGGCTGAAGATATGGTCATTAATGATGGAGTGATTCGAGTGGGGTTGCTCAAGAGGCCAGAGTAAGAGTCGTGCAGCGATTTCAAAAGGTTGTGGATTTGGAGGACATTGCCGAGATAGAGAGGCATAAGGCCAAGGAGAGATTTGACCACATGAATGAAAATTTAAAAATTGACACAAAGCACAATCAGCAGCTTGTCTCAGTCAGTGAACACGAAAGTGATGGGAGAATGGAACGTAGTGTGAGTTATGACACAGAGAGCAGAGATTTGATAACTGCACGTTTATGGAGGATAGAATATAGTCGCCAGTCATGAGTGCATTGAAATAATTATTTCTAGAGATTATAGAGGCATGTGGGTGAGTGTATTTGCAGGCAAGGAGAACATTTGGGTGATACTCTGGAGGGGGTAATAGGTAATAATGCAGTAACAGAATAACCTTTTAATAACAGGAGTAAAATCTTCTCTCTTGGATGAATGCAATAAACTGTTGATGATAGGTATTAGAGCCAGAAGAAGATTCTATTGACCAGTTTTTATAGCAATTTCTACTGTTCCCTACTCAATCAATAAAGTTGAGAAAGGATTGCAATGCACACTTTGCGATTGTTTCCCAGCTATTGCCTTAACTCACAAAATCTAACCAGGTCCAAGTTATTATCAGGTTATCCTTATCCAGAATCTCTCTGTGGGGTTGCTCACATTTCTGGTTGTAATTTTAGTGAGAGATCAAATTAATGCTGTGGAAATTCATATCAATATATAGTAAGTAGACAGAGAACAGAAAAGCAATAATTGTGATGCTGGAAACTTGATATAAAATCAGAAGTTGCTGGAATCTGTGGATCTGACAGCATCTGCTCAGAGAGAAATAGACATTTCACTCTGATGGCCTTCCAACAGAAGAGGGAGAATGCAGTTATGGGGAAGCATCCTTGTTAAGATCGTCAACAAACTGAATTTCATATAATTGCATCCCATGAGATTATTGTGAATTGTATGGGAGTGAACCTTTGACACATCTGTAACATTGATGCCTGTGACCCAGTGGCAGTCATGACCATTTCCACTTCAGACAGCACTGGAAAGTGCAGGTTGGAATTTGCTCTCAAATCATTGGGTTGATGTCCAACCATAGGTGTATGTACAGATGGTAGGAACAGTGGCTCAGGGCTCATCTCCCTACTCTCTCACCTTTGTATCAGAAAGTTTGGATTCAGGAGCAGAAGCCAGGCTTCAGAATAGTGGATTGTGTCCAGTCAATGTGTGTGTTGTGCCCAATCCCATCGCAAACATCTTTAGCATGCCATCCAAGATGTTTGAGGATAGGAAATAACAAGCAAAATGCGCTGTTGTTCCACAATAAATCGATCAAGAATCTTATGGTTGATATTTCCATTATGGTTGTGTAAGGTAATAGTTTGAAAGGGTTCATGTTGGAGACGAAGTTAGGCTCACAGTTTTTGGCTGGAGAATAGAGCAGTCAAATAGGAGCTCCTAATGGAGACAGATGTGTCATTCCTGTTCCAGATTAGCATTAATGATGCCTAACTCATCAAAGTAACTTGTATCTATTGCTATTACACAACAATTACATCCTTTTGTGGAAGATAAATGCCTTTTATAATTCAGATTTGAATCATGGTTTATGCTGTGTTACTGCCAATCGACCTTAGACTCAGGAGAGAAAGAAGGATTGGTAGCAGCACTCTACCACAACCATAACCATTGCAGATGGTACAAGTAAAAATAGTTTAAGTGATTGGGCAAAGATTTGGCAAATTAAATCTATGTGAGAAAATATAAAATGTTCATTTCAACAGGAAGATTAAACTGAAGCAAACCATCGAATGGTGAGAAGTTTCAGAGCTCTGAGATGTAGAAGGATCTGGGTGTCCTAATGCATGAATCACAGAAGGTTTGTCTGCAGGGTCAGCAAGTAAGAGGGAAGCAAAAAATAAAATGTTATCACTTCTTGTGAGGGGAATTCAATACAAAAATAGTGAGATTATGCTTCAGTTATACAGGAGACGAGGTGGGGAGCACATTTGGAGTACTATGTGCAGTATTGGTCACTTTACTGAAACAAGTCTATAAATATACTGGAGGCAGTTCAGAGAAGATTTATGGACTAATATCCAGGATGGAGATTTTCTTTGGTTTTGTTGCACTATCTCCAGTGCTTCAATACCTTGCTTTTGGAATGAAGACCAGAACTTCACATCCTCACACCATACTATGTTGTGTATCTCAATGTCGGACAGTATCACACAGCATTGCACATTATCACACATCCTCACACTGCATCATACTGTACTCCAGCTGTAATCACATCACAGTTTTATAAACATTTAACGTTTTATCCTGACCAATGTATCCTGTTTCTGTGCAAAGGGACGGCATGTCTCAGTGGTTAGCACTGTCCTCTCACAGTGCCAGGGATCCAGGTTTAATTTCACCCTCAGACAACTGCCTGTGTGGAGTTTACACATTCTCCCCATGTCTGTGTGATGCTTCCTGATGCTCTGGTTTCTTCCCTCAGTCCAAAGATGTGCAGGTTAGGTGGATTGGCCATGCTAAGTTGCCCATAAAGTCCACAGATGTGTAAGCTAGGTGGATTAGCTATGGGAAATATAGGGTAGGGTCTGGGTGGGATGGTCTTCAGAGGCTCAGTTTGGACTTGATGGATTGAATGGGCTGCCTATGTATTATAGGGATTCTATGCACTCAATGAATGTCAGTGCTTTTTTTTGTTAATGACCTTATCAGACATTGTCACTATTTTTGATCATTTAAGTATCTATATTCCCTAACTTTATTTGTCCCTCTCCACCATTTAGGTTCTGATCATCCAGTGCTTAAATGATTGGCTCATTCCACTCCCCTGAATGAAACAGCTCACACTTTGTTCCATTGAAATTCAGTTGTGAAGTATTTGACCATGCTGTGCGCCCTTTTATCTCTTATTTTTGTTATATCTCACAACTCGGAATCATTTAAAATTCTTGGACCAACCTCTGCCAGCTTTTTAAAAAAATTAATGTTGCCCCATGTGAGCTCTAAGCTAATGCCCAATAGATGGGGGTGGCACAGTGGTTAGCACTGCTGCCTCAATGTGCCAGGGACCTCAGTTCGATTCCAGCCTCAGGTGACTGTCTGAGTTTGCACGTCCTCCCTGCTGTCTGCATGGGTTTCCTCCGGGTGCTCCGGTTTCCTCCCACAATCCAAAGATGGGCAGGTCAGGTGAATTGGCCATGCTAAGTTGCCCATAGTGCTCAGGGATGTGTAAGTTAGGGGGTTAGTCAGGTGTAAATGTAGAGGAATGGATGGGTTACTCTTCGGAGGTTCAGTGTGGACTTGCTGGGCTGAAGGGCCTGTTTCCATACCATAGGGATTCTAATCATTTAAAAATGTCTTTTTCGTGGTGTCTATCTTTAATGTTTTGCCTCCTGTTTCATCAATTGAACTGTGTTTCTTGTTGTAGACAGTACAGCTAGTATTCTGATACGACGAAGAAAATTCAGCAGACATCTCCAAGAGGTCTACCAACTTCCAATTGTGGTTTCTGACAGTGGAAATCCCATTCTGAGCAGCACTGGTACTCTCACGATCAGAGTGTGTGCCTGTGAGAGAAATGGCAAGGTTCGAACATGCAGTGCTGAAGCATATCTTTCTGCGGCTGGTTTGAGCACTGGGGCATTAATAGCTATTTTACTGTGCATTGTCATCCTACTGGGTAAGTCGATTAGAGTCTTAGAGTCATACAGCATAGAAACAGACCCTTTGGTCCAACTATTTCATGATAACTCAAACTAAACTAGTCCCATTTGCCTGCATTAGACCCATAATCCTCCAAACCTTTCCTATTCATGTACTTATCCAAATCTTGTTTAACCATTGTAATTTTACCTGCATCTACCACTTTCTCTGGCAGTTCAGTCAACAGATGAACCACTCTCTGTGTAAAAAACGTTGTCCCTCACGACCTCTCTAAAACTTCCACCTCTCACCTGAAAAGTTTCCATATCCCTTGTTGTTTGAATATAATGATCTCATGCTACCTGGTGGAAGGAGAGCAGAACTGTTTAGTTTTATGTATGTGCTAATTGTGCTGGAAGAAATTTTCAGTAATTTAGAGCTATCATCGCAGTCTTCAACTGATTCATGATGTTTGGTAGATGATAGGGTGGATAATGTTCAATTTATTTTTGAGTAGTTACAGAATTGGTCTGTTCAGTGAGGCAATCATTTACTTGGAGCAAGCAGCAAATTGATAATTAATAGTTGTTGATGAGATTGTACTTAGGTCTGAGTTGAGGCGTAGGTTCATTTACTTTCCTGTTCAGACTGAGGCAAGGCCTTTGCCAAATCCAAGGTGATGAAATAAAATGTTGTCCTTAGAGTCATAGAATCATAGAGATGTACAGCATGGAAACAGACCCTTCGGTCCAACCCATCCATGCCAACCAGATATCCCAACCCAATCTAGTCCCACCTGCCAGCAATGGGCCCATATCCCTCCAAACCCTTCCTATTCATCTGACCTGAAATTTGTGAAGACTGACAAGGGTCTCTGGCTGCAGCCCTGAATGGGAACATTCTGCTCTCTCTCCCTTCCTCATTCTCCATGCTTTATTGATGGGGAACATGGGGGAGATTACACTTAGAGATCTGTATTTCATGGAGGAAACTAAATAGTGAAAGACCAGGTGCCTTCAGTTAAATACAATTTGAAGGTGAAATGTACAAAGTGTATCTTGCAGGTTTTTGATAGCAGGTCTAGAGCTGACAGTTCTTTAGGCAAATACAGTGTTCTTTCAAAAAGTTCAAGAGACACCTTTAGGAGACAGTTGCATTTTGGGAGAGGCAAGGTGACTTTTGGGACAGGTTGGATACCCTTTGTGATTGTTCTAACTCAATATGTGTGAGTGTAAACTCATTGGAAATATCAAGGTCATTGGAAATCTCAGGCTGTCATCGGAAATGTTCAGTTTCTAATTTATTTTAAGATACCTGGCCTCATAATTTTTGTCTGACAGTGGTTTTAAATTTGAAAATAAATCAATGCTTGCTATTTCACACTGTTGATATAAGCCTGAGAGCTATCATTTATGTGGTGTGAGCTTCAGTGATGAGGGAAATATTTAATTCCCAACATAACTAATTACCTTGAGAAGATGATGGCAAAGTGCCTTTTTTGAACCATTGCAGTCTGTTTCATGTAACTGTACCCACATTAGTGTTACAGAGCTCCAGAACTTTGAGCCAGTGAGAGTGAATGAATGACACTATAGTCAGAAGTCAGGATAATTAGTGGCTTGGAGGGGAACTTGAAGGCGATGGTCTTCCCATACACAAGCTGCCCTTGTCCTTCTGGTGTTCTTAGGTTTGGAAGATGGTGCTTACAGTGACACCCTCACCAAGACTAGATTTGTTAATTCAATTCAGATCCAATGAAGAGTGCAGGAGGGCAAGCCAGGAGCAGCACTGACATAGCTGAAGATAAAGTGTAAACCCTGGTGAAGCTACCGAACAGGACGACTTGCATGTCAAAGCAGCAATTGATAGACAGAGCTGAGTGATCCCACAACCAACAAGTCAGATCTAAGCTCTGCAGTCCTGCCACATCCAGCTGTGAATGATGCTTAAACAATTCACTGGAGAATGAGGTTCCACAAATATCCCCATCCTCAGTGATGGAAGAGCCCAGCATGTTGGTGCAAAAGGTTAAGGCTGTAGTACTTGCAGCAGTCTTCAGCAAGAAATGCTGAGTGGATGATCCATCATGACCTCCTCTGGAGGTCCACAGCGTGACAGATAAAGTCTTCAATCAATTCAATTCACAATCAAGAAATGTTTGGAAACACTGGATGCTGCAAAGGCTATGAGCCCTGACAACATTCTGGCAATAGTACTGAAGATCTGTGCTTCAGAACTTGCTTCTCTCCTCGGCAAGCTTTTCCAGAACAGTTACAACACTGGCATCTACCTGAAATTGTGGAAGATTGCTCAGATATGTCCTGGACATAAAAATCAAGATAAATCCACCCAGGTCAATTACTGGCCCATCAGTCTACTCTATCATCAACAGTGCTATCCAGCAGAACCCGCTCAGCAATAACCTGATCAGTGATGCCCGGTTTGGGTTCTGCCAGGACCACTCAGCTCCTGACCTTGGTCCAAACATGGACAAAAGAGCTGAATTCCAGAGGGGAGGTGAGAGTGACAGCTCTTGACATCAAGGCTACATTCGACTGAGTTTGGCATCAAGGAGCTGTAGCAAAACTGGAATCAATGGGAATCCAGGGACAAACTCTCTACTAATTGGGTTCATACCTGGAACATAGGAAGATGGTTGTGGTTGTTAAAGATGAGTCATCTCAGCTCCAGGACATCTCTGTAGGGGTTGCTCAGGGTAGTGTCCCAGGCCCAATCATCTTCAGCTGAGAGTGTCACTGCACCTTTTCTAATTTGTCCCATTCTTCTCGGAAAACTCCTGCACACCTGGCACCTCCTCCAGGGGTCAATCAGTTCAGCTCACACCCAAAATCACAAGCATTCAAGAGGGATGGACACTGGAGTGCACTTCCTTCTAGCAGGTTCTGATTTCCAGAAGATTCCACTTCACACCCTCTTCCAATGCAGCGAATCATCTGAAGAAATGGCCCATCACCTTGAACCATTGCCAGCTTTTATCTTCAATGCAGAATAGTGGAGATTTCAGTTCTCAATAAACTCATAGTAAAGAAAAATGAAGCTAATAAAGCTTGTAATCCATTCAGATTGTCTTTGCTGAAATGGTGCCCTCAGGATTTGCACAGCTTATTTTCTTCTCTGCAATTTTAGATGAACAGTGAAACATCTTTGCTCATTTTGGTTTACTCAAAATCAAGTAGAATGGGTCTATTTTACAAATCAAGTGCAAAGACATTCCTGAATTTTTGTTAGGTTCCTGTTCTGAAAGGCTACAACTCAAATTTGGGAATAGTGTTAAAGGGCACTAGCTATGAAGGGGTGTGAAAACAAACTTTCTGATATCAGATGAAAATCGCTAATAAATTCAGCTTATAAAGAAAAAATTAGCATTTATAAATCAGATCTCTCAAAACTTCCCTGATTAGTTTGAATCCAATTAATTATCTTTGAAGTGCTGTCTTTCTTCTGTTATCATATGTTATGATTAGAAAAATCCTGGAAATAGCAGTTATCAAGGAGAATAGAACAGTATTGATTGCTGTGCAGAGTTACCAACATGGGTTAGATGGGCCAAATGGCCTTCCTCTCTACTGTCTGAGACTAAGGGTGAAATATTGTTGCAGTATCAGGTTCTCATTGGCCGGCTGGAGAGACATACATATCACGCTGCTTCAGAGAAGGTCCATCAAGACACAAGTCAATCAGGCCATCGCAACCTAGCCCTGTAATTGAGACCCTCTGGGCAAGAGTCTCATTTACCAAGAGCCAATGAGAGACCCAAAGCTCCTGTGCTCAGCAGTGCCACCAAAGACAGTGGCTGCTGCTGGAATGACAAGCACGAGAGTTCCAACATGACAGTGAACTGGGCCAGAGATGAGCGTCATTCGGAGGGCTGTGTGACTGAACCTCAATGTCACTGTACTATGACTCAAAGACCAAGCTTTGTTAATATTATCAAGGCTGATGTTATGGTGGAGTTTAAGCAGGAGGTATTTTGTGGAATTTGGGAGGCCGATTATCCTATCAGGTGAATACCAGAGTACACAGCTAAAATAAAGATGGGGGAGAGTTTGCAGTTTGGTTGTGGTAGGTTGCAATGAAGTAACAGAGCTGGCAGCATTTTGTCTTTGGCCTGCAGAGGACATGGGTCAGAAGGTGAACAAAATGTCCAAGGATCTAAAACAATGCCAGAGTTGTGAGGAGTCCAAATCACACTGAGGAGTACAAATACTGACAAAAACACTAAACTGTAAGGGCAGAGTGACCACCCTTAGCAAAACTGGAGTCATTGGGAATTAGGAAAAAAACTGCTCCAGGATATCTCGACAGGAATTCTTCAGGGGAATGTTCTAGGCCAGACCATCTTCAGCTGGGTTTGACTTTCCCTCCATCATAAAGTCTGACCATTGGAAGTTCACTAATGATTGCACAATGTTCAGCTGCATTCATGACCCCTCAGATGCTGATGCAGATCATGTCCAAATGCAGCAAGATCTGGACAATATCCAGGCTTGGCCTGATGAACAGCAAATAACATTTGTATCACACAAATTTGCTAGGCAAAGGCCATTTCCAAATGGCAAGAAGAAAAGCCATTGGTTTCTTGATGTCCCATGGCATTACTTTCCCCCCACCACACACACACACACTCACACACACACACACACACACACACACACACACACACACACACACACACACACACACACGCACACCCTATTAACATGTTAACCTCCTGCGTCTTACCATTGACCAGGAACTGAACTCAGCTAAGTATATGAATGCATTGTCTACAAGGGCAGGTCAGAGGCTCAGAATACAGCAATAAGTAACCCACCTCCTGCCTCCACAAAGCCTGTCCATCATCTTCAGGGCACAAGTCAGGAGTGTATTGAAATACTCTGCACTTGCTTGAATGGATGCAGCTCTAACAACACTCCAGAAACTTGGCATTATCCAGAGCAAAACAGCCCACTTGATTGGCACCACATCCACCACCTTCCATATTGGAACCTGCCAACACTGATGCTCAATGACAGCAGTGAGTACCAGCTAGAAACTGCACTTTGGCAGCACACCAAGATTCTTTTGACATCACTTTCGAAATTTCATAATCTTCTCCATCTCGAAGGACAAGGCTGGCAGATACACCACCACAAGGAATTTTCCTTGCAAGCCAACACCATCCTGAATTGGAATTGTCACCTTTGCAGTTGCTGGCTCAGAATCCTGGAATTTCTGGCCCTAACAACACTGTGGGTGTCCTTAAACCACACAGACTGCAATAATCCATGATGACAACTCTCTGTCATCTTCTCAAGGGCAATAAAAGCTGGTCCTGCCAGTGACATCCACATCACATGAACAAATTTTACTTTGATGCTGTCTGAGAAACAAATGGAATTGATAGCAATGGGTGTTGGCTGATGTATTTAGGCAAAAGAAATTCTAATTCCTGTTGCCAAAGATTACATGAGTGGTATCAAACTAGACTCCCAGCTGTATCATTACCCTTGGAAGCTTTCGTGTGCATAAGCTAGTTTGACTGATCATGTATTTAATATTGCCTTGGGAAAAAAATTGATTCTTCTCAGGCTACACAGTGAACCTACTGAAAGTTGAATTTTTATTTGAAGAATTGGAATTTTCAAACATTCTCCTTCAAAGTGTAAACTTAAATATTCATTTGTCATTTATTATGCAATCATGCACTGTTCATTTTGAACCACTGAGCCATATCATTAATAGAAAATCATGTTAAGCCCGATTTAGAAGCACACGATGAAAAATCACACCATGAACATTATATGTAAAGTCTACTTTTTATTTGTTTTAAACAGATGTCCTATATCCCCTGCTTGTGACTTATATAACTGGAAGCTGTATCTGTGATATTACTGGCAGGTGTTTGAAATAAGATACTGTTTTACTGCCACTAATTCAGTCATTAGTTGATCAGGATCCTGTCTTACCTCATCAGATTTATTTCTGGAGTATCCACAAAGATGGGGATTTCCTCTGTTGAACATTGCAGGCACCAGCCCTTGAAACCAAATACTAATAAATGACCATTTACCTCCAAGTGCCTGATGATATGAGATAACTGTGCTGCTTATGATCAATTACCTGGTGCCTGGTAGGAAATTACTTCTTGAATCATTGGAACATCATAAAAAGGATTTCCAATAATGTTAGATCCATGTATTGAAGAGAAACCAATGTATCTCACAGCTAGCTCTGGAGGGAGAACATTATCATAGCTTTATAGCTCACAACACAAGACTTAAGAACCAATTGGCAGAAAGACACTTTGGGGAATTTACCTATGCAGTTGTATTAATAATTCATGTCTTTTCTGAATCCAGATGTGTATGTGGTTAGTCTATTTTCTCTCTTTTTGAACAGGAATGAAAATGAAGTGAAACAAATCATTTAGAAATCTCTTTTCTTTCAACAACAAATTAATTTAAGAGAAGGCATCCGAAACATGCAATTACTGAACTTACTCCTGAGATATTGATAATAAAGTGCCTATTTTTTCTCCAGGACATTCTTGTTTATTTAATGTGATTGAAATGAGTGGACATGTGGAAGTAATTTGAATACAGTAGTTTGATTGAAATGTTTATTTGGCAAATGAGTGTTTTGAATCCTGAAATGAGATTATTAGTTTGAAGCGACTGCAGGAATTTGTTACAATCAATAAAATACATTTACATTCTTTAACAGTTCCTCAGGAATGAGAGTCATTTGCTTTTGTTGCAGTTTGTTAGGTTCCTAAATGACTGGTACATTCAGTGTGCAATCTGCAGTCTCGGCCATATCTGGGACAGGTGCTGCTTGAGACTGGGGGAGATGGGGGTGTTTGGAGGTTTCCATTGGGTTGACCTTTGTGTTTTCCTGATGAAGTATCAGAATGTAGACAGTATCTTTCCAAATTAACCTGCTCCATTTTGTTGAGTCACAAGTCTGGGACTTGAAAAGATCCTGAAACTATCTGCAGCCATGTTGCAAGTAGAACACATGTTTCAGGAAGCTGGTGTCAGAATGATGAGTCTTGCCTAGTGGAGTTGGTTTTGAAAGATTTATCTTGTATCTGGGCACATTAGCCAGGGAGAGGGCCCCTGCTATTCAACCACATTTTATCTTAAACCTCAAGAAGGTCTTCAGTTCAATTTTATTTTGATATGATCATTATGAAGATATGATTTGTGTTAAAGACACTCAAAGACATCCACATTTAATCATTAATGAATTAATAATTTGTAGCCAGTTACTGGAAAATCATTTGGTCAATAAATAGGAACATAAACCTGACCAGAAACTGATGACTGTGATGATCATCTGTGATGGTCATCTGGGTGAAAGGTCATTGATCTAAAACTTTAACACTTTGGTACTGCCTGACTTGTTGGGTATTTTCAGGTTTTTTTGTTGTTATTTTAGATTCCCAGCAACAGAGGTATTTTTCTTTTGTAGATCCAGTAAATATTTCAGTGTGTGTTTGGAGAGTGACCAACTTTGACCTTCTTCATGTCATTTTAATTCTCTACCTCGCTGTCCTCCTCTCCTCCTGGCATGGGCATATTTTCTTATGGGGAAAGATTGGACAGACTGGGTTTGTATCTGTTGGAGGTGACTTGATTGAAATGTACAAGCTACTGAGGGCTCTTGACAAGGTCAATGTGTAGGCGGTTTCCTCTTGTAGGAGAATTAAGACCTAGTGATCTTTTTTAAAAATCAGTGATTGTCCATTTAAAACAGAGTTCTAGCATTTTTTACTCTCTCAGAGGGTTGTAAGTGTTTGGAATTTTTTTAAGGTAGTGGAAGCAAGAGATGAGGAACATGCTTTAAGACAGGGGTTTGGTAGATTCTTGTAAAGCAAGGGGGTTAAAGGTTAACAGGAGGAGGCAAGAATGTGGGTTTGATGTTTAAATCAGGTCAGGCATGATCTTATTGAATCCTTGTATAGACCTGAGGGGCTGAATATCCATTTGTATGATATGCTAATGCAGGTTCATTGGCATAAAGCAACTCATTGATGAGGATTTGATGGAATTTTTTGCTTTGAATCTCAGGTAGGTATACCTGAAAATTCCCTGTCAGTTCCTGTAGCAATACTTTTTATTTGAATAGCCTCCTGCATAATGCCAACAACAAACTCAACTTACCATGCCTTCTGCTTCGGACATTGCAAATGCACCTTTCCCCCTGTGATACCCTGCTTCCTCATTAATAGACCCCCACAACAGTCTGTCCTTCCCATAAAAGCTCTGGAAAGGTAACACCTGCCCTTTAACCTACGCAAACCCCAAACATGCTTGCAAATGAAATAATGATTCACATGGTGTTATCTTCAATTCAGTGGACTATAGTCACTGATTGTCACATCGTCTCGTCCACGAAACTAAGCAAATGGGGTGACTGCTTTACAGAGCACCTCCCTTCAATCCACAAGCCTCTGGGCACATGTCACTTCAATTATCTATCCTATTTTCACTTTGACCCCTCTATCCTGCTGCACTAGTCCTTTAATGTCTGACAGGTGTCCACACAGCCAGTGTTCTTAAAGTTGAAATATATTCACCAGTTCCTGAATTTCATGCTCCATTTGTGGGATAACTTTGTTATGTGAGGCAGAAATTGAGACTCCTCTTTCTAATAACTTCAGTAGAACAAAAACATGTAACATGATTATCTCAGACGGTCAGGATTTACAGACACTGATGTTGGACTGGGATGTACAAAGTTAAAAATCACTCAACACCAGGTTATAGTCCAACAGGTTTATTTGGAAGCGCTAGCTTTTGGAGCGCTGCTCCTTCATCAGGTGGTTGACCATATACTCCACAACCACCTGATGAAGGAGCGATGCTCCGAAAGCTAGTGCTTCCACATAAACCTGTTGGACTATAACCTGGTGTTGTGGAATCTCAGACCATGCATTTGCTATACACTTTTCAGTGAAATGAAGGAACCCCCAAATTGTTTTTCTCAATACACCACCTGTCTTTTTCTTGGCAGCAATAATCGTTCTGTTCATCACGCTGAAGAGGAGTAAAAAAGAGCCTCTCATCATTTCAGAGGAAGATATCCGAGAGAACGTGGTGACCTATGATGATGAGGGAGGAGGAGAGGAAGACACAGAGGCATTTGACATCTCGGCACTGAGGAACCCCGCAGTTGCTGAGGAAGTACGATATCGGCGAGACGTTAGACCAGATGTTCAATCTGTGCCCAGACAGAGACCCCCATCAGCCCCCAACGGGCCTGATATTCATGAGTTTATTACCGAAAAACTGCAGGAAGCTGATCTGGATCAAAGTGTTCCTCCCTATGACTCTCTGCAAACATATGCATACGAAGGTCATGGCTCCATAGCTGGATCAATAAGTTCACTGGATTCAGTCACAACACACTCAGAACAGGACTATACTTATATTGGAGACTGGGGACCTCAGTTCAAAAAACTGTCAGAACTATATGGAGTAGACAAGTCAGAAAGAACCAATTAATTTTCATTCCCATAGTAAAACACCTGTATGTAAAACAAAGAAAACATCCAATTTTCATTTCTCCAGCTACAATTGTTCCACAATTTTACTGTAGCAGCAAGTGCCCTTTTAATATTTTGAAAGATGGGTTCGACAAACAAATGAAAAGAACACATTTTGAAAATATAAAAAATAAACAAAATATTTTCCCTGGTGTATATTTTTTATTGTTTAATAAAGTTCATTGTTCCACAATAAAATATACTGTGCAATAGTTTAAGAATAGCAAGCTTGATTACACATGTGAAGATGCTTTAACGTACAAAGGTCTGCAATTAAACCTATGGCATTGTCGAACATCGCAATGTTGCTCTTACATAACATTTTGATTTCTTCCTTAAATATACAAGTGATGACATAAAGTGGCAGTACAGTCCACAGTATTAAACATTGTAATGAAACGGATGTTCCCTGTAACAATAACCTTTATACACAATTATCTGAATTGTGCAACATTTAATTCAAAAAAACCTTCATTTTATAGTAGTCTATCATGAATACAGTGATGGTTTCATGCAGTAAGTTACAGTAGGTTACTTGCATTGTAGATCGATGAAGATTTCTTCAAGGTAAGTCAACTTATGAAGGTATAAGTACCAATTTGAAATTGAATTTTTGTGGCAGATTTACTTGTTTCCCCTCCTCCCCGCTCAGACCATTTCTTATATGAGTATTAAATTTGTCATGAGCACTGAGAAATGGCTGTAAATTGCAGAGCTAATGCTGTGTGTTGCTTGAGTAGTTGGAGAAGGACTTGTAGCTAATCATAGTGTTGGCAAATAAACAAAGTGAAAGATGCTTTGTCAAGTAAATGTAGTAGAAATAGCTTAATTACAGAGACATCCATCTGAAATTAATGTTTACTTTCCCAATCTGAGGAATTGTACTCTAGCTGTGTACACCCTGTTATGTGTCTGAAGAATCAGCACAACTTTCTAAAGATGATCCTTCAATTAATTTGTTCGCTCAGCAGAAATGTAAATATGAAAATTTGAGGATATTTGACCACTTGGGGCCAAGTTAGCTCCTTCAGTAAACTTTGCCAAATGAAGGCTGTCAGATATTTATGTTTTTTTTTTAAAAAGTCTGATTACCTTCATTCGGCTGCATTGAAGTTAATCCTTCAATTAATTCTTCAAAATTAAATGGAGGTTTGATGGTGGAGATTAGAGAGAAAATGCCAAATGTCAGATGGTTGAAATAATAAAAAAACCAGTAAATGTTGGAAATGTATTGGTGGGATGCTGGAGACAGAACAGGAGAACCTGTGTACACCTGAACAGGAGAACCTGTGTACACCTGAACAGGAGAACCTGTGTACACCTGAACAGAGAGAACCTGTGTACACCTGAACAGGAGAACCTGTGTACACCTGAACAGAGAGAACCTGTGTACACCTGAACAGGAGAACCTGTGTACACCTGAACAGGAGAACCTGTGTACACCTGAACAGGAGAACCTGTGTACACCTGAACAGAGAGAATAAATCAAAAGAGTTCAACATGGAGAATCAGTGTGTATCAGATATGCAGACGAGATCGGAAAGAAGCAGTTAATACTCAGTGAATAATTTACAGAAAGTGAATGACCACAAAATGATCTGAAATTGAGCAAGATCAGCTCAGTCAGGCAGTGAGGAGGTATCTAAAGAGTAATGGAGTTCAGAACTGGAGGACATCATTTAAAGGTGAGAAAAGAAAGATTTAAAAGATACCTGAGGGGTTATGTTTTCACCAAGAGGGTGCTTCGTATGTGGAATAAGCAACCAAAGGAAGTGGTAGATGCAGGTACAGTTACAATATTTAAAAGACATTTGGACAGGTACATGAATAGATTAGATTACTTACAGTGTGGAAACAGGCCCTTCGGCCCAACAAGTCCACACCGCCCCGCCGAAGCGTAACCCACCCATACCCTTACATCTACATCTACCCCTTACCTAACACCACGGGCAATTTAGCATGGCCAATTCACCTGACCTGCACATCTTTGGACTGTGGGAGGAAACCGGAGCACCCGGAGGAAACCCACGCAGACACGGGGAAAACGTGCAAACTCCACACAGTCAGTCGCCTGAGGCGGGAATTGAACCCGGGTCTCTAGCGCTGTGAGGCAGCAGTGCTAACCACTGTGCCACCGTGCCGCCCCCAATAGGAAAGGTTTGGAGGGATATGGGCCAATGCAGGCAGTTAAGACTAGTTTGGGAAACTTGGTTAGCCAGGACTAGTTGGACCAACGGGTCTGTTTTCATGCTGTATAATTCTGACTTTAAAGGTGACATTCATTAAAGCAATGGCAAGTCATCAAAAATGACAGAGACAATGGGAAAGCAAAAACTGAAAGGCAGTTGGGTGAATAGAATTATTATTAATGGAGCTGAAGTAGAAATTGGGTGTCAATGTGACAGCACCAGTTTCACATTGTTATCTCTTACAACCCAGAAATGTACCTGATCTATGCCTAACCCCAAGATGAGTCAGATAATTACCCAGCATCCCTCGTTTCCTCCTAAAATAAGCAGGAGTTCCCCTTCTATGAGAAATTAGGTCATCAAGGAGCAGAGCAGGAGTCATGGCTGATCCACCCAGGTTTCTGCTGTCTGGTATCCAGCTACAATTAACAGGGTGAGTATATTTTGTTTTCTTCTGCTCCAAGCACTGCCATAAAGCCAACCTTGGCCGGGAATCAGCCTGTCGCTTAAATATGAGAGGGCTCTTGAAAGCTGACAGATTCTTGCAATCTCCCTCCTCCCAGCAATGGCTGCTGCAGCATTGGCATGGGCCCAAGAACAAGTCAGCATGTATATTATCCATCTCTCCATGGATAAAAGCACAAAGAGACAACGGTTCTGCTTTGGTCACAATTTGGCATGAAATTACATTCAATTAGAGTTCAAGTTCTGAACAAAATTAATTTATATAATTAAAAATGTAAAAGTTCCCAAGTTCAAGCAGCAGCACAGAATAGAAGTGTTTCTATTTGTTTCTTTTGCACAATGAAACTTCCCCTGATTCTCTTTAATGCAATAACCTGATGTAAATTGATGAGTATGGTTCATAACTGTCACACAGACAATTGATGATCTATCTTCAATCAATTAAATTCTGCTCCTTTACTGTGGGCTATTTCCTAATTTCACCAATGAATCTGGGTTCTGGCAATGACTTTGGGCTGGTTTTGTCTGCCTAGCAAACAGTTTGTTTCACCCATGGATGGTTTGATAAGTCTTGCTTTTAGGGAATAACTGAAAAGACAAAAAAGGAAGAGCTGGATGGAGGGGGAGAATGAAGATGATACTGCTCAGGAGTCCAGCCTCATCCATAATGGATCGTTGGTGAAGAGCAATGTTTGAGTTATCTGTGTTTCATTGCAGAAGCTGTCACTGAATTATATCACTTACAACCAGACCAGGAGCCTCAAACCAGGGTATAGAGAGTACTGTCTATCACTGTCAAGATCCTTGTGCTCTTCAAACTTTAAACTGTGCTGTTGTTCCAAGTAGCTTTGCACAATTTCCTGCTCAGTACTGTACCTGAGAGAAATGACTGCAAATCTCAAATCCAGGAGGAACTCACAAATCGCATCCCTCTGGAAAGTAATTTCCAGGATTTGTTTCACTTCTTAATCCTGCAGCCCATTCTATTGGAGGAAGCTTACACAGCCTTTTCTTGTATGAGATACAAATGCTTGTGGTTGTCAGACAATTGAATTGGACAACAACTTGAAAATGAAATCTCTTTTGGAATTCCTATCAAAGACAGATCCCATGAACTGGTGGCAGGTTTGGAAGATGCTGCACCCAGTTCATAGAGTGTTTTCATGGCCAACGGTCATGCTGGATCACTGAGTACACCTTATTTTATAAATGTATGGTTTAAGTTCAGAAAAGGTGTTTTGTCTCAAATATACAAAGTATACATCATACAATCTGAGACCATAAAACTTACTTTTACGTCCTTGTTCAGTCACCAAATGATCAAGAGATTTGGGATTTCAGTTTTATGTTTGAGATGTTCTTGATCTTGCATTCCCTGCTCCATTATAGATGAGGATATGGACAGAAGGGCATTTAAAGGCTGTTAATATATTTTTAAATCAACCAAGGCTCATTTCTTGTGTTTTGTTTTCCACTGGTAATTTGACTCTTGCTGGCTTTAGTGGATTAGCCAGTGGGAATGTCTTCCCCCAGACCTGATGCTGCAGATCAAGATGAATTTTAGCAGTAGACTAGTGGATGAAGAGCTTCCTATTCCCAGAATAAGCTGTGACAGTGGAAATGATAATACAGTAGTTTCACAATAATAGAAGCCGGAGTAGGCCATTTGGCCCATCGAGACTGCTCCGCTATTCATTAAGGTCATGGCTGTTCTATCCATCATCTCAGCTCCTCCTACCTGCATTATCCCCACAACCCATCATTCCCCTACCAGGCAAAAACCCATTCAACTGGGTCTTGAATATATTTGATAAAGATGTCTCTACTGCTCCCTCAGGCACAGAATTCCATAGATTCACTACTTTCTGGGAAAAGCAGTTCCTCCTCATCTCTGTCCCGAATCTACTCTCCCACATCTTGAGGCCATGTCCTCTCGTCCTTATCTTACCCACAGCAGAAACAACTTTCCTGCCTCTATCTTATCTATCCCTTTCATAATTTCATATATTTCTATAAGATCCCCTCTCTGCACAGCCTCCAAAGCCAGTATATCCTTCCTCGTGTAAGGAGACCAGAACTACACACAATACTCCAGGTGCGGCCTCACTAACACCTTATACACTTGCAGCAGAACCTCCTTGATCTTAAATTCAATCCCCCAGCAACGAAAGCCAATATTCCATTTGCCTTCCTGATTACCTGTTGCACCTACAAATCAACTTTTCGCGATTCCTGTACGAGCACTCCTAAGTTCCTCTGCACAACAGCTTACTGCAATCTTTCACCATTTAAATAATAGACTGACCTGCTATTTTTACTTCCAAAGTGGATAACCTTCCATTTACCAATATTGTATTCCACCTGCCAGATCCTTGCCCGCTCACTAACTTGTCTAAATCTCTCCTCAGACCTTTCACATCATCTGCACAGTTTGCCTTTCCACTCAAACTTAGATACGTTACATTGCCTCCTCTTCCAAATCATTCCAAATATCACATAAACAGTTGTGGGTCCAACACTGACCCCTGTGGCACCCTGTTCATCTCTGATCTTATGTTTCAAAATCATGTGAATGGCTTACACTAATGTTAGTCTTCTTTTCACATGCACTGGGATCACACTGTGCCATCTTCCTCTGGCATCATCATTCTCCAGAATATCAGCAATAATATCTTGTCACACCACTTGGCAGTGGCTGTGGGCAACTGTTATTATTAGAGTTTAATTTTCTATACTTGCCCTGATTAGATAATTACCCGGGATTGCTGGTGCACCTTGTGATGAATCCAAGGAGCGGGAACCTCAGGCCTATCTTCACACCATTCCAGGGAAGCCACACTGAGCATCTACCTGATTGTTTCCATGGTAACAAAGACCAATCACCAATCAGACACTTCGCATTGTATCATGTGAGAATCTGAGAGCGGAAATCTGGGGGAGCCTTATCAAATGTCTCTGAAAATCCAAAATATATGACATTCATTGACTCCCCTTTGTTAAATACATTTGTGACACCCTCAGAAATGTTCTAACCTCATCAACCCAAATTCCTATTCACACATTCATGCACAATCAGTTTTATCTAAGTTTATTTACTGGACCTTTTATAATGGATTCTAGCATTTCCCCTGCTACTGATGGAGGTGAACAGGTCTTAGATCCCTGTTTCCTCCCTTCCTCTCTGCCCTGAGATAGTTCTCCCTTTCCTATTTAAACACTCGGATGACATATGCAACCCCCCAATCTGGAGGAACCATTCCAGAATCTATAGGCATTTGCAAAGTGCTCACCAAAGCATCCAATATCTCCATAGCTACTTGTGTCAAAACTCTCCAATATAGTGTGTCAGGGCCTGGGGACTTATCAACTTTCAATCCCATAAATTATTCCAATACAATGTTTTTCCTTTTACTACCCTCCCTTAATTTCTTATTCTCCCACATCCTTTTCAACTCTAATTCTAGAAAATTTCTTGCATCTTCCTCATTAATAAAGGCAGCCATGAAGAATCATTTAGCTTCTCTGTCATTTTGCTATTCCCCATTATAAACTCTCCTGACTCTGCCTATAATGCGCACACATTTAGAGAACATAGAACATTACAGCTCAGTACAGGCCTTTCGGCCCTCGATGTTGCACTGACCTGTGAATCAATCTGAAGCCCATCTATCCGACACTATTCCACTTTCATCCATATGTTTATCCAATGATCATTTAAATGCCCTGAAAGTTGACGAGTCTACTACCGTTGCAGGCAGTGTGTTCCAAGCTCCTACTACCCTGTGAGTAAAGAAACTACCTCTGACATTTGTCCATTATCTATCACCCTTCAATTTAAAGCCAAGTCCCCTCATGCTAGCCACCACCATCTGAGGAAAAAGGCTCCCCCTGTCCACCCTAACTAACCCTCTGATTATCTTATCTGTCTTAATTAAGTCACCCCTCAACCTTCTTCTAACGAAAACAGCCTCAAGTCCCTTAGCCTTTCCTTGTAAGGCCTTCCCTCCAGACCAGGCAACATTCTAGTAAATCTCCTCTGCACCCTTTCCAAAGCTTCCACATCCTTCCTATAAGGTGGTGACCAGAACTGTACATAATACTCCAAGTGTGGCCGCACCAGAGTTTTGTACAGCTGCAACATGAGCTTGTGGCATTATCTGAGCCGAATGTTTGCTTTTTTGCATATCTTTATAAGCTTTTACTACTCATTGTATTTTTCTTTTGCTAATTTAACTTCATATTCTATTCTCCCTTTCTTAATCAGTTTCTTGGTCTTCCTTTGCTCTCTTCCAAAATTATCCTCAGGTTTATAACTATTTCTGACAACTTGATAAGTATTTTTCTTTCATCTTATGTGGTTCATAACGTTTTTGGGCATTGCTGATTGTTTTGGGTTTTTTGGGCCTTGGAAGAATGAGAGTAGTTGCTGTAATAATTCTTAAAAATCAATCAATTGTTTCTAAACTAATGTCCAAATCTACCTCAGCCAATGTGCCCCTCGTACCTTTATTGTTAATTTTGCTGAAATTACATCCAGCACAGGAACAGACCAACTCTTCCATGCCGACCATGTTTCCCAAATTAAAAACGAGTACCATTTGTCTGTGTTTGGCACATTTCCCACCAAACCTTTCTTAATCATGTACCTGTCCAAATATTTTTTTTTAAATGTTAAAAATCACACAACACCAGGTAAGAATTTAACAGGTTTACTTGAAATCACAAGCTTTTGGGGGATGTTCCTTCATTAGGTGAACCTGATGAACGAACAGCACATGAAAAACTTGTGATTTCAAATAAACCCGCTGAACTATAATCTGGTGTTGAGTGATTTTTTTTACTTTGTCTACCCCAGTCCAACACTGGCACCTTTGCTTCATTTTTAAATGTTACAATTGTACCTGCTTCACCCACATCCTCTGGCATCCTCATTCCATACATGTACCACCCTCGGTGTGAAAACATGGCCCCTAAGGTCCCATGTTTTGACAGTAACAAGAGGCAGTGACCAGAGGAAGGCTGGTATATCCCTGCAATGTGCTGTGGGGAGACAGGGTAGGATTAGGAAATGGTGGGTGACAGGAGTGGGGGATGGTTGGAAGGAGTGGCGGAGTTTCCTGGCAGGAGTGGGGGCTGCTGAATGGTTGTCAAAGTGCAATTTTCTCAGGCTGTGTTTGAATCAGCAAACGCAATGTGTTGAGAGAATTCTTGCCTTGCCAGTCTTGTTTTTTCTTTATCCTCCATATGGTGGGTGTTGCAGCATAATTATAAATGCCAATTTTCTCCAGAAAGTGACTGCTCTTACCGAGTTATTATTCTGGTGAGTTCGATGTTGATTATTCACTTTTTAGAACTGACACTTTGATTGATGAAAATTGGCCACACTCTAAATGTCCATTCACACATTAATTCAGTCCTTTAGCTTTTAAACTATTTCATTCCCCTCTGTTGCTGAAATGCTTAGACTTCAAACTCACAGCTTAAAGCTTCAAATGCTGTTCCATTTTTTAAAAAAATCAGTAAAGCAGTGGGGCTATACTTTTTGTTTTAACCTTCTCTATTGATAAGAAATGACCTGAAGAATATTTATTGATATTTTCGACAAATGGCAAGTTGCTTACTGGCAAGGACATGTCCAGTCACGGTGTACTGCCTGGCCCAGTGGAAGCTCAAAGCAAACATGATCCTATTGACCTTCTACTTCCCATTGAACACAAAGAACAGTAATTTATGCTTAAAATGCCAACAACCACATTCACATTTATTTTAATGGTTTTTAAAATCACATTTTTGTGATTTTTATATATTTTTAAATGTTCTTAGTCTTAATAGAATATCAGCAGTGGACGCTGAGTTACTGATTTGATAACACTTTGTTGCAGTGGTGTTTTTATGAAAAAAAACTTGAAACTGATCTGCACAAAGGACACAAACATAAAGGTCGCAAAAAGGTGACTTAAATCAGGCAGGAGATACAAAGGTGCATCTTCAAGGAGAGAAGACAGAGAGAAAGAGACTGAGAGAATGAGTTGCAAAGAGTTTTAGGGAGAGAGTTATAGAGTGTATGACAGAGGATGCAGCAATGCAAGTCAGGGATACACAAGGGGCCAGAAGCGATATGGAGTGCAGATATTTTGGAGGGTTGCAGTGCTGAAGGTTACAAACTTACCGAAAGGTGAGTCCATAGATTGACTTGAACATGTCATTGATAAATTTCAAATTGTCGTGCAACCAGGCTAGATACCAATATCGATTGCAAGACAAACGTGCTGGAGGAAGGAACTTCAGTAAGCTCAGGAAGAGCACAGCAGGCTTTCAATATCCTCAACTCTGCAGCAGCTGGAAGATGGGAGGCAGTCAAATCTTTAACACAGAGTCATAGAGTCATGGAAATGTACAGCATGGAAACAGACGCTTCGGTCCAACCCGTCCATGCCGACCAGATATCCCAACCCAATCTAATCCCACCTGCCAGCACCCGGCCCATATCCCTCCAAACCCTTCCTATTCATAAATCCATCCAAATGCCTCTTAAATGTTGCAATTGTACCGGCCTCCACCATATCCTCTGGCAGCTCATTCCATGCACGTACCACCCTCCTTGTGAAAAAGCTGCCCCTTAGGTCTCTTTTAAATCTTTCCCCTCTCACCACAAACATATGCCCTCTAGTTCTGGACTCCCCGACCCCAGGGAAAAGACTTTGTCTATTTATCCTATCCATACCCCTCATAATTTTGTAAACCTCTATAAGGTCACCCCTCAGCCTCCGACACTCTAGGGAAAACAGTCCCAGACTGTTCAGCCTCTCCCTGTAGCTCAGATCCTCCAACCCTGGCAACATCCTTGTAAATCTTTTCTCAACCCTTTCAAGTTTCACAACACGCTTCCGATAGGAAGGAGAAGGAGACCAGAATTGCACGCAATATTCCAACAGGGGCCTAACCAATGTCCTGTACAGCCACAACATGACTTCCCAACTCCTGTACTCAATACTTTGACCAATAAAGGAAAGCATACCAAACGCCTTCTTCCTTATTCTATCTACCTGCGACTCCACTTTCAAGGAGCTATGAACCTGCACTCTAAGGTCTCTTTGTTCAGCAACACTCCCTAGGACCTTACCATTAAATGTATAAGTCCTGCTAAGATTTGCTTTCCCAAAATGCAGCACCTCGCATTTATCTGAATTAAACTCCATCTGCCACTTCTCAGCCCATTGGCCCATTTGGTTAAGATCCTGTTGTAATCTGAGGTAACCCTCTTCTCTGTTCACTACACCTCCAATTTTGGTGTCATCTGCAAACTTACTAATTGTACTTCTTATGCTCACATCCAAATCATTTATGTAAATGACAAAAAGTAGAGGGCCCAGCACCGATCCTTGTGGCACTCCACTGGTCACAGGCCTCCAGTCTGAAAAACAACCCTCTACCACCACCCTCTGTCTTCTATCTTTGAGCCAGTTCTGTATCCAAATGTTCTCCCTGTATTCCATGAGATCTAACCTTGCTAATCAGTCTCCCATGAGGAACTTTGTCGAACGCCTTACTGAAGTCCATATAGATCACATCTACTGCTCTGCCCTCATCAATCTTCTTTGTTACTTCTTCAAAAATCTCAATCAAGTTTGTGAGACATGATTTCCCACGCACAAAGCCATGTTGACTATCCCGAATCAGTCCTTGCCTTTCCAAATACATGTACATCCTGTCCCTCAAGATTCCCTCCAACAACTTGCCCACCACTGAGGTCAGGCTCATCAATGTATAGTTCCCTGTCTTTACCGTCCTTCTTAAACAGTGGCACCACGTTTGCCAACCTCCAGTCTTCGGCACCTCACCTGTGACTATCGATGATACAAATATCTCAGCAAGAGGCCCAGCAATCACTTCTCTAGCTTCCCACAGAGTTCTCGGGTACACCTGATCAGGTCCTGGGGATTTATCCACTTTTAACCGTTTCAAGACATCCAGCACTTCCTCCTCTATAATCTGGACATTTTGCAAGATGTCACCATCTATTTCCCTACAGTCTATATCTTCCACATCCTTTTCCACAGTAAATACTGATGCAAAATATTCATTTAGTATCTCCCCCATTTTCTGTAGCTCCAACCAAAGGCCGCCTTGCTGATCTTTGAGGGGCCCTATTCTCTCCCTAGTTACCCTTTTGTCATTAATGTATTTATAAAAACCCTTTGGATTCTCCTTAATTCTATTTGCCAATGCTATCTCATATTCCCTTTTTGCCCTCCTGATTTCCCTCTTAAATATACTCCTACTTACTTTATACTCTTCTAGGGATTCACTCGATCTATCCTGTCTATACCTGACATATGCTTCCTTCTTTTTCTGAACCAAACCCTCAGTTTCTTTAGTCATCCAGCATTTCCTATACCTACCAGCCTTCCCTTTCACCCTGACAGGAATATACTTTCTCTGGATTTTTGTTATCTAATTTCTGAAGGCTTCCCATTTTCCAACCGTGCCTTTACCTGCGAACATCTGCCTCCAACCATCTTTCAAAAGTTCTTGCCAAAGACCGTGAAAATTGGCCTTTCTCCAATTTAGAACTTCAACTTTTAGATCTGGTCTATCCTTTTCCATCACTATTTTAAAACGAATAGAATTATGGTCGCTGGCCCTAAAGTGCTCCCCCACTGACACTCAGTCACCTGCCCTGCCTTATTTCCCAAGAGTAGGTCAAGTTTTGCACCTTCTCTAGAGGTACATCCACATACTGAATCAGAAAATTGTCTTGTACACATTTAAGAAATTCCTCTCCATCTAAACCTTTAACACGATGGCAGTCCCAGTCGATGTTTGGAAAGTTAAAATCCCTTACCATAACTACCCTGTTATTCTTACAGATAGCTGAGATCTCCTTACAAGTTTGTTTCTCAATTTCCCTCTGACTATTGGGGGGGTCTATAATACAATCCCAATAAGGTGATCATCCCTTTCTTATTTTTCAGTTCCACCCAAATAACTTCCCTGGATGTATTTCCGGGAATGTCCTCCCTCAGTACAGCTGTAATGCTATCCCTTATCAAAAATGCTGCTCTTCCCTCCTCTCTTGCCTCCCTTTCTATCCTTCCTGTAGCATTTGTATCCTGGAACATTAAGCTGCCAGTCCTGCCCATCCCTGAGCCATGTCTCTGTAATTGCTATGATATCCCAGTCCCATGTTCCTAACCATGCCCTGAGTTCATCTGCCTTCCCTGTTAGGCCCCTTGCATTGAAATACATGTAGTTTAATTTATTAGTCCTACCTTGCCCCTGCCTGCCCTGACTGTTTGACTCACTTCTGTTCTCAGCTGTACCTGTCTCTGACTGATCTCTTTCCTCACTATCTCCCTGGGTCCCCCCCCCCCCCCCCCACCTTACTAGTTTAAATCCTCCCAAGCTGTTCTACCAAGTTTCCCTGCCAGTATATTAGTCCCCTTCCAATTAAGGTGCAATCCGTCCTTCTTGTAGAGGTCACTTCTACCCCAAAAGAGATTTCAATGATCCAAAAATGTGAATCCTTCTCCCATACACCAGCTCCTCAGCCATGCATTCATCTGCTCTATCCTCCTATTCCTGCCCTCACTAGCTCATAGCACTGGGAGTAATCCAGACATAACTACCCTTGAGGACCTCCTTTTTAAATTTCTGCCTAACTCTCTGTAATCTCCCTTCAGAATCTCAACCTTTTCCCTTTCTATGTTGTTGGTTCCAATGTGGACAATGACCTCTTGCTGGCCCCTCTCCCCCGTGAGGACATTCTGCACCCTCTCTGAGACATCCTTGATCCTGGCACCAGGGAAACAACACACCATTCTGATTTTTCTCTGCTGGCCACAGGAACATCTGTCTATACCTCAGACTACAGAATCCCCTAACACAATTGATCTCTTGGAAGCCGACGTACCCCTCGTTACATTAGAGCAAGTCTCAATACCAGAAACTTGGCTGTTCGTGCTACGTTCCCCTGAGAATCCATCACCCCCTATATTTTCCAAAACAGCATACCTGTTTGAAATGGGTATAGCCACAAAAGACTCCTGCCCTAGCTGCCGACCTCTCTCACCCTTCCTGGAGTTAACCCACTTATGTGACTGTATCTGAGACTTTCCCCCTTTCCTATAACTGCCATCCATCACATACTGTTGCTGTTGCAAATTCCTCATCGCTTCTATCTGTCTCTCCAACCGATCCACTCGATCTGATAAGATTTGCATCCAACAGCATTTATGGCAGATATAATCCGCAGTAACCCTTAAACTCTCTTTAAATTCCCACATCTGACAGAGTGTTTACACAGAGTGTGGAACTCACTACCAAGGAATGACTGAAGCAAATAAAGTTGATTCTTTTAAGGGGAACCCAGGTAAACATATGAAGGAGAAAAGAATAGGGAGATATGCTGCTGGGATTAGACACAAGAGCGTGGGAAGATATAATTTACATAGAGCTAATGATCTGATTATACTGAATGTCCTGGTTTGTGCTCTGAATGAATCACAATTCTTTCTAACAGTGCAGTAGGGGTTCTATCTTTTAACTTAAATATCCAGTTAGTTTTGTAGCATTGCAGTGTGAAACGTCACAACAATGTGTCAGCTTCTAGAAAGAGTCATAGAGATGTACAGCATGGAAACAGACCCTTCGGTCCAACCCGTCCATGCTGACCAGATGTTCCAACCCAATCTAGTCCCACCTGCCAGCACCCGGCCCATATCTCTCCAAACCCTTCCTATTCATATACTCATCCAGATGCTTTTAAATGCTGCAATTGAACTAGCCTTCACCACTTCCTCTGGCAGCTCATTCCATACACATACCACCTTCTATGTGAAAAACTGGCCCTTCAGGTCCCTTTTATATCTTTCCCCTCTCACCCTAAACCTATGCCCTCTAGTTCTGGACTTCCCCACCCCAGAGAAGAGACTTTGTCTATTTATCCTATCCATGCCCCTCATGATTTTATAAACCTCTATAAGGTCACCCCTCAGCCTCTGACACTCCAGAGAAAATAGCCCCTGCCTGTTCAGTCTCTCCCTGTAGCTCAAATCCTCCAACCCTGGCAACATCCTTGTAAATCTTTTCTGAACCCTTTCACGTTTCCCAACATTCTTCCAATAGGAAGGAGACCAGAATTGCACGCAATATTCCAAAAGTGGCCTAACCAATGTCCTGTATAGCCGCAACATGACCTTCCAACTCCTGTACTCAATACACTGACCAATAAAGGAAAGCATACCAAACGCCTTCTTCACTATCTTATCTACTGCAACTCCATTTTCAAGGAGCTATGAACCTGCACTCCAAGGTCTCTTTGTTCAGCAACACTCCCAAGGACCTTACCATTAAGTGTATGAGTCCTGCTCTGATTTGAATTTCCAAAATGCAGCACCTCACATTTATCTAAATTAAACTCCATCTGCGACTCCTCAGCCCATTGGCCCATCTGATCAAGATCCCGTTGTACTCTGAGGTAACCTTCTTCTCTGTTCACTGTACCTCCAATTTTGGTGTCAACTTCAAACTTATTAATGATATCCCCTATGTTCACATCCAAATCATTTATATAAATAACAAAATGTCGTGGACCCACGACTGATCCTTGTGGCACTCCACTGGTCACAGTCTGAAAAGCAACGCTCCACCACCACTCTCTGTCTTCTACCTTCAAGTCAGTTCTGTATCCAAATGTCTAGTTCCCCAATATTCCATGAGATCTAACCTTGCTAAACAGTCTTCCATGAGGAACCTTGTTGAATGCCTTCCTGAAGTCCATTCAGATCACGTCTACCATTCTGTCCTCATCAAACCTCTTTGTTACTTCATCAAAAATCTCAATCAAGTTTGTGAGACATGACTTCCCACACACAAAGCCATACTGACTATCTGTAATAAGTCCTTGCCTTTCAATACTTGTAAATCTTGTCCCCCAGGATTCCCTCCAACAACGTGCCCACCACCGACATCAGGCTCACTGGTCTGTAGTTCCCTGGCTCTTCCTTACCACTTTTCTTAAACAGTGGCACCATGTTATCCAACCTCCAGTCTTCCAGCACTTAACCTGTGACTATTGATGATACAAATATCTCAGCAAAGGGCCCAGCAATCACTTCTCTAGCTTCCCACAGAGTTCTAGGATGCACCTGATCTGGTCCTGGGGATTTATCCAGGTTTATGAATTTGAAGACATCCAGCACCTCCTTCTCAGTAACATAGACATTTGTCAAAACATCACCATCTATTTCCCAACATTCTATATCTTCCATGTCCTTCTCCACTGTAAACACTGATGCAAAATACTCGTTTAATATCTCCCCCATCTCCTGCAACTTCACACAAAGGCTGCTTTGCTGATCTTGGAGGGGCCCTATTCACTCCCTGGTTACCCTTTTGTTCTTCATGCATTTATAAAATCCCTTTGGATTCTCCTTAACCCTATTTTCCAAAGCTATCTCATGTAATCTTTTTGCCCTCCTGATTTCCCTATGCCTTTATATTCTTCTAAGGATTCACTCGATCTATCCTGTCTATACCTGATATATGATTCCTTCTTTTTCTTCACCAAACCCTCAACATCTGTAGTCACCCAGCACTCCCTATACCTACAAGCCTTTCCTTTCGCCGTAACAGAAATATACTGTCTCTGCACTCCCGTTATTTCTGAAGGCTTCCCATTTGCTGGCCGTCCCTTTACCTGCGAATATTTGCCCCCAGTCAGCTTTTGAAAGTTCTTGCCTAATACCGTCAAAATTAGCCTTCCTCCAATTTAGAAGTCCAACCTTTAGATCCAGTCTATCCTTTTCAATCACTATTTTAAAATTAATAGAATTATGGTCGCTGGCCCCAAAGTGCTCCCCCACTGACACCTCAGACACCTGCCCTGCCTTATTTCCCAAGAGTAGGTCAAGTTTTGCATCTTCTCTAGTTGGTATATCCACATACTGAATCAGAAAGTTTTCTTGTATGCACTTAGCAAATTCCTCTCCATCTAAACTCTTAACACTGTGGCAGAGTCAGTCTATGTTTGCAAAGTTAAAATCCCCTACCATAACCACCCTATTATTCTTAGAGATAACTTGGTTCTCCTTACAAATTTGTTTCTCAATTTCCCACTGACTATTGGGGGATCTATAATACAACCCCATTAAGGTGATCATCCCTTTCTTATTTCTCAGTTCCACCCAAATAACTTCCCTGGATGTATTTCCAGGAATGTCCTCCCTCAGCACAGCTGTAACGTTATCCCTTATCAAAAATGCCACTCCCCCTCCTCTCTTCCCTCCCTTTCTATCCTTCCTATAGCATTTGTATCCTGGAATGTTAAGCTGCCAGTCCTGCCCATCCCTGAGCCATGTTTCTGTAATTGCTATGATATTCCAGTCCCATGTTCCTAACCATGCCCTGAGTTCATCTGCTCTCCTTGTTCGGCCTCTTGCTTTGAAGTTAATGCAGTTTAATTTATCAGTCCTACCTTGTTCTCTGCTTTGTTCCTTCCTGACCTGACTGACTCGCTGCCTTTCCCAACTGCACCAACCTTTGATTGACCTCTTTCCTCACTATCTCCCTGGGTCCCCCACGACCCCGCTGCCTTACTAGATTAAATCCTCCTGAGCAGCTCTAGCAAATCCCCTTTCAAACTCAGGTACAAGTCACTTCTACTCCAGATGAGATTCCAATGATCAGGAAATGGGAACCCTTCTCCCCTGTACCAGCTCCCCAGCCATGCATTCATCAGCTCTATCCTTCTATCTTCCCTCATAAGCTCCAGCACCGGGAGTAATCCAGTTATTTGTACCCTCGAGAACTTCCTTTTTAAATTCCTGCCTAACTCTGTATGTTCTCCCTTCAGGATCACATCCTTTCCCCTTCCTATGTCATTTGTTCCAATGTGTGCAATGACCTCCTTCTGGTCCCTTTTCCCTCTGAGAACACTCTCCACCGTCTCTGAGACATCCTTGATCATGGCATCAAGGAGGCACCACACTATTCTGATTTTTCACTGCTGTGCCTCCTATGAGAGACTCCCCTAACACAATCAATTGTTTGTAACCTGGCATACCCCTCATTATGTTAGAGCCTGTCTCGATACCAGAAACATCGCTGTTCGTGCTACATTCATCTAAGAGTCTATCACCTCCTACTTTTTTCAAAACAGCATACTTGTTTGAAAATGGGGATGGTCACAGAAGTCCTGCACTACCTGCCTACCCCTCCTACCTTTCCTGAAGTTAATCCATCTACCTGACTTTTTTCCCTTGGTATACCTGTGGCTTTTTTCCCTTGGTATAATTGCCATCCATCACTCATCCTACCTCTTGTAAATTCCTCATTATCTCAAAATCTCACTATAACTGATCCATTTGATCTGATAGGATTTGCAACCAAACACACTTCCTGCAGACATGATCCTCAATGGCATATAAAGTCTCCCTAATCTCCCGCATCCAACAGGAAAATCAGATCACTCTACTAAAGGTCATCTTTGCTCCTTCACAATCTATAGACCCAGAAAGTAGCACCGTCATTTTGCTCTAAAAAAAGTGCTCCAGGCTAACTTAGTACTTATAGTTTATATTTTTAAAAATTTAATCAGGAGGCAGATCTCAAGAAAACAGTATCAAGAAATAACCACTCTACTCACTACTGTAGACTTACAACAAAGTTACATGTTAAAAACAATGCACTTATTTGTTCCTGTGCTGTGAACTATCCCACACAGGTTCCTCCAAGATCAGTTGTGAATTTCACTATTTGTTAGTTTTCCCAGATGTACTCTGATCTCCAAACAGTAAAGGCAGTAGCTGTGCAGATTCACTGCTGTGTCAGTAGGTTTCTTTCTCTCTTTCCCTCACTGACTATGTGTTTGCTGTTTTTAATCTGTCATTTTCACTTTTAAAAGTGCCATTGTTTTGACTTTTTTTCCTCCAAAGTTCCAAAACAACACAACAGCCTACAAAACAGTATTTCCTGCTCTTGAATTCAAAGAAATTACCTCCAACACCTAAAATACCTCAAAAAAGAAGCAGCTGTTACAGCCACGTTTCCCATCCTCTATCCTGGATTACCCAGAATCCTGATATCGTAATACAACTTGAAATTAATATTAGGAAAGACATGATTTATTAAGGGAGAGAGCAATGATTTGAAAAAGGCTGAGTTCAGGACAGGTAAACCGTATGATTGATAGGAATGTTAGAATTAATGGCTAAATATGAGTAGATTTCATCCTGAACAAATTCTAATGTTCTACTAGCTGTGAAATTCAATGATAAAGCAGTTGGTGATGATTCTCTGGCAGAGTCGGCAGGAGGTGAGGAAAGTCTTCAGTGGAGGAAAGCTTTGAGAATTTGAAATCCAAAAACACCAGTCCCTCAGAATTACGTCCCACTTGCCACTTGTGTATTTCAAAATATAAGCAGAGAATAGTCCAGAGAATAATACAGAAAGAGTCCATTTATCCATTGTGTCTGCATCTGTCAAATAAATCAAAATGAAACAAAACAAAACCAGAAATTGCTGTAAAAATTCAGTTGGTCTGGCAATATCTGTGGAGAGAAAGCAGAGTTAACATGTTGGGTCCAGTGACCCTTCTTTAGACCCTTTTTCAACTCAAAATAAAAGTTAGTTGTATATTCTAAAGTCACCTTCCAGTGTCTGGCCCATTGTCTAACAGGGTTACAGCGGTTACTGACTGCTATATCACAACGTTTTTTTGGAAGAAAAATCAATGGAAATAGATTAAATAAAATGACCATTTTTGCAATTTGTACAATAATTTTGTTGATAATTTTTTTTTGTATTGAAAGGCTTTTAAAATATGCTTCTCAGGGCCTTTGGCTCTAAGTATTAACACAATTTCAATTTTATTTGTTCATGTGATGGCAGTGTCACTGCCTGAGCCATCGTTTATTGCCTGGGAGAGGCCATGATGAATTTTCCATTTAAGACATTGCAGTCCATGGGCTGGAGGTTCACCCAGAATGCTGTTAGGACTTTGACCCAGTGACAGTGAAGGAATGGAAATGTATTTCCAAGTCAGGATGATGAGTGACTTGGAGGGGAACTTGCAGTGAGTGGTGTTCCTGTGTATCTGCTGCCCTTGTCCTTCTAGATGGAAGTGGCTGTTAGTTTAGAAGGTGCTGTCTAAGGAGCTTTGGTAGATTTCTAGCAGTGCATCTTGTCGATTGTACACACTGCTGCTACTGAGCTTCGGTGGTGGAGGAATTGAATACCGAAATTGTGGATGGGCGGCCAATTATTTAGGCTCTTTGACATTTGAAGAGCTTTCCCAGCAGCATGATAATCAACAGGTCACAGTTTCATGATGATGTCACCAGTTTGGTGCAAGGCCTAAAGCAGGTGGCCTGGGGCAGGGATCACTCGTCTTCAAAATCCCCTGAAATGTTGCTCTGTTTTCAGTGACTTCTTCCAGATCAGTTGATTTCATTGATGCAAATAAAAAAGCAACATCTGTCATCATACCTAAAGAGTTCAGTGTAATCTCTGAAATTCAAGAGAAAACAGTTCCATAAATTCAGGTCATAGATTTCTCTAGTATGGAAATTGCCTGAGCATGTCTGTTCTGGTCCATCCATCTAGTCTCATCCCAAGTTCTATCACCATCTTATGCTCAGGCATTACACATAAATAGTTCTTTAAGTGAAGATTCCTGCTTCTCTCACTCTTTTAGGTCCTACTTTCCATTTCCAGCTGTATGCTAATATTTGCTCCTAATAGGAATTGACTGCAGTCATGACCATATCGGCACCACTTCATGCTTCCACGAGGAGGTTGAGCAGTTCATCAACTTCACCAACACATTCCACCCTGACCTCAAGTTCACCTGGACCATCTTGGAGTCCTCCCTCTCCTTCCTGTACCTCTCCAGCTCCATTTCTGGCAACTGACTCAACATAGACATCTAGTACAACCCCACCAACTCCCGCAGCTGCCTGCACTACACCTCTTCCAAGCCCCCCTCCTGTAAAATTTCTATCACTTACTCCCAAATCCTCCACCTCCATTGCTCCCAGGATGACCAATTCCACTCCAGAACATCACAGATGGCCTCCTTCTTCAAGGACCGCAATTTCCCCTTCCACGTAGTCAATGATGCCCTCCAGCAAATTGCCTCCACTTCACACACTTCTGCCCTCAAACCCCACTCTTCCAACCAGAACAAGGACAGAACCACCCCCCATCCTGGTCCTCAAACTTGTACCCCACCAACCTCTGGGTACATCACATCATCCTCCACAAATTCTGCCACCTACAATCAGACACCACCACCAGAAATATATTCCCCTCCCCATCATTCTCTTCGTGACTCTCTCGTTAGGTCCATGATCCCCACCTTCCACTTCTGGCACCTTCATTCCACAAGATATGTAAAACCTGCACCCACATCTCCCCCCACTCACCTCCATCCAAGGTGCCAAAGGATCTTTCCACATCTGACAGAGATTTTCCTGCATGTCCACATGTCATCTCCTGTGTCCGTTGCTCCCAATGTGGTCTCCTCGACAATGGGGACACAGGACACCAACTTGTGGAATGTTTCAGGGAACATCTCTGGGATACACACAATAAACATCCCCACCGCCCTGTGGCTGAACACTTCAACTCCCCCTCCCACTCCGCCAAGGACATGCATGTCCTGGGCCTCCTCCATTACCAAACTCTTACCACCTGACGCCTGGAGGAAGAAAGTCTCATCGTCTGCCTTGGGACCGTCCAATCACACGAGACCAATGTGGATTTCACAGGTTTACTGATGTCCCCTCCCCCAACCTTATCCAACCTTCCAACTCGGCACTGCCCTCTTGAACTGTTCTACTTGTACATCTTCCTTCCCACCTATCCAGTCCACTCTCCTCTCTGACCTATCACCATCACTCCCCACCTTCATCTACCTATCGCATTCCCAGCTACCTACTACCAGCACTCATCCCCTTCCCATTTATGTCTCAGCCCCCTTGGGCATCCCCCAAATTCCTGATGAAGGACCTTTGCTCAAAATGTCAATTCTCCTGCTCCTCAGATGCTGCCTGACCGGCTGTGATTTTCCAGCATCACCGTTATGTTACAGACACAGATGCTCCAGGACACACTGCAGCAATAGAAGAGGCTGTAGACTGGTGAGGAGTTATCTCAGTTTCCCAATGAAAGGCACCATGTGGTGCTGAAGGAGAATGCACAGAGCAGCAGGGCTGGACACAATTGTTTGATCTCAGCTGGCACTATTTGAGAATGGACATGAGCAACCACACATTTTAAATTGCTGCAGAACAACATGAATGCTTGTCTGTCAGACAGTGCCCTGGGATTCGTGCAATTTGCTACCCGTGGCTATGATACAGTGTAGTTTAAATTAAAAGTTCTCATTGAAGATGAGAAGAATGCAGCAAAGACTTTTAACTTCAGGTAAAACAAACATTAAGGGCAGGACCATGGAAATAAAAATGATGGATTGGTGTAAATTTTGCACAGATCACAGACTGAGAAATTGAAATATATTCAAAACCAACCCCTGAAAAGGTGAAATGAAGCCTTCCTAGTTGTACATTGCAAAGGGTATGAAATGAACATAATCACATGAAGTACAGAGAATTGAATGTTAAATAATGTCTACAATTCAAAGTAGGGATGATTATTGGAAGAAAAATAATGAGTTAACCTTAGTCACTTCATCCAGACACCAATCCTGTCAGAACTTGGTGTGTGTCATGTCTGACATCTAGGCATCACCTCAAACCTTTCCACTTTACCACATGACTCTCCTCCTATCAGTTTCTCAGCTGCCCTTTGGCCAAGGCTTTGATTGGCCGTTCTAATATCTCTGTTGTTTTTCCTGTTCATGAATACTTGATTGTAAAACTGACATTTTTGTCTTAATTGTGCATTATAAATGTATCACTGACATTTGATCATGTAACTAAAAGAAGCCAAGATAAAGGAAAGCACAAAAGCAGAATGAAGGGACTGCAATGCAGGTAGTTTCTGTGCTACTTCAATGGGCTAAGGTGTTCTGAGAGGCAGTGAATGGTAAACAGCATTTGGGGAACAAGTGCGAGAAATGTAGTTGATGCAGACATCATTTGGTCAACTGAGGAACAAGGTGTTTGATGACAAAGACTCCATTGTTGGTACAAACCTGATGGGCCAAAAGGCCTTTGCTTTGCTGTATGATTCAAGGCTCACAGTCTACATGGTAGTAGTGTTAATTATTGTTCTGTTTGCATCAGTTCACAGTGTACATTGGATATCTCAAACCCCTTGAGAAACATTATCAGCAATGAGTCCATAAGATCATTCAAATTCTCTGGCAGGAGTAGATGCTCCAATATCAGTGTCCTCTCTTACACCACCATCTCGTATCGAGGCACTGATTATGGTCAATCAGCCACACTGGATGGCTCACATTGTCCACAAGCTTATACATGACTCCTGACAAAAGTTCTATACTCCGAGCTCCCTCACAAAGTGTGGTTACCAGCAGGGGAGAGAAAATACTTCATGGGCTCCCTCAAAGCCTCCCTAAAAAATATAACATCTGTATCACCTGATAGGAATCTCACAGTCCAAGACCGCCTACACTGGAACAGAAATATCCAGAAAGATTCCAATCATTCTGAGCACCTCTGACAGTCCCAGGTGGAAGCCAAGAGCAAATATTGAAAGGACCATGTGGAATCTCAAGGATTCATCCACCTACTTCAGCAAAGGTGTGGCAGTTCTGCTGTTGGACCAGGGTGTGTGAAGATGGAAGTCAAACAACACCAGGTTATAGTCCGACAAGTTTATTTGAAATCACACTCTTTCAGAGAGCTGCTCCTTCATCAGGCAGCCTTCGAGATACACAACAACACAGAATCGCCGAGCAGAAGCTGATTGCCAAGGTCCATACCCATGAAGACAACATTAACTGTGATCTTGGGTTCATGCTGTGCTGCATATGACTCCACTACAATGTCCTATATCTGTGCAATCTTCCTTACTGTCCTGTTTTGACACCATCACCTTGATAACTTGTAATGATCTCTCTGCCTCAATTAGCATGTACAGTTTTGGATTACTTGTTACTTTGTTTAGACGTTTGACATGTGACTTTTACATCCATCATGTTATTCCAGCCATTTGGTTTGTCTCCAGCACCACCTTATTTTTATTTTTTTGGAATTATCACTCTACCTCAATCAGTGGGGTCGTAGGTCATCCTTTCATTTATTATTCAGCTGTAGGCACTTTACTCCCACCATCTGACACTCTTCATCGCCTGCATGATCGTTTGATCTCTCTGCTGATAAATTCTTTGCCTGTGTGCTTCCTTTCACTTCACCTGTGAAGGAGCATTGCTCCGAAAGCTTGTGATTTCAAATAAACCTGTTGGACTATAAGTTGGTGTCATGTGACTCCTGACCTGGTTCAGCAAACATCACCTTCTCCAGCCTGTGGCTGGGGAGAGGATCCAGCATTGGGCTGTTCATTCACCTCAGGATTCCTCAGACTCAAGGGACTGCCTAAGAAGTCCCATTATTCCGCTGTAGCTTTCTACATTGATACTGTACTTATTTTCTGTTCATTATTGCTTTACTGTAGACTTTTACCATATCATTTGAATTCTTGCTGTCTGTATTCTGTTATCAAACTGATGGCTTTGCATCTTTCTTCATCAAACATTTCCCATCTTGATTAATTTTGCAACCCACCCACATCAGTTTGCAATCAGCTTACTGGTCATTCCTCTACCCTCCCTGTAAATCATTAATAAACATTCAAAACAAAGTTATCACAGAAACAATTCTTGCAGTGACCCAGTTGCAATGCTCCATTCTATCCAGTTAGTTACTAAAAAAAAATTTTCTCTGTTTTTTCTAAGTAGATTAAATCTATACATCCCAGCTCCAAGTTATGTGCAAAGAATGAGGATTTTAAGCAAGACTGAGCATCTTAATGTCATGTGGCTGAGTTATTTTTACAGTAAACGTTTGACAATACATCATCCTGCTTTCTTGCAGGATATTTTCTGTTGAATTGACCACGACAGATGTCACATTCACAGTTCTGCAGGTTTATCCTTCTGTCCGTTTTTGCAAATTGGCAGCACAGTCACTTCGCTTGAGCCTTTTCACACATCCATCAGGAGATGTCAAATTCTCTTCTTCCTCAAAAACTCCATCTTTAAATCCATCAGTCATCATCACTAATCTCGTTCAGTGTTTTTATTACTTCTTTGTGCACAGTTTTTACATCCATCAGCTTCTTTTCCTCTAGCTTTTTAAAAGGAAAATCTAATCTTTTTAATGGAATGAAACCTTCTGATCTGTTCCATAAATGCATTGACTCGATTTCAGTGTTTGCCTGCAGGTCTCCAGGATGACTGGGATCTGACTATTCTCTTTCTCATCTATAATTCCCTTTCTCTTTCACCTGAATACATTTATAAAAACTGCTCCCATTCTATTCCTGCATTAGTTCCGTTCCTAATTTCATTATGTACATTGTTCTTCATTAGAACATAGAGCAGTACAGCACACGGCAGGCCCTTCAGCCCACAATGCTGTGCCGAGCATTTATCTTAATCTAAGATCAACCTGGTAATGTATAAGTGGAGTGAGATATCACAAATCACAGGAAATATTGCCTGGTTCACATAGATTACTGGTTACAAGAACATTACAAGAAAATTGAACATCAATGTTATCTCACAGTTTTGAGCAGTTGATATGAAATGTTTAAATGATGTGATTCATTTTTGATCTGGACAGAAAGCATCAAAGTTTAATTTGAAAAAGACTTTTCAATTGTTTTTCAATAAAATTTTGACTTCTGTGAGAGACCTCCCTGGGATCAGGATATCATGAATAAAAACACAATAGGATTTGGAGACACTGGGGTGAAGCTGCCAGAAATCTTGGGGAGCTCACCCTGATCCTGGAGATATCTCTGGCTATCAGCATGTTGAATGTTGGAGATGGCAGTGACCACAGAGTGGGTGCAGCACAGAGATTATTTTTATGAACATACGTAATAAGAACTGAAGTAGACCATTCAGCCCCATTTGCCTGCTCTGTTTTTCAATAAGATCAAAACTGATCAGTCTGTGTTTTCATTCCACATTCCAGTTTAGCACCAGCCCATCTACTCTCAAGACCCATGTGGGAGAAATGAGGCTCCTTCATGTGTTAAACTGAATGGCATGTCCTTGCAGAGAGGTTGCGCTGTGCATGATGACAGAATGAGGAAGCCTCACAATGTCAGGACTGCTGGGAGATTATGTGATGCTCACCTACAGACTTGTGGCTTCAATTAGAGTTACCTTTCTAACCACATTTTCCGATGTTGATCAGAGTCCTATTTCTTCAACCATGGCTTTGATTGTGAAAGGGTTGAGATTCTTTTCTATACAGGCTGAAGTTTTCTAGAATTCCTACTCTCTCAGACCAAAACATTTACTTGAATTCCTGCCACTCTTCATGTCTCAACACATAATTTTTCTCCAAACAAATATACTTTCAACATGTCTGCGAGTTGGTGGCAAATATTCTGAATAATTATGTGAATCAATACCAGAAAATTGAGTGACATTTTAGAGAGGATTTACAGCAACAATTAGAACTTACTTAGAGAATAGACTCATGGATGACTCTGAACTGCAAAGAAAATTGCCCTAACAGGACTCCTTTCTGTCTAATTTCTTTCTAAACACTACAGACACTACGAGGGGGCATAGCTTTAAATTAAGGGGTGGTAGGTATAGGACAGATGTTAGGGGTAGATTCTTTACTCAGCGGGTTGTGAGTTCATGGAATGCCCTGCCAGTAGCAGTGGTGGACTCTCCCTCTTTATGGGCATTTAAACGGGCATTGGATCGGCATATGGAGGATAGTGGGCTAGTGTAGGTTAGGTGGGCTTGGATTGGCGCAACATTGAGGGCCAAAGGGCCTGTACTGCGCTGTATTTTTCGATGTTTCTATAGACTCTGTCAGAAAATTGAAACGGGACAGATTATTGGGCATTGGACAGGGCACAAGAAATAGCTGTGACGCACACACATATGAATCCCCAATGACACTGTAACTTCAATTTACTCCACATAATATCAAGAAATTAAGAAGCATATAGGCCAAGCGCAGGCAAGTGGGACTAGTTTAGTTTAGGCACATGTACAGCATGGACTAGTTGGACCGAAGGGTCTGCCTTATACTCTAGGACTCAGTGACTCTAAATATCTAAAAGCACTGTAAACCTCAAAGGTCCTGACAATATTCCAGTGATAACACTGAAGACCTCTACTCCAAAACTGGCTCCATCTCCAGCTGAGAGTCATAGAGATGTACAGCACAGAAACAGACCCTTGGATCAAACTTGTCTATGCCGACCAGATATCCTAAATAAATCTAGTCTCATTTGCTAACATTTGGCACATATCTCTCTAAACCCCTCATATTCAGATACCCATCCAGATGCCTTTTAAATGCTGTAATTGTACCAGCCTCCCTTGCTTCCTCTGGTACCCCATTCCAAACACGTACCACCCTCTGTATGAAATTGATGCCCCTCTCACCTTAAACCTATGCCCTCAGGTTTTGGACTCCCCACCCCAAGGAAACTTCCTTGCCTATTTATCCTATCCACATGCCTCATGATTTTGTAAGCCTCTATAAGTCACCACTCTGCTTCCAGTGCTCCAGAGAAAACGGCCTCAGTCTATTCAGCTTCTCCCTGTAGCTCAAACCCTCCATCCCTGCCAACATCCCTGTGAATCATTTCTGAACCCTTTCATGCTTCACAACATCTTTCCTGTAGGAGAGAGATCAGAAATGAACGCAGTATTCCAAAAGTGGTCTGACTAATTTCCTGTACAGGTGCAACATGACATCCCAACACTTTTACTCAATGCTCTAACCAATAAAGGAAAGCATATCAAAAGTCATCCTCACTATCCTATCTACCTTCAACTCCACGTTCAAGGAACTATGAACCTGCACTCCAAGGTCTCTTTGCTCAGCAACAATCCCCAGGACCTTACCAGGACTTGATAAGTATATAAGTCCTGTTCTGATTTGCCTTTCCAAAATGCAGCACCTCACATTTAACTAACTTAAACTCTATCTGTCACTCCTCGGCCAATTGGCCCATATGATCAAGAGCTGAAAATGTGTTGCTGGAAAAGCGCAGCAGGTCAGGCAGCATCCAAGGAGCAGAAGAATTGATGTTTTGGGCATGAGCCCTTCTTCAGGAATCAGCAACACATTTTCAGAAGCCTTGGATGCTGCCTGACCTGCTGCGCTTTTCCAGCAACACATTTTCAGCTCTGACCTCCAGCATCTGCAGTCCTCAGTTTCTCCCATATGATCAAAATCCTGTTGTACTCTGAGGTAACCTTCTTCGCTGTCTATTATACCTCCAATTTTGGGGTCAGCTGCAAACTTACTAATTATAACTCCTGTGTTCAAATCCATATAGATCATATCCACCACTCTGCCTTCATCAATTCTCTTTGTTATTTCTTCAAAAAACTCAATCAAGTTAGTGAGACACAATTTGCGACACACAAAGCCATGTTGACTGTCCCTAATCAGTCCTTGCTTTTTCAAATACACATAAATCCTATCACTCAGGATTCCCTCCAACAACGTGCGCACCACTGATGTCAGTCTCACTGCTCTATAGTCCTCTAGCTTTTCCTGACCACCTTTCTTAAATAGTGGCACCACGATAGCCAATCTCCAATCTTCTGACACCTCACCTCTAGTTATTGATGATACAAATATCTCAGCAAGGGGCCCAGCAATCATTTCTCTAGTTTCTCACAGAGTTCGAGGGTACACCTGATCAGGTCCCTGCATCCACCTTTATGCATTTTAACACATCCAGCACCAACTCCTCTGTAATATCGACATTTGTCGAGATGTCGCTATTTATTTCCTCATGTTCTATATCTTCCATATCCTTCTCCACAGTAAACACTCGTAAAATACTCATTTAGTTTCTACCCCATCTCCTGTCCACATAATTTGGTGGAGCAGATTTTGTTAGCTGTAAGCAGGAAGGATTCCTGATGTAATATGTTGATAGGCTGATGAGAGGGGAAGCCATATTGAATTTGGTGTTTGGTAATAAACCAAGTCAGGTGTCAGTGGGAGGGCATTGCAGTGGTGGAGATCACAACTCCCTGACTTTACTATACTCATGGAGAGGGATAGGAGTAGATGGCATGGGAAGGTATTTAATTGGGGGAGGGGGAATTAAAATGCTTTAGTCAGGAACTGTGGAGCGTAAATTAGGAACAGCTATTCTCGGGGAAATGCACAACACAAATGTGGAGGTTATTTCGAGAGCACCTGCTGATAGTGCTGGACAGGTTTGTCCCACTGAGGCAAGGAAGGGATGATAGGTTAAAAGAGTCTTGGGTGACAAGGGATGTGGAACATCTAGTCAAGAGGAAGAAGGAAGCTTATTTAAGGTCGAGGAGGCCAGGATCAGTCGGGGCTCTAGAGGGTTACAAGATAATCAGGAAGTAACTGAAGAGTGGACTTGGGAGAGCTAGAAGGGGGCATGAAAAAGCTTTAGCATGTGGGATTAATGAAAAACCTAAGACATTCTACACATATGTGAAGGAACAAGAGGATGGCCAGAGTGATGATAGGGCTGATCAGGGATAGTGGAGGGAACTTGCACCTCGAGTCGGAGTAAGTAGGGGAGGTCATTATTAATACTTTGCTTCTTATTCACTACTGAAGGGGACTTTGTTATTTGTGAGGACAGCGGGAAGCAGGCTGTTATGCTCAAACAGGTTAATGTTAAGAAGAAGGATGTACTGGAAACTTTGAAAAACATGAGAATAGATAAGTCCGCTGGGACCAAGGTTACCATGGGAAGCGATTGCTGTGCCTTTGGCAATGATCTTTCCTTCCTCACTGTCCACTGGAGTAATGCCAGATGATTGGGGGGATATTCTTGGGAATTACAGACCAGTCAGTTTTATGTCAGTGATGGGCAAATTATTGGTGAAGATTCTGAGAGACAGGATTTCTGATTATTTTGAAAAACATAGTTTGATTAGAGATAGCATGACTTTGTGAGGGGATGGTCATGCCTCACAAACCTTATTGAATTCTTTGAGGATGTGATAAAACACATTGATGTAAGTAGAGCAGTGGATGTGGTGTATATGGATTTTAGTAAGGCATTTGATAAGGTTCCCCACAGTCAGCTCATTCAGAAAGTAAGAACGCATGTGATACAGGGAAATCTGGCTGTCAGGATGCAGTGTTGGCTGGCCCAAAGAAGACAGAGGGTATTCAACCTGGGGCTTGATGACCAGTGGTGTTCCCAGGGATCGGTTATGGGACTAATGCTTTTTGTGATTTTTATAAATGACTTGGATGAGGAAGTGGATGGGTGGTTAGTAAGTTTTTTGATGACACAAAGGTTGGTGGAGTTGGGGATAGTGTGGTCAGCTGTGACAGGATACAGAGCTGGGCTGAGAAGTAGCAAATGGAGTTCAACTTGGAAAAAGGTGAAGTGATTCATTTTTGGAAGGCAGATTACATGGTGAAAGGCATGATTCTTGGCAGTATGGAGAAACAGAGAGATCTTGGGGACCACATCTGTAGATCCCTCAAATTTGCCACCCAAGTTGATAGGGTTGTTAAGAAGATGTATGTTGTGCTTGCTTTCACCAGCAATGGATTTAATTTAAGAACCATGAGGCTATGCTGGAGCTCTACAAATCCCTGGTTAGACCACACTTGAAATATTGTGTTCTGTTCTGGTTGCCTCATTATAGAAAGGATGTAGAAGCTTTCGAGAGGGTGCAGAGGAGATTTACCAGCATGCTGCTTGGACTGGAGGGCATGGCTTATGAAGAAAGGTTGAGGGAGCTAGGGCTTTTCTCATTGGAGTGAAGAAGGATGAGAGGTGACTTGAGATGTTGAGAGGCATAGATAGAATGGATAGCCAGAGATGTTTTCCCATGGCAGAAATGTCTGTCATGAAGGGCATAATTTTAAGGTGATTGGAGGAAGATTTAGGGAGATGTCAGAGGGAGGTTCTTTACACAGAGAGTGATGGGTGCATGGAATGCTTTGTCAGCAGTGGTAGTAGAGTCAGATACAAGGGACATTTAAGCTGCTCTTGGCTAGGTATATGGATGATAGTACAATGAAAGGTATGTAGATTAGTTTGATCTTAGAGTCAGATAAAAGATCAGCACAACATCACGGACTGAAGGGGCCCTGTACTGTGCTCTTCTATGTTCTATCTTCCTGCAGTTCCACATTTCGGTGGCCTTGCTGATCTTTAAGGGGCCACATTGTCTCACTAGTCCCCCTTTTGTCCTTAATGTATTTGTAGAATCCCTTTGAATTCTCCTTAACCCTATTACCAATGAATACAGAATCTATCCACTACTCCTTGATGGTTAATGCATTTCCATTGACAAATCCAAGACTATCAATGTCCTTGGAGTTACTATTGACAGGAAACTGAACTTAAATATTGCTAAAGGAGACAAAAAGTTGAAGCTTTTCAGTGAGAATTCATCAGAACAAGGACCACAAGAAACAGACTTGTTGAAAGGGACACTATTTTATACAGAATGAGAAGGGGGTGTTCATTGGTGAGGCCATCTTTGGCATGGAGATGCAGCAAAAACAGTCAACTGTCAATCTGCATTCTCAGGTGTTGCTGTAAAAGCGCAGCAGGTCCGGCAGTATCCAAGGAGCAGGAGAATCGACGTTTCAAGCATAAGCCCTTCATCAGGGCTGGTGAAGGGCTCTGGCCCAAAACATCGATTTTCCTGCTCATCCGATGCTGCCAGGCTTGCTGTACTTTTCCAGCAACACACTCTCAACTCTGGTCTCCAGCATCTGCAGACCTCACTGTCTCCCAGTAGATTTGGTATGGTCTGGGTGTTGCTATGGGGAAACAGCAGAGATTGCTGTCTCCATAAGAGCATAAGACATCGGAATGGAAGTAAGGCCATTCAGCCCATCGAGTCCACTCTGCCATTTAATCATGGCTGATGGGCATTTCAACTCTACTTACCGCATTCTCCCTGCAGTCCTTAATTCCTTGTGAGATCAAGAATTTATCACTCCCTGCCTTGAAGATATGTAATGTCTCGGCTTCCACTGCACTCTGTGGCAATGAATTCCACAGGCCCACCACTCTCTTGCAGAAAAAATGTCTCCTCATCTCCATTCTAAATTTACCCACTCTAATTCTAAGGCTGTGGGTCCTCGTCTCCCTGAGGGGTTGTTTCTAACGGAAACAACTTTCTAGCATCCACCGTTTTTAAGCTGTGCATTATCTTGTAAGTTTTTATTAGATCTCCCCTCAACCTTCTAAATTCAAATGAATACAATCCCAGGATCCTCAGCGATCATCCTATGTTAGGTCTACCATTCCAGGGATCATCAGTGTGAATCTCTACTTGATATGCTCCAGTGTCAGTATGTCCTTCCTGAGATGTGGGGCCCAAAACTGGACACAGTATTCTAAATGGGGCATAACTAGAGCTTTATAAAGTCTCAGAAGCACATTGCTGCTTTTACATTCCAACTATCTTGAGATAAACAATATCATTACATTTGCTTTCTTAATCATGGACTCAACCTGCAAGTCAACTTTTAGAGAATCCTTGATTAGCACTCCCAGATCCCTTTGTACTTTGACTTTATGAATTTTCTCACCGTTTAGAAAATAATCCATCCCTGAATTCTTTTTTCCAAAGTGCAAGACCTCGCATTTGCTCCAGTTGGATTTCATCAGCCATTTCCTGGACCATTCTCCTAAACTGGCTAAATCCTTTCGCAGCCTCCCCACCTCCTCAGAACTACCTGCCTGTCCACCTAACTTTATATCATTGACAAACTTCACCAGAATACCCCAAGTCCCTTCATCCAGATCATTAATATATCAAGTGAGCAGCTGGGGCCCCCAACACTGAACCCTGTGGGACCCCACTTGTCACCAGCTGCCATTCCAAAAAATAACTTTTTATCGAACTCTCTGCCTTCCGTCAGACAGCCAAACCTTAATCCATGCCAGTAGCTCACCTCGAACACTATGAGCCCTCACCTTACTCAGCAGCCATATCAAAGGCCTTTTGGAAGTCTAGGTAGATAACCAGGTTTCTCTGGTGTAACCAATTTGTTACCTCTTCGAAGAAGTCTATCCATGACCCCTCATTTTTACAAAAAGGTGCAGCCTCTGTAAAAATGAATCTCCACCCCCCCCCCACCCCATATAAAGCATGATACTAAATATCTACATTTGTAGCTTCTAACATGCTGTATGAAGGGGTGCTGCCTTTTCAACTCTTTTTCTAGTGTCCCAAACCTGCTACATTCTCTGTACTATCAAACAAGTATTAAAAATTGAACCAAACAAGCCACATAAATGCAATGGTTGTGACAGAGGTTGGGAATCCAGCAGTGAGTAACTCATCTTATTCCTCAAATGCCAAATACCATCTATAAGGCACAAGGCAGGAGTGTGATGGAAAACTCCCCACTTGTCTGGATGGGGCAGCTCCAACGACACTCAAGAAGCTTGATACCATCCAGGACAAGCAGCATGTTTGATTGGCACCACACCCAGCAACATCCACTACCTCCATCACAATGCTCAGTAGCAGCAGTGTGTATTACCTGCAAGATGTGTTGCAGAAATTCATGAAGGCTCCTTGACAGGTATATTTCAAACTCACATCCACTTCCATTTAGAAGGACAAGAGCAGAAGATACATGGGAACACCACATCCTGCAAGTTCCCCTCCAAGCCATTCACCATCCTGGCTTGGAAATATATCTCCATTCATCAGTGTTGCTGGGTCACAATCTGAGAACTCAGTCCCTAGCAGTATTGTTGGTCTAAGTACAGCAGGTGGACTGCAGCCGTTCAAGAAGGTAGCTCATCCCCATCTTCTCAAGGGCAACTAGGGGTGGGTAACAAATGCTGAGTAGCCAGTGAAACATTGATCGTATGAACAAATTAAGATGAAAACTCTCTTCCATACTGTATTAAAATATATAAATTTTGTAATGTATAAAGTTTTGAAATGAATAATGCTGATCTTGTAATTATCTTTGATTTCTGAAGTAAAGATACATTGATAAAATCATTTTACATCAGTGTCTGATTTAGTACATTTGAAATGTATTTTAGTTTAATTACAATTGTATCTAAATTGCAATCCACCAATTTTCATTGGCTACATTTAACTGTTAGATAAGGCAATTTTACTCCTATAAATTGGAAAATGAAAAAAAACTGATTTCAAATTGTGAGGATTGAAGCCAGGTGATCGAAATGGTTGTTCAACCCTTTGGATAATAAAATAGTCTTCAAACAAGCAGGAATATAGTAACAACAATCACCTTTGAACAAAAAGTGCTGTTTGATGTAAAACACAATTCAAGGAGCAGAAACTGAAAAGATTAATCAGTTGGCCATCAAGAAGTAATCTTTGCATTTTGAAAAAGGTGAAGTATTTCCACTTTGTTTACCAATGCTTCAGGAGAGCATCAGCAAGCAAAGAGTGAAAAGTAAGACTTAGAAAATGTAAAGAAAATTGAAGCAATTTGTTCTGAAATTATAAGTAATGAAAATCATAAAAAAATGGTAAATACTTTGTGGAATTGTAAAAGTTTAAATCACAATAACTGCTGTGTTGACTGAATAAACAGTTAGGAACAGGTTGATCCCACATCATTGGATAGTCCAAGGCTTGAATCAGGCTCTTCAAAGGCAAAACTGACAAAACTTGCTGAAAATATTCATGGGACAGACTGAGAACATCAACTTGGTTTCTTTATCTTCTTATGGACATTGATTATTATTTGCACCATTTGTGGTTTTCATCTCAGATGTCCAGTCACCCAAAAATCTCCTTAATGGAGAAAGCACCTCAGAGTGCAGTTGGCTGTCATAGGTGTTGTGTAAGGCAGTTAGTTCCTGAAAGGGTTAACTGACATTATGATGTAAGCTCCATCCATCAGGGTAAAGAGGACTGTTCCAGGGAGAAGCCAGAGGGTTTCCATGTGGAAACCTGCTGAGTTTTCCCAGCAATTTCTGTTTTTGTGTCAGATTTCCATTTGTTTGAAAAAGGGCATTCAGATCTGTTTAACCATTTGTTGAGGATGTTATAATACACTTCTAGAGCAGATGGGATTGGAATCCAGGTCTCCAAGCTCAGAGGTGGGGTCACTATCACTACTCCACAAGAGCTCTTCCACACAATATACAATGCTTTAGTGATTGCAAAATTACCCATGTATAAGTAAGACAGTGATGTTCGCTTCATCTTCAGTTGAGCCAAATGTGTCACAGGAGCCAATTAATTATCTTAGATGTACTTATGTTATGAAGATGTGGGTGTACTGTACCTTTAAGCAAGTTAAATGCTAGCAGAGCTACCTGACAGCACCAAGTCTTCTCAACAAGATACAAGTTAGTGTAGCTGGTTTCCTGGAGACAAAAAATAGTCCAATCAGCTTAAATTATACCCCCAAAAAATACCAAATTCCAATCAAGTTTGAATTGAGTATATTGACAATCTTAAAAGCCAATGACACAATCCAATGTTTGTGGTTATAAGACTGGGTAAAATTGAACAGTTGGGAGGAGAACTGCCATGCCACCAGCATTTTGAGACTGCCCAAAAAATAACTCCCTGTAAAGATATCTTTATTGATCCATGACCTGTGAAGCTTAATCCATAAGAAGAAGAAAAGACATAGGAAGATCCAAATAGAGGATTCAATAGTTGGTTGATTTTGAAACATTGAATTTTTGATAAATGTTAATCAGAGGGTTTATCGGACTCGCATTACAGAAGGGAAGTTAAAAGACAGGTTAAACGAAGGAGTTGTAAATAGTTGTTAGTTAATTATTCTCTGTTACTCTTTGAGAAAAAAGTTGTTAATTTTTACTTTAAATAGTCCTTGGCCTCTTGAATTTTCACAGATTACTGCACAGGATAAATCCTTTCTGTGTTGCTAGTTTAAATTTAGTAGGAGGCTTTACCCTGTGTAGTAACACTTAGATCTTAACTATTAAGGAATATAAAATCAACATATCCGGCTTAACTAAGATTGACCCTCTCTACAGCTTAAGATGTAATTTTCATTCTGTGACCATTGAAAAGTCCTACCTCTATATTCTAGTCCATAATTTCCTCAGTCATAATCTCAGCTGTGATGAGGACAAACTATTTTGAGTTTTGCAGCTGAAGTTGAAGAGATTGAAGTTCCAAAGATCATGGTTATCCACTCATTATCTCCTTTAGATTAACTTTTGAAATTACAAAGGAAAGTAGTTAATTTATATATGAGAGAGCACTAAGATGTGTGATCATAAGGATGGTGGGGGAGGGGATGTTGCTAGTGGGATTGGGAGGAAGGGATGTTGCTGGTGGGATGGTGGGGGAGGGGTGTTGCTGGTGGGATGGTGGGGGAGGGGTGTTACTGGTGGGATGGTGGGGGAGGGGTGTTGCTGGTGGGATGGTGGGGAAGCGGTGTCCCTTTGGGAGAGGGGTTTTTACTATGGGGGATGAGTGTTCCCATGGAAAAGGGGGTATCGCTTTGGGGGGAGTTGATTCTGTGGGAGAGGGGGTGTCACTGTGGGGGAGGGGGGTGTATCTGTGGGGGATGGGGTGTCACTGTGGGGGAAGTGGTGCTGCTGTGGGAGAGGGGGTGTCATTGTAGGGGAGGGGGTGTCGCTGTGGGAGAGGGGTTGTCACTGTGGGGGAGGGGTGTTGCTGTGGAGGATGGGGGGCTTTCTGTGGAGAAGGGGGTGTTGCTGTGGAAAGGTGGAGAATGGGGTGTTGCTGTGGGGGAGGATGGGGGATGGGGAGGTTGCTGGTGGAATGGTGGGGGATGGGGTGTTGCTGGTAGGAGGATGAGGGTTGGGGGGGTGCTGGTGGGAAAGTGGGGGATGGGGTGTTACTGTAGGGGAGGGTGGAGGATAGGGAGTTGATCGTGTAAGGATGAGGGATGGGGTGTTGCTATTGGAAGATTGGGGGATGGGGTGTTGATGGTGGGAGGGTGGGGAATGGGGTGTTTCTGGTGGGAGAGTGGGGGATGGGGTGTTGATGGTGGGAGGGTGGGGAATGGGGTGTTTCTGGTGGGAGAGTGGGGGATGGGGTGTTGATGGTGGGAGGGTGGGGAATGGGGTGTTTCTGGTGGGAGAGTGGGGGATGGGGTGTTACTGGTGGAAGAGTGGGGGATGGGGTGTTACTGGTGGGAGAGTGGGGGATGGGGTGTTACTGTTGGGAGGGTGGGGGTGGGGTGTTGCTGGTGGGAGGGTGGGGGTGGGGTGTTGCTGGTGGGGGATGGGCATTGCTGGTGGGAGGGTGGGGGATGAGGTGTTGCTGGTGGGAGGGTGAGGGATGGGGTGTTGCCGGTGGGAGGGTGGGGGATGGGTGTTGCCGGTGGGAGGGTGTGGGATGGGTTGGGGTATGGGTGTTGCCTGTGGGAGGGTGGGGGATGGGTTTTGCCGGTGGGAGGGTGTGGGATGGGTTGGGGTATGGGTGTTGCCTGTGGAAGGGTGGGGGATGGGTTTTGCCGGTGGGAGGGTGGGGGGTGGGGTGTTACCGGTGGGAGGGTGGGGGATGGGTGTTGCCGGTGGGAGGGTGTGGGATGGGTTGGGGTATGGGTGTTGCCTGTGGGAGGGTGGGGGATGGGTTTTGCCGGTGGGAGGGTGGCGGGTGGGGTGTTGGTGGTGGGGGATGGGTGTTGCCGGTGGAAGGGTGGGGGATGGGGTGTTGCCGGTGGGAGGATTGGGGGATGGGCTGTTGCTGGTGGGGGGGTGGGTGTTGCCGGTGGGAGGGTGGGGGATGGGGTGTTGCCAGTGGGAGGGTGGCGGATGGGGTGTCGCTGGTGGGAGGGTGGGGGATGGGCTGTATCACTGTGGTAAATCTGGGGCCTCTTGAGAATGGGAATGTTTTCTGCAAAGAGTTGGCAAAGTCATTCTGAATCTCCTCCAGTTTTAGAAAAACATATCACCAGAAATCTTTGGAGCAGGAAAGGTTTGTGAACATAAACAGGAACAGTCCCATTTTTTATAAGCACTTGAGGACAATTTTCCATTTTGGATGTAATTGTCTGAACAAGTTAATAACTGCTTCTATATTGGCACTTATTGCTAAATATTTCAAATCAACCAGGACGTGTACCCATATTTATAAACACTCCAGCTAAAGTTTTAATGACTATTTTATAAGCAGAGTAAATTGAAGGAAGTCATTCTTCAGTGACTCCTTATTGTTTATATATTTCTGTCAGAATTCTTATCAGGTTACTCATTCACCTTGTATCACAACATCACATTTATTATGGAGGATATGAAATTGTTCTTTTAGACATGTCAGTGAAACCTAGAGAAGTTTGTGCAAACATTCAATGTCATTTCTGCAAAATATAACAGAAGCCAATGTATGCTCATGACAAAGTACTCGAAGGTTAATGACACCAGAATCCCGCAGTGTGAGTCACAGTCACAGATTACAAAAGAAAAGAAGTTACAATTCCTGTACATCACCATCTTCATTGTTAATCCAAGAAAACTATTTTAACAAGTTGGAGTGAGGCTCAGAAAGGATTGATTAATGCCTATACAATCAGAGCCTAAGCCAACTTCAGGATATCAGAAGCTCAGGCCCTTGTTACAGTTTCAGATGTTGGTACCTCTTCTGAGATGACCCATACCTACAGCCTCATTCAGGTCTTGTATTTTGGGAAGTTACTATCTTTAAAAGCTGACGCTTTCTACATTGGTTTCATGTCTCACATACACTCCCCAGGTGCACCCCACTGGGAACTTTCTGGTAAACAATATTTGACTGAGTGTAATACCATCCAGAAATAGGCCAGATCCTATTGGAACCAGGAACAGAGTGTGTGAATGGAGAGAATCACATTCTGTGGTTTGAGAACCCAAGTCAAGGAGACAGGATGAGAGAATTAGAACAAAGTCTTTCAGGACTCAAATTCAGAGAAACGTCTTTAAGCAACAAGTGGGAGAATTCAAATTCTTTTCCACAAGATAAATGACAGATGGTGGTGGTGGAGGGTTACTTTTTAGACATGAAGCCTGTGACCAATGGTGTTCCACAAGGATCCGTGTTGGGTCCGCTGATTTTCATCATTTATAGAAATAATTTGGATGTGAACATCGGAGATATGGTGAGGAAGTTTGCAGGTGACACCGAAATTGGAGGTGTACTGGACAGTGAAGAAGGTTATTTCAGAGTACAACAGAATCTTGATCAAATGGACCAATGGGCTCAGGCGTGGCAGATGGAGTTTAATTTAAATAAATGTGAAGTGCTACATTTTGAAAAGGCAAATCAGGGCAGGACTTATATGCTTAATGGTAAGGTCCTGGGGAGTGCTACTGAACAAAGAGAACTTGGAGTGCAGGTTCATAGTTCCTTGAAAGTGGAGTCATAGGTAGATAAGATAGTGATTAAAGTGTTTGGTATGTTCATCTTTATTGGTCAGTGCATTGAGTACAGGAGTTGGGAGGTCATGTTATGGCTGTACAGGACATAGGTTAGGCCATTTTCGGAATACAATGTTTAATTCTGCTCTCCCTGCTATCGGAAAGATGTTATTAAACTTGAAAGGGTTCAGAAAAGATTTATAAGGATGTTGCCAGGGTTGGAGAATGTGAGCTGTAGGGAGAGGTTGCATAGGCTGGGGTTGTTCTCCCTGGAGCATTGGAGGCTGAGGGGGGACCTTTTAGAAGTTTATAAAATCATAAGGGGCATGGATCAGGTAGTCAATGGGGTAGTGAAGTTCAAAGTGAGATGGCATAGGTTTAGGGTGAGAGGAGAAAGATATAAAAGGGACCTAAGGGACGACGTTTTCACACAGAAGGTGATACGTATATGGAATGAGCTGCCAGAGGAAGTGGTGGAGACTGGTACAATTGCAACATTTAAAAGGCATTTGGATGGGTATATGAATAGCAAGGGTTTGGAAGGATATGGACCAAATGCTGGCAAATGGATTAAGATTAATTTAGGACATCTGGTCAGCATGGACGAGTTGGACCAAAGGGTCTGTTTCCATGATATACATCTCTACAACTCTAAATGGGATAAGGAAGGAAAGGATATAAATATTTGCAGAGAAATATACAGTTTGTAGAACTCAAAGAAATTGTGAATGTAAGTTGTTTGCAGAGGTAGTGAACAGTTTATTTGTCCCACAGATTATGGTACATTACTTTGGGACTTAAACGAATTGGACATTTTATTTGTTTCCACCTTCCAAATGATTTAAGAGCCAGTTTTGTGAGGTTCCCTTGGTACCATGGAGCCATAATGCATCAGACAGCGGGTTTGACAATGAGGTGAAGTTACATTTTGTGATAAAGATCTTGGATTTGTGTGGAATTGTATTGGTGATGAAAAACAGAATCAATCAGGTACAATGCTAAAAGTATGGTAAGCGAAGAGCACAAATAACTGTGTGGGAGAATTATGCAGTCACATGAAGAAAACATGATGTTAAAATAAGAACATTAGACAGAGGAGTAGAAGTAGATCATTTGGCCCATCGCGTCTGCTTTGCCATTCAATGAAGTCATGGCTGAACTGAACTGACAACTACATTGTCCTACCTTGCTGGTTCCCTGAGTGATTAGTGGTGAGCACTGAGCACATTATACATACATGTTTGGAGTGTTCAGGAAAGATAAAGAAGGAAGAAAAAGAGGTGGAGTGGCAGTAACAATTAAGGAGCATCAGTAATGTTGGAAAAAGAGAATTTTCCTGACAGAGAAACATAATAGGTTGGATTCGGTTACTAGACATACTTTACAGGTCTCTAAATAATGTGAGACAGATTGGAAAACAATCTGCTGGGAAATCACAAAAGATCTGCAAGAAAGGCAGAGTGGAGACCCTGGCCTATTTCAGTATGCATACATAAACTGGAATAATATTAGGATCAAGGCTGAGAGGGGAAAGATTGTTTTGAGACATCTACAAGAGAATTTCTGCTTCTGCTTGTGCTTCTGCTTCTGCTTGAGTTGTGCCAGCTTCACAGAACAATGTTCATATTCTGACAATATTGGTTGGGATACTACTGGCTGTACCAGGCAAAATCTGCTGAAATGGACATCCTGATATTGAAAAATATATAATTGGAAATAATCTAGAGATGAGGCTTGAGTTTTCAAGTGATGCAGCTGTGACGATTCTCTTTGGCAGCTTGTTCCGTTGTGAGATTGCCATTGACGACAGCTCCATTATCTTGTAAAAGAATAGTCTTTGTAGTTTGATCAGTACAAAGTGGACTTATTAGAGTGGAAGTATTGCTTGATCTAGGGAAGGAGCTGGATCAGTGGTGTGGGGAAACATTTGTGAAGAGTGATCACCTTATCATAACGTTTAGACTAGTAATGGAGGCAAGTGAGGATCACTGTAATGTCGAAGATTTAAATTGGAAGAGGCTAGTTTAGTTACATCGTGAATGGATCTAATCAGGCTAAAAAGGAACCAAGGACTGAGAGGAAAGCAGTAATGTAATAATGGGTGATCTTTGAGGAGGGAATTATCAAGTCTATGCTCTCAATAGATAAGGACATGAGTAAGCTACTTGGCCCCTCAAGCCCAAGCCCATTCTACCATTTGTTAAGATCTGATTGATCTAATTGTTGTTTCTATTTTCTGTTTACACTCTATAACCTCTCATTTCCTTGTTAGTCAAGAAACCAACCATCTCAGCTCCAAGGTATTCAATGACCAGCCTCCACTGCTCTCTGGGGAAAATAAGTCCATATCTTAGTTGCTTTCTGAGAAAAAATCATTTTCCTCACCCTCATCTTAAATGGACAGCCACTGATCTTTAAAATTGTTTTTATTTCAAAAATATACTTTATTCATAAAATATTTTGATGCTCTGTACAATTGGTGCTGCCATTCATAGGCGCACCTTGCATTTCTTTATATACAGAGATCGGAATTAATCATTCATATATACAGGTCTGTACGTTTATTATCCATATATTTAGCTGAGGCGTCAGCGGAGCCTACTGACTGAGTGGACCCCCTGTTCTTAGGCAGGCAGATGTTACACAGTGGTCTTTCCCCACCGCGCCTTGGCGGCAGCTGCCCCAAGCTTCAGCGCGTCCCTCAACATGTAGTCCTGGAACTTGCAATGTGCCAGTCCGCAACACTCAGTCGGGGTCAACTCCTCAGCTGGAAGATCAACAGGTTTCGGACAGACCAAAGAGCGTCTTTGACCGGGTTGATGACCCTCCAGGCACAGTTAATGTTTGTCTCGGTGTGCGTCCCGGGGAACAGACAGTAGAGCACGGAGTCCCGCGTCACTGCACTGCTCGGGACGAACCTCAACAAACACCACTGTATTCCTCTCCAGACTTCCTTTGCACATTCCAGAAGGAGGAGTGTGACAATCTCGTCCCCTCCACAGCCGCTTCAAGTCCGGGCGTGCATAAAGGATCTCACAGGCAGAGTACTTCTCACCTATCCACTAGTTGTACTCTTTCCCACAAAGTGAAACATCCTTTCAGCATCCAGTCAGACAAGACCCCCAGGATTTAACACATTTCAATAAGATTGCCTATCATTCTTTGAAACTCCAACAGATACAAGTTATAGTAAGTTGAGTCCATAAAGAGAATTATGATCTAAATTTTGGACCCCAAGTTGAATACATAAATCATCTGTGCATTGGTGTCAAATATCTCTTTGCAAATTGTTTTTTGGAAAGGATTTTCTCATTGGCGGGTGGATTCAGAATCTCCACAGCATTTCAACCAATGTTCAGGAGTATCAAACAGACTAACCTCAGTGCCTGCCTCTTCCTTTAGGATTTTCATATAGAAAATTCCTGGTTTTTCACTGAAAGCTAACAGAATTCCCTGGCTTTGTCACATCCCACTACTCCGAATTCAAAAGGCAATTGTCCGTGAAACTGAACTGATCAAACAGCAGTGCACATGTTTGACTTAGACTACCTGTCATGACTGTAACTGGAGAAGCTGTTTGGGGTGGCACGGTGGCTCAGTGGTTGGAACTGCTGTCTCACAGTGCCGAGGACCCAGATCCAATTCCAGCCTTGGGTGACTGGGTGTGTGGAGTTTGCACACTCTCCTCGTGTTGGCATGGGTTTCCTCCGCGTGCTCCGATTTCCTCCCGCAGTCCAAAGATGTGCAGGTTAGGTGAATTGGCCATGCTATATTGCCCATAGTGTTCAAGAATGCCTAGGTTAGGTGCATTAGTCAGGGGTAAATATCTGATAATAGGGTAGAAGAATGCATTGAGTGGGTTACTCATTGGAGGGTTGGTTAGGCCAAAGGGCCTGTTTTCCCACTGTAGGGATTCTGTGTAAGGATAAATCTGAGAATGTACCTTTGCTCAGTGACTGTCTCTGCTGATACCTGCTGACTGACTGGAAGCTGCTATAATTGCGCTTTCCTACCGAGAGGCTTGAGCCCTAGTTTGGGTAGACTCTTCGGGCCACGCTCCTTGTCACAGACACATTCATTGAAGTTTGCACTTTATTGGGTTTTTCCATAAATATCCACAGCAAATTTTTACAAATTTTATGGAGTGCCTCTTGTGAAACTTTGTGATTGAAGTCCTTTGAGAGCTCCTCAACAATCAAAAATTTATTGAATGTCATATTGAGGATTAATTAACCGAATAGAGTATCTTAAAACTATCCACAAAGCTCATTGATTTTTAATCACTGTTGGTGATCACTTTGACACAAGATAACTTATGTTAATTTTTTCATACACATAAATTCTGTAATTTGACATTTGTGAGTGTCCTGCATTATTGGGATCCCTGCCAATTTAATCTAAATGTGAAAATACACTGACCACCAGTTCTGTTACAAACCAATGGATGTGAAATGTGCAATGAATAGAATGAACTCTCTTAGCACCAGGAAAAGTTACACAATGATCTGAGTTCAATCTGAACCCAGAGTCAGAACTTAATTTTATACTGGAGTGAATCAGAATCCTGCTTCTGTCCATCAAACATAACTTGCGCAGGATCACTTGAATAACTGCAGATTCTAATTCTCTGCTTACAATGAGCACTGATTGGAATAGACCAGCACCTGTACATTCCCCTATCTCCACCCACACTCACCAATTACTCACTCTGGTAGGATGACCTGTACCCCATTAAGTATTCCGAAGGACATGAAAAGAGTCGAGGTGAGGCATTCCCCCTCCTCTGACTTAAGGAGGAAGACGTCCTTCTGACAGCTGCTGAATAATCCAATGTCTGGACCCTGTAGGTTTCACCATGAGGAGGATGTGAAAAGTTTCAGTACAGGAGCTGCTGACATTGCTGGTGAAGCACGGACACGTTGTCATTGTTTTGCAGACCTAGTCATGCAGCAATATTCTCTGCGCATTCCCATCATAATTTTGTGGAGGACTTTGGACTCCAATTTATAAGAACATGTACAGAAAAACAAAATGTTAATCCAGCAATCCTTTAGGAGGCTGCGTGGTGAGCATTAATGGGGGACAGGAGCATTGCAATCAACTAAGCAGAGGAGCTGAGGCAGTGAATGAGAGTGCTGGTGAACATCGAATAAATGCCCTCAGGCATTGGCAGCTGGAGCTCTATAGCTGGCCAATCATGTGATATATGGTGAGCACTTGGTAAAGCAAATCAATAACTCTGTGGAGAATGATTGACAGTATTTTTCTTTGAATTCTTAAGAGAGGTCAGGCCATAAGTTACCACCAGCAGTTTCATTGCTGCAGAAAGCAAATATCCAGAGGAGTAACCTTTTCCTTGCACAAGTTGATAAGAAAAAGCCATTTCTTACTTTGGTCTGTCCTAAAATCTTTGAGATGATGGAGCAAGATGACATGGGATAGGGAAAATACAAGTCAAAGAACAGGCGATGGATTGAAATATCAATGGCCCAATTTTCCCAGACAGTTGTTAGTTACAGCTCATCAACATGGAAATTAACACAGCTTCCTTGCATGGTTATGTCTAATGAATCAGTGAGAAACTTTTTGTCACTTCTTTTGCAGACATCAAATTTGTATGTTTGATGATATTAAGTATGTAAGATCATTCTATGGGTGCTTTTCTCTGCGATGACTAGATTCATTTTTGTAATGGTTTCATCTGGTTTGCGGTTGCCATGTGCAGTAATGTTGTTTCCAAAAACATACTGTTCAAATTATTCTCAACCAAAAATAATGAATGAGTTATTTTATGGTCTGACCATGAATTATTGCTAATACAGTGAGTGATGGTTATGCACAAGTGACAAAATATGTACCTTGCAAGAGACAGCCATCTTGTTCTCTGCCAGATATTTCAGACTGTAGGAGTGCATTGTAACTAATTTTAAAGCACTTCAAGACTGAAGCCTAAAAATTGATCTTCCTAACTTGAAAGAGAAATTGACAAATGCTTTCATGTAAACTTAACATGGAACACTTCAACCCTTATTATTTAGAAACAAAAATAAACGGATTTTTATCAGAGCTGGGTGTTTTGATGAGAAGGTGATCTGGTGGGTGGGATCTGCAATAAGTGGGTTAAATGATGATGGGTAATTGTATGTTTACTTCCTGAGTCATGGAAATGAAGCCCATCTGTTTTCTTCAACAGTTAGCAAAGAATGTAAATGAATCTTGATAGGGGCGGCACGGTGGCTCAGTGGCACTGCTGCCTCACAGCGCCTGAGACCCGGGTTCAATTCCTGCCTCAGGCGACTGACTGTGTGGAGTTTGCACATTCTCCCCGTGTCTGCGTGGGTTTCCTCCGGGTGCTCTGGTTTCCTCCCACAGTCCAAAGATGTGCAGGTCAGGTGAATTGGCCATGCTAAATTGCCTGTAGTGTTAGGTAAGGGGTAGATGTAGGGGTATGGGTGGGTTGCGCTTCAGCGGGGCGGTGTGGACTTGTTGGGCCGAAGGGCCTGTTTCCACACTGTAAGTAATCTAATCTAATCTAATCTGATGCACATAATGAACCACAATAAGAAATCTTACATTAACTTGTTTGCTGATCACACAAGACAAAGTTTGTCTGAAACTGCATTCACTTTTAACCCAAATTCAAAAAATCAATGTATAAGTATTTCACTTCAACTCTTAAGTTTCATTTGCTCTTTCACTGGTTTGATTGGACAAAATGTTTACTATCACTTGAACAACTTTATAGGGTACACTGTGATATATAGAAATGCTAAAGATCAAATTGGCCTCAGTACGTACTGGCCTGAAGCACCAGCCAAACACAAGCTGGGTAATGACAAATACAGTGTCTTCTTGTGTCGAGGTCCCAGTGTTATTGCCTGAACCAAGATCATCATTTCCTTTTCTTGGGACCTTAAGCTACCACCTCATGTTCTATCTGATAATAAACCACAAAAACATTTGATAATGGAGATCTTAGTTTTATTAATTATCGCAGTAAGGCTGGCTTGAGAAGAAAACGATGGGTTAAATCTGAACAACATTGTAATCTACTTCCTCTAATGATATTTTTGAAATCATTTTCAAACAAATTTGTACTTATTTGTTGCTCAGAATAAATCCAAATTCAGAGCTGATTGAATCAAACAATGATTTCCTAGTATACTGAATGTTAAATATCCTGCTCCTCAATAACATCCTTAAGCCAGTACATGAAGTTTGCAATTTTTAAGACTGATCAAACATTTGATTTCATCAGTATTTTGATTAGTATTTTATTTGTCCTTTGTTCTTCCTTCTGATCTTTTGTCAGTGTCTTTTATAATGAGTGGTCATTGGTTGGAGTTCTTGGTCAAGAATAATTAAAAATTCAGATGTCTAAATTATCACATATATTTTAACGAAGTCTCAATACCAATGTAATGTAGTTAGCAATTTCTGAGAATAATGTTTTCCACAGAAGACTCCTGGAGGAATTACATGTTAAATGTGTTTTTTTTTCAGAATCAGGAAATGAACTCCAGCTGTTGAGGAAGAAAACATTATAATTAAAGGTGCTAATATTCATTTCTAATAAGATTGATGGGTAGTATAGGATCAGTGAAGACTGGGGACAATATTCATTCTTCACTAATACTCAGCCCCCTACTGTGTGTACTCAGCCCCCTACTGTACTCACTGTATACCCATGACTGCGAAGCCAAATACCAGACTAATGCCATTTATAAGTTCATTGATGACACCACCATAGTTGGTCGAATCTCAGATGGCAACAAAACAGACTACAGAGGGGAGGTGGAAGACCTGGAAAAATGGTGCACTGACACCAGCCTAGCTCTCAGTGCTGGCAAAACCAAGCAACTCATTATAGACTTTCAGTGGGATGTTACTCATGCCCCTCTACACATTAACAGCACAGAGGTGGGACGAGTGGAGAGTGTCAAGCTTCTGGGAGTGGTCATCAACATCAAGCTTTCTTGGACTCTTCATGTGGACGCACTGGTTACAAAGGCCCAACAACGTCTCTTCTTCCTCAGGCAGCTGAGGAAATTTGCCATGACGGCAAATACCCTTGCCAACGTTTATAGGTGCACCATTGAGAGCATCCTGACTGGACGTATCACTACCTGGTATGGCAATGGTACCATTCAAAATCAGAGACAGTTATAGAGAGTGGTGAACTCGGCTCGGACAATCACAAAAGCCAACCTCCCATCTGTAGAATCCATCTACCAGGCCCGCTGTCGAGGAAAGGCCGCCAGCATTCTCAAAGATCCATCCCACCCTGGCAATGTTTTTCTACAACCTCTACCATCGGGGAGAAGATACAGAAGCCTGAACACTCGCACCAGCCGGTTTTGAAACAGTTTCTTCCCTACTGTTGTGAGCATACCAAATAGACTCACAAACTCTTAACATTCGCCTGTACCTGTGTTTTTTGCCACTGTTACTGAATATTTACTTATCTATGCTACTTAACTCTGTGATCTGCCTGTATCGCTCATAAGACAAAACTTTTCACTGTGCCTCAGTGCACTTGACAATAGATTCAATTCAATTCAAGTTGCCGTTGATCTGTAGTCAGGGACACCAGCCCCCAGCTGAAAATTCCACTGTTGCTCATCACATTGAACTAGCCAACAGTCAAAACCTTCCTGAATGGATGAGCTGAGATGGATCTGAGTTGGGGTGAATTGCTTGAATTGTTTGCTAGTATTCCTTCTGGTTCTGACCTCACGATAAAAATGCAAACACATTTCAGACCCACACAAGCAATCAAATCTGTCTGTAACTTCCAAAGTTATCTTCACAGCATATTTTCCTACCTATCTTTATGTCAGCAAATTTAGCCACAATGCCTTCAATCCCCTTAACCTGACCAATAGAATAAAAGTTAAGTCAAATAAGGTTGGGTCTTTTGAGTATGAATTATTTATATTCAGAGTGCAAGACTGCAAAACCTCTGTGTTAACTGTCATTGTCAGTCTTCAGTGAAGGACATCAGGGCTTGAACAGCTTTTAATAAAGCCAAAGCTTATTTTGTCAATGGGGTCACTATAATTGCTATGAATTTTTAAAAATTTGTTTGCAAGATGTGCATTTTTTGCTCATCCCCAATTGTCCAGAGGGCAGGTATGAGTCAAACACATTGTTGTGGGTCTGGAGTCACATGTAAGGATAGCAAATTTCCATCCTTGAAGAACATTAGTGAACCAGGTGGGTTTTTCAGGACAATTGCCAACAGTTTCATTATCATCACTAAATTCTTAATATGTTTTGAACAATTTGTATTCAAATTCCACCATCTGCTGTGATCTCTGATAGCAAATGTTTTTAAGAAAAAACAGTTTAAAGGACACTTATCCTTTATAAATCTACATCTTGGAAGCAAGTTGCAAAGTCTATTCAAAATAGAGGACACAAGGGGTCATGTCTGTTTTAGTGGGGTCTTTCAAAACCCATTGGATAGTGTTATCTCAGTCTCAAATCACTAAAGGAAGATGTTTAGAATGCATGTAGTCCTGGGCAGTACAGTCGGTCCTTCTCATGTACAAAACAGCACCTCCTGTCTCTGCAGGAAGTGGGAGCCATTTGATTGATAACTACAGTATTTAATAAGCTGGTTGGCTCAGATAAAAAAAGGAGAGATGAGTTTAGCCAGCACACTTGGAGATGCAAGGCCTCACAAATGGAAAGATGACTCACCTGCCTGGAACAGACACTTATAAAAGTTGAAACCATATAAAACTTATTGGTAGTGCCACTTGTTTGCAAAACTATAGGAAGAAGATTTTGAATACTATCCTAAGATAGAGGGAAGATTTGACCATGAGGGCAAAGGGAAAAGGTTTTACAGGACCTGGACATTGTTTAAGAAACATGAGGTAAGACATGTCTAAACTACAAAAGAAGTGAAGTACAGGAAACCTTCTCTCCCTCCAAGAGTCTTATGTTCGGATGATTCCACTGTTACAAAGAAGTTCTACCCATTTACTACAGAGGACAGTGCAGATGCTGACTTCCTGTTAACGTCTTCCCTTCAGCAGCAAGGACGTCCAGCGATCGACCCTAAAATGTCCCTTTGAGACTTACTGGGGTTTTTGTCTTATCAGTATTATTTCATTTTGTCTGCACATATTTTAATTTAAGTATTTGCAAGTTCTTACTAACCCATCATCCCTAAGTTGCTTCAGGACTAAGTTCTAAAAATTAACCATTAACCGGTTTATACACAAGCCTAACCCACTGGTCTGTTTTAACTTGAATCATTACAAATTGAGAGGGAGTTACATGAGTTATATCAGACTGCAGTTCACTGAGCATGTGGTGTACATGACAGTGTGATTAGGATTGATTAATTTCTAAGCAATCTCCTTTAGTATCAAAGGATGGTCTGATACCAAACAAAAACAACTGACTTTTCTATCTAAACCTGTACAAATATGTTTCAGTTTTTTTGAAGGTTTGATACTAATGCAAAGGGAGGTATTTTGGTACCTTTCCCATCAATATATCATTGAACAGTCAATCGGTTGCATTGCTCAACATACTGCTTGCAGGAAGTTCCTCATACCTGCTTTCTTCTACATGGAGGTTTAATATAGTGCTTGTCACTTGTCTAATGATCAAATGACAACTTGGAGAAGAGGTAAGATGAGTCTTTTGGGATTGAACAGCTTCGAAGATGAAATACCTGACAAAGCAACATTAAAACCGAGTCAATATTGCACTCAGTAGTGCACTCAGTAAACCCGAGCCAGGCATGTCAGTGTACAATTGTTGATTGATCCTCAGACGGTGACAGGATTTGAGAGTTGGTGAGGGGCATGGGAAAACGATTGTGGGATAGTGGACAGACCAGTGTCATGTGAACATGGTAAGCATTCTTTGATAAATATAAACAAATGTCATTCTGAGGCTCAGTTGTGCGGGAGTGCCTCATTAATGAACCAGAACGCATTCAGCTTATATGGTAGTATTTCATTTCAGTGCTCATTCATCACACGCAGATCATTACAGAAACCTTGAAAGGTAAGGGGCCAAATGAAGATAGATCACAGCAACATAATCAAGGGATTCAGCTGATAAACAATAAGAGCAAAGCTCAGAGGTTACCAATTGCAGCTCGCCCCAAATTAGAGTATGGCTATTATTTATATCTGTATCACTCGAAGGATGTTCGAGCCCAGCTAGTAGAGCTTCACAGGAACTAGTTGTCCTCTGACATTTTGTTCAAGTGGCTATTATGGTTGTTTGAAGCTTGCTGGCAAGTTATTAAAATGGCAAACCCAATCCCACATCAATACTTATATCAGGGTCCTTGACTGAATTTGTTTTTTTTATAACCACCATTGTCAAAGTTGATTGTATTTCTATTCTAGTTCTATTCTAGTTTGCATTCTAGTTTGCATAGTTAAGATTATTTCTCTGAGCACAGAGTAGGGATTGAACCTGGGATTTCCTGGCTTTATATCACATTATATTTACATGGTGGATTCTCTAAGCCTTTGAGGAACATCTCGGAATTGACTTAAAATCTCCTTGACTTATCCATTTACATTCTGCAATATAAAATTGTCTCTTTATCAAATTGATCCTATTAAATAAATAACATGAAAACTAGACAAGTCCAAGTGCAGGAAAATGTCCCATGAGTCACAACAAGTAATAAAGCTATAAAAAAAAGGAAACAAACTTCATGATAATTACATTTAATACTAAATTCTGTAATTTGAATAGTCATGGATGTAAAAAATTCAAACTCTCTGTTAAACCAACTTCAGTAGCTGGAAGATGAAAATTTATTCATGCCTCTGGACTCAGTCACAACAGAAGACAGATATAAAATATTTGTTCAACACCCAGCCAGTTACCATGAACATTAATTTTAATTGTATCAAATATTCTTAGCCTCCTGTATGAGTCATGCAGAGATTGTTTTGTTCAACATTTTCAGTTTTTTTAACCATTTTCTATTGTCTGTTTGTTTACCACTAATGTTATTTTTTTTTATCCGATTAACATTAGCCAGCTCCCTCCTTATAACTACTTTTTCAGGATTCTTGTTTCTGGGTGGGTTTTTCGCTTACATATTGAATGCAAATGCAGTATGATTACTTCTTACTTTAAGAAAACTAATTTAACCTACCAAAGTGCACAATGCTACATATAAATAGCAGTTCCTCTACATTGTTTACTTTGTTCATAGGATGTTGCCATTCGTTGACTAGAATGGCACTTAAAGCACATCCCCAACTGCTCTTGAGAAGGTGGCAGAGAAATGCCATCCTTGGGGTCCAGGGGCACCCACAACACTGTTAGAAAGGGAGTTCCTGGATTTTGACCCAGTGACACAGAAGGAACTGAGGTATATTTCCAAGTCAGGATGGTGTGCAATGTAGAGGGGAACTTGCAGGTGGTGGTGCTGTCATGTATCTTTATAGTCAATTCCACAATTTGGCAGCAGTTTTGCTCCAATAAACTGAGACCACCTGACATATCTAGGCCATGCCAGCTCTTTTTTATTATTGGAATTGCCTCCCAACGTGCAATCCCAGCACTCTCCATTGGCACTCATCCACAGACTCTACCAACAAACACATCGACCTGGACCCAGTATACCGGCCACTACAGCGGACAGCGCGAACTGACAACCGGAAGCGGCAGAGACAGACCACTATAAATGCCAGAGAAAACAGCACAGAAGTGCTTCACAGGAGGCTCCCAAGCACTGAGGATGTCACCTAGACAGGGGACGAAACGTTTGCAAGACAAATTCCCAGCTCGGCGAACAGAACCACAACAACTCTCCATTGGAACCAGCCAAAAATGATTGCATGATTCATACCAGGGAAATGTCACGGTTTATAATTCAGTATTCCACTTGCTGGGTTTGCACCAGCGTTCTGACCCGAAGTTTCCTCCACTCCCTAAAATTGCAAGAATATGTCCTGTGCTGTTTGGACGGGAAAGGTTGAATTCATTGGAATTTAGAAGAATGAGAGCTGATCTTATTAATTTGCAGATATGATGTGGAGATGTTGGTGTTGGACTGGGATGGATAAAGTTAAACATCACACAACACCAGGTTATAGTCCAACAGGTTTATTTGGAAGCACTAGCTTTTGAAGCACTGCTTCTTCATCAGGTGGTTGTGGAGCAGAATTATAAGATACAGACTTTATAGCAACAGGATTGCAGTGTCATGGAATGTAATATTAAATATTAAGCTAAATTTATTTAATATTACATTCCATAACATTACAATCCTTTGCTTTAAAATCTGTGCAAACCTATTGGGCTATTACATGGTATTGTGTTATTATTAACTTTATTAAATCGCATCAGAGTCTGAGGGGATTGGATCAGGTGGACACCTGGAGATGATTTCACTTATAGTCATAGAGTCATAGAGATGTACAGCATGGAAACAGACCCTTCGGTCCAATCCGTCCATGCCGACCAGATATCCCAACCCAATCTAGTCCCACCTGCCATATCCCTCCAAACCCTTCCTATTCATATACCCATCCAAATGCCTCTTAAATGTTGCAATTGTACCAGCCTCCACCACTTCCTCTGGCAGCTCATTCCATACAGCTAGGGACCATGAATTAAGACTGAAGTCTCCATTTAAGGCTGAGACAAGAAGAACACTTTTCTCTCAAAAGGGTCAAGAATGTAGAACTCTGTTTCCTGAAATGTAAGGGAGGCTAGATGTTTTAATGTACTCAAGGCTGAGTTAATTAGATTTTTGATAGTCCGGGGAGTCAAAAGGTATTGTGCAGACAGGAAAGTGGAGCAGAAACTACAATCAAATCAACTATAATTTAATTGAATCCTGGAGAATTATCTCAGGCTCAACCCTGCTCCATTATCCTATGTTCCTGTTTTCTTAATGGACTGTCAAATAAAAAGACCTTGACTACTTGACTCTGGTAAAGAATAGTAATTGAACACCAACATCAGTAAATGTGAGGTGGTATATTTCAGTAGTAAGAGTAAAAAGGTAAAACATTTCTTGGAAAATAAATTTTGGGATTTAGGAACAGATGGAACAGAGATAGAGATGCACAGTGGGAGTTAATAACATCATAAGGAAGAAAGAAATTCATTGAGGTTCTTTTCTAAAAGGTTAGCTCTGAAAAAGAGCCAATTAATGTTCAACTTGTGTTGAACCTTGATTAGACCAGGTTCGTATTATTGGGCACAGATTTGTTCTCCATGCAATAGAAAATGATAATAAAAGTGAGATAATGGGGGGAAAAATTGATGAAGGTGGCCCCAGAGCAGAGAGCTCCAAGGTATCAGGAAAAAATTAAAGAGGATGGGACTCTCTTCATGAGAAAAGTTCAAATGATTCAGATTAGGAAAAGGTTCAATTGCATATGTTTAAAGAGAAGGTTTCTACTTCTTGATTGTCCAAAATAGAGTCCAAGTAATATAAGATATTCACTAATAAATCAAAAAGGGAGTTCAGGAAGATAGTCTTCCAGAGAGTGGTGAAAATGTGGAACTTGCTAAAAGATGGAGTAATGGAGGGCTCTGGCATTGATACACATCAGGGAAAGTTAGCTAAATCATTGAGAGGCAACACATCTGTTGGTGGGTGGAGACTCACAAGGAGCATAAATTCTGGCATACAGCCTTTGAACTAAATGTTCTGTACCTGTGTTGGTCAAATTCCTGGAACTTCCTATCCAAGATCACGCACACACACATGGAGGAGTCTCTACAACCACAAAGTCTTACAGCAAATAAGAACTGACAATAAACATTGGCGTGATAAGTAATGCCTACACCCTGGAAGTGAATATAAAAATGGGTAACTCTGGCAAATGTCCCCAACTTTAAGCAGAAAAGTTGAATGACAAAAAAAAAGGAGCAAGTTTAATGTCACAATGTTCAATAAAGGAAGTAAAATATTCCTGTTGTCATCCAAGCAGTAACACATGATGAACTGGTGTCAGCTCTCGGGAATTTCAATTGGTCTAGTATTAATAATCAAAATATTAATACATAGAAGCAAACTATTAACTGTTTTCTTTCTGTCTCTACACAGATACTGCCAGACTTATTGAATATTTCCAGTATTTCCCATTTATATAACCATGCGTTTCTGGACTGAGTTCAGTCTTTGAAAATTGTTGCAAATGTGAAGATGCAGTGACTTTAAGAGGTTGTTTATTCCTGTTTTTTTTTTAAGAGAGGTTATAAGGCAAAGGTACCAATCACTAAGTGAACAGCTTGGGTGGGCTTGGTTTTTTTTAAAAAAAACAGTCTGAATGGGTGCCGTCAGCTCTCACAGATCAAGATCTCTGGGCTTTTACAGTTAACTTTAAGCAGAATCTTTTGGGGTCTCAACAGCATTGGGAGCTTCAGTGAATGTCTCCTGGTTGCTACTCTCTCTGAATTTTCTCTGGATGTTTCTCTATCTTGCATGGGAGAACTGCATGAGAGAATCTGTGACTGAAATCTCCTTTTTGCCAAGGGGTGTGCTTGGGGGATGTTATTATATTGGAACAGTTAACTGGTAATAGGTACTGGATCTATTATTCTGTTAAGCTTCCAATAGAGCTAACTTATTCTAAGTTCCTTTTTCTTTGTTGTCTTTTAACTACAGTGTTTAAATAAATTGTGATTTTGCAACTAAATTGTGTTTTGCTTAACATGAGTAGTTTGATCAGTCACATTGCCTCTGAAACAGGAACTTCACATGTTTAAAATCAGAACAGGTTTGGGGCTAGACTACCTTCTTAAAATACTTTGAGGAGGTCTGGTCTGGTCTGGTCTGGTCCATAACATATATATCAGGAAGCCACAAACAATTGATAATAACAGCTCGCAATAAAAAAAAATCAGGAAACAGATTCCAAAGTGTTGAGGAAATTAAAAACTGAAATGTGCAGACAGTGTTGGATGGTAAATACAGAGGGTAAAGAGGGCATAGAGTTAGAGAATGTGAATGTTGTAATCCTAGAACACTCGAGTGAAGTAAAGATTATTGTGCCCAAGGTCTCGGTGTCAGATCTCTGCAAAAGTTATTCACGGTGTTTGATTTCCCTACCATCTCCCTGAATGTCCTCAAACTGACAGCTCTATTTTTGGGTAAATTCTACACAAGCTTCTAACCTGACTTTGATTGCAAAAACCCATCTCCACAAACTGATATAACTATCATAGAATCATAGATTCAGCACGGAAACAGACCCTTCATTCCAACTCGTCCATGCCGACCAGATAACTTAATCTAATTTAGGCCCATTTGCCAGCACTTGACCCATATCCCTCTAAACCCTTCCTATTCACATACTCATCCAGATGCCTTTTAAATGTTGTAATTGACCAGCCCCACCACATCCTCTGGCAGCTCATTCTATACACATACCACCCTCTGCGTGAAAAAGCTACCCCTTAGGTTAGAGAAAGTCAAATAATTTCAATACGACTTGAGCTTTCTCAATATTAAATTCTCACTTTGCCATGTTGTTTGAATTTTACTTTAAATCTGAAAACAACATGAACATTGGGATTATTTCTGTTGGACAAAGTGATATACCGATATTAATGGAAAGAGACAGTTCATCCTGTTTCAAATAAATGTTACTTTAGAGGTTTATTCAAACATAGCTGTTACTTTGGAATGGAATAACCCAGTTATAGGGCTGGCTGTATAAAGGTTTCGGATCAGGGAAAGCCTCATGCATTGTTGTAGCTATTTTCTAAGATGCTATTATATACTACTGGAGCAGATGGAACTTGCACCCAGACCTTCTGGTCCAGAGGTAGGGATAATATCAATGCACCAGAGGACCCCTGTGTTTTGTTTTATAATGTGGAGGTGCTGATGTGGCTGGGGGTGAATAAAGTCAGAAGTCACATGACACCAGATTATAGTCCAACAGGTTTATTTGAAATCAAAGCTATCGGAGCACTGCCCCTTCATCAGGAGGAACAGCATTCCAAAACTTATGATTTTAAATAAATCTGTTGGGGTGTAACCTGATGTTGTGTGACTTCTAACTTTGTTTTAAAAGATAATAGTTCTGAAGGGGTTAATGTTCATGTTCCATTGACTGCACCCAATCTACTAATTACACCCTTCATCTGTGCGTGAAGAGGAAGAATTTAGGGTGGTGGTGGTGTAGTGGTGAGCATAGCTGCCTTCCAAGCAATTGATCCGGGTTCAATTCCTGGCCATCGCAGTGTTGGGGTTTGTAAATAGCTTTTAAAAAAAGGAAACGCACTGGAATAAACTGAGGAAATAAATCTTTCATTCTGTGGGCGGCACGGTGGCACAGTGGTTAGCACTGCTGCCTCACAGTGTCAGAGACCCGGGTTCAATTCCCGCCTCAGATGACTGACTGTGTGGAGTTTGCACATTCTCCCCGTGTCTGCGTGGGGGTGCTCCGGTTTCCTCCCACACTCCAAAGATGTGCAGGTCAGGTGAATTGGCCATGCTAAATTGCCCGTAGTGTTAGGTAAGGGGTAAATGTAGGGGTATGGGTGGGTTGCGCTTCGGCGGGGCGGTGTGGACTTGTTAGGCCGAAGGGCCTGTTTCCACACTGTAAGTAATCTAATCTAAAAAATGGATCTGTACCAGCATCAAAAGGTCCCAGTCATTATACCTCACTGAATGGAATTGTACTTATTGCCATCATAATTATCTGAGGCCAGTGCCTGTTCTGTTGATCATCCACAGTGGCATATCTCCCACCACTGGCTCTAGACAAGGCAATGATTAAGGAGGATTGCTGGCACTGAATTAGCTCAAACAACCCTCATTGGGTACCATATCCTGGTAGAAATGGCAAATACCACAAAGTGCCAGGAGTGGTCACCTGGCAAAAGTGCCACATGCTGTTGATCTACATAAACAAGCGGACTAAATAATTCTAGAGAAATTTCTGATCATTTCTGAACAAATTTCAAATGTAGCTTCAAGAATACTCATGGGTGAACAATGCAGTGGTGTCGTCAAAAAACATCCTTTTACTTCTGATGTAACGGTCGGTAACTGTCTTTGATTTGCTGTGATACTTACCAAAGAGTCATTTCCTCTCAAATTATTTTATTCATAGAACAAAAATTACATTTCAGTTTGAACACTGTTGCTGGAAGCTATCTTAATTTCTTACATATTGAACTTGACTTGTGGCCATTATTGCAAAATGTAGCACTTCATTACTGCATCTGTTTATTAGCCCTGTCATGCTAAATGGACAAAAAGACATTACTGAGTTCATTATAACTTAAATAAACCTACTCTAGCAATAAAACTAAGGACATTACATTCTACTCTCGTTCTGTCCTACATTAATATTTAATAAATGTTACAGATTCTTCTAAAGTGCTTTATTGGTAGTGAATGCAGAAGAAGAGTGGAGGGCAGAATAAATTATGTCCTTGTTCTTTTTTTCCAAAGAAGTCAGAGATTAAATGTATGCTGGGAGAGGAAAATTAATTGTAGAATTAATTTTCTTCTACTTCACAAGCTTCTCCTTCCTCCACAATTCTATATTGTATTTATTTAAACACCTGCAGATTACCTATAGGAATGTAGGAAGAGGAGACCATTCAGCCACTTTATCCCATCCCAAATTTCAATTAGACCCTGGCTAACATGCATCTCAAATCCACTTAGTTATATTTATACCATGATCCATAACACCCTCATTTTAGACAAATCTACCAGCCTCATTTTTGAAACTTGACCTTTCTGTGCGAAAGTTCGAGATCAGCAGGAAGCTTTGTGGGAAGAAGACTTTCTGATAACACACTTGAACATCATTGAATGTTGGAGACCGGCTCAGTAAATCATCAGAAAGGATGATTTAAATATTGGTTACACAGAAGAACACTAACAGCTTGGGAAGCAAAAAGCCATCCTATATAACTCTTAGGTGTCAGTATCGTCTATTCTCCTATTCATTCATTTTAAGGCCACATTCACTGGGTCAAGAAGAATAGCGGGGATTTCACACAAACCTATAAAATTCTAACTGGATTGGGCCAGGTAAATACAGGAAGAATCTTCCTGATTACTGGGGAATCCAAAACCAGAAATCACATACAGGGTAACAGTTCAGGACTGAGATGAGGAGAAATTTCTTCAGCCTGAGAATGGTAAGCCATGGGATTCTCTGCCTCAGAAAGTGGTTTTTCAAGTGATATCTTCAAGAAGGAGTTAGATACAGTTCTTAGAACTAAAGGGATTAAAGAGTATGGGGGATAACACGGGAACGGGGACCTAGTTGGATGATCAGCCAGGATCATATTGAGGAGCAATTTCAAAGGCCGAATAACCTCCTTGTGCCCCTCTTTTCTATGTTTCTATGTTTCATTCAAACCTCTCACAAAATTGTCTTAAATTTGCCTTGTATTATCTTTTCTTAGTAGTGGAAACTTTTGAATATAATTCTGTAATACTAAAGGAACACAGCTACCAAAAACATTACAAAGTGAATACACGGTCACTTTCACTGCTTAAACACTGCTTTAATGTTGTGGTTCACTATTCACTTGATGCTTTTTTAGTCATTAGATGTATCCTCCAATTACTTGCTCGATAGAAAATTAATGGCCACTCATTTTAAAAGTTTTTCTTTCACACTGTATTAGAAATGACCATCTCAGTTTATTGGTCAGATACTTACTAGGTACCTGACCTTCCATGATAATGCTCCAATCTCCAATAAGTTTAACAATATTAATAAGTTTCTATTGCTACTATTGTTCAATGTTTAAATTAACGACAGATCAGAATATTTAATCCCGATTTCCTCTTGGAATGAAATTGGAGAAATTTGATTCTGCTGAGACTCTATCCTGACATAAGCTTGAAGATATTTTTAAAAACAATTTTTAATTGCAGGAATTATGATAGCCCCCATTATCCAGAAAGTGATATCTGAATGGAATCAAGATCAAGACGTGAAATTCACATGTTAGAATGAACACACAAAGCTGTTGCTCACCTTGGTCTTGGTAGGACCTGCTGCTTGGTAATTTCAGGACCAGAGAATGTGAGATTGTTGAGTGCGTGGGGAAGTATATTGTAGAGGTAAAGATATTGTAATCTTACCAGACCATGAAGGCTGCTCTCTCAATAGAGAAGAGAGAGATAACTGGTGGTAAATTAACCTGAGGATCACAATGCCTCAGGCAAGGGGTGAGGTAACATCTGCCAGAGCAGGAATTGAACCCACATTATTGGTGTCACGTGACATCACAAGCTGCTGTCCAACCAACTGAACTAATCACAGCTGAGCTCAAGATAGCCAATTGTGAACACTGCTGACACAAAACTCTGCTTCCGTGAATATTGTTTACTCCACTTGTTATACTTATATCTTCACTACTCCCTTTAAATGTCGAAGACCTGGTGGTATATTCCTTTTCAATGTGAATCAGATAATCAATGGTCTCGGCGTTTTGCTGATTCATTAAATATTCATGTGTGGTGACTTTGGAAATAGTAAAGCTCAATATCCAAGTGAGTTGCAATATGTATAAATTATACCATTATGAGACACACTCGTGATATCAGCATTGTGTTACAGCATTTGACCTGATTGCATAAATGTCTCAGACTCCATCTTAACTGCAACCACTAGATGCATGACACTCTGATTATAATATTCCATTCTTTGTGACTAAATTGTTAGCCAGGTACTGAGGCGCCTGTGACAGTAATATATGTATATACCAGGAGCTGTTATCAGTGTGTACTGAGGCTTTCAGGACCACATTACACAACTTCTTATGTCATGGGAGCTGGCTTAAGCATTGTCACCTCAGATACAAATATTCTACCAGTGGAAAAACACACACTAATCACAATCACCAATCTCAGAATCTATACACGGAGAAACTTTAAAACCCATCATATTGTATGAAAGGCAGCAAATATATTAAAAACCACCAGGATTCTCCTTTGTTTCTCAAAGTGCTACATTCCATTCATGATAGCTGGTGTTAAGATGTCAGTCACTTATTCAGAACTGTGTGTTTTTCACTCCTATTCTCTATTTCCAGTGATTAATGCAATTATATAAAATGCGAAGTAAAATTGACAATATAATCGCTCAGAATATAGAAGTGTTGCGATTGTAGCTGCCAAAACATTTATGGATGCATGTGACTGTCAGGGAATAAACACTTTGCATGAAGCAGTTCCTCCCTTCTCTCATTCTGATTGGATCTGGATGGAGGGATGGAGGTTGAGGGGATGGATGGCAATTAGTGATGAAATTGGTCTCCCCCAATTTCTTGGATTTAAACAGGGTCACAGTGAATCAGCAGCCCATTATACACTGGCGGTGAGCAAACATTTCTTCACCTGTCTGAATACATTTTTAAAGTTTAAGTTCATTTGTAAGAGTCACTGTCTGGTCCACTTAGAGCTGTCTGGGACTGGGCAAGCAACCACATTGCTATGGGGCTGGAGTTACATGTCGGTCAGACCAGGATTCTCAATTTATATCAGCTTGAGATTAATTAGACAAAGTAATCCACTGACATATGCCAGCACCTCCCCATCTCACCACATCAGTCTCACCACATCAGTCTATATATCTGTCTATACATTAAAGCAGCAACAATAATCAGAATGAAACATTCCAAGGTACATTGTAGAAACACTGTAAAATAAAGTATAACACTGAGCCATTTTAAAGTCCATCTTCAGGTGTATTTTTAGTGAAGGAGGCAACGTAAAATATATTGGGTGGTCAGCCCATCTCCCCTGGTCATTCCATGGTGGTCAGCCCATCTCCCCTGGTCATTCCCTGGTGGCCAGCCCATCTCCCCTGGTCATTCCCTGGTGGTCAGCCCATCTCCCCTGGTCATTCCCCAGTGGTCAGCTCATCTCCCCTGGTCATTCCCTGGTGGTCAGCCCATCTCCCCTGGTCATTCCCCAGTGGTCAGCCCATCTCCCCTGGTCATTCCCTGGTGGTCAGCCCATCTCCCCTGGTCATTCCCCAGTGGTCAGCTCATCTCCCCTGGTCATTCCCTGGTGGTCAGCCCATCTCCCCTGGTCATTCCTCAGTGGTCAGCCCATCTCCCCTGGTCATTCCCCAGTGGTCAGCCCATCTCCCCTGGTCATTCCCCAGTGGTCAGCCCATCTCCCCTGGTCATTCCCCAGTGGTCAGCTCATCTCCCCTGGTCATTCCCTGGTGGTCAGCCCATCTCCCCTGGTCATTCCCCAGTGGTCAGCTCATCTCCCCTGGTCATTCCCTGGTGGTCAGCCCATCTCCCCTGGTCATTCCCCAGTGGTCAGCCCATCTCCCCTGGTCATTCCCCAGTGGTCAGCTCATCTCCCCTGGTCATTCCCTGGTGGTCAGCCCATCTCCCCTGGTCATTCCTCAGTGGTCAGCCCATCTCCCCTGGTCATTCCCCAGTGGTCAGCCCATCTCCCCTGGTCATTCCCCAGTGGTCAGCCCATTTCCCCTGGCCAGTTTCCCTGGTGGTCAGCCCATTCCCTTGGCCAGTTTACAGGAAAGCTAGTCTCTTAACTGTTATGTTTTTTCAGGTTTGAAGTTTCATCTAGTGGCAAAGAAGTGTTGAAGGTCTTTAATATTTTTTGAGCTTATAATGAGTAATGATGGAAACACCAAGATGCTGTCAGTAGAAATAGAAGAGAAAGCCCTTCAGCCCATCGATCCTGTTCCAGTCAATAAGATCAGAGCACAGACCTGAAACACTGATGCTGTTCCTCAGTCCAAGGATGCTGCCAGACCTGCTGAGTTTCTCTAGCGCTTTCTGTTTTTGTTTGAAATATAATGTTTTGGAGTCACAGATTCAATGAAATCCTCTGTATGGTGTTGGTTACATAGTAAATTTTGTTTTGTAAAGGACCAATAGCACAGTTACTGCCTTTGCTGTTTGAATTCATGTATCACTGGACAATGGAGTGGTCCGGGAAAATTAACAAACAGTGAAATTCACAACAGATCTTGGAGGAACCTGTGTGGGAGAGTTCACAACACAGGAACAAATACGTGCATAATTTTTGATGTTTAGCTTTGCTGTAAGTCTACAGTAATGAGTAGAGTGGGTTCTTTCTTGATTATATGTTTTATTGAGATCTGTCTCTTGATTAAATTTTAAAAATGTAAACCATATGTACTACGTTATCCTTTTAGAGCAAGAAGACAACATTATTTTCTGTGTCTGTAGACTGTGAAGGAGCAAAGATAGCCTTTAGCAGAGTGATGTGGCGTTCCTGTCAGATGTGGGAGTTTAAAGAGACTTTCCATGTTATTGAGGTTTATGCTTGCAGGAAGTGCCTTTGGTTGCAAATCCCATCAGATCGCATGGATTAGTTAGAGCAGCCATTAGAGGCAATAAAGAATTTACTAAAGATTTTTAGATTAGATTAGATTAGATTAGATTACTTACAGTATGGAAACAGGCCCTTCGGCCCAACAAGTCCACACCGCCCCGCCGAAGCGTAACCCATCCATACCCCTACATCTACATCTACATCTACCCCTTACCTAACACTACGGGCAATTTAGCATGGCCAATTCACTTGACCTGCACATCTTTGGACTGTGGGAGGAAACCGGAGCACCCGGAGGAAACCCACGCAGACACGGGGAGAAAAGCTAGGGGGTATGATGGATGGCAGTTATAGGAAGAGAGAAATGCCATAGATACAGTCAGGTAGATGGTTAACTTCAGGAAAGATAGGAGAAGGAGGCAGGGAGTGTAGCAGTCTTTTGTGGCTATCCCTGTTTCAAATAAGTATGCTGTTTTGGGAAATGTAGTAAAACTAATGACTCTTAGGGGAATGTAGCATGAACAGCTAAGTTTCTGGTCCCCAGGCAGGCTCTAATGTAATGAGGGATTTGTCAGATTCCAAGGATCAATTGTGATGGGGACTCCCTCGTCAGAGGCACAGACAGACATTTCAGTGGCCAGCAGCAAAAGATCAGAATAGTGTGCTGCATCCCTGGTGCCAAGGTCAAGGGTGTCTCAGAGAGGGTGCAGAAACTTCTCAAAGGAGAGAGAGATGAACATTGTACATATTGGAAACAATGACATATGAAGGGAAAAGGATGAGATCTGAAGGGACAATATAGAAAGTTAGGCAGGAATTTAAAAAGGAGGTCCTCAAGAGTGCTAATATCTGGCTTACTCCCAGTATTATGAGCTAGTGAGGGAAGGGTAGGAGGATAGTGCAGATGAATGTATGGCTGAGGAGCTGGTACTTGAAGAAGGGGTCACATTTTTGGATCATTGGAATCTCTTCTGGGTTCGAAGTGACCTGTATAAGAAGGATGGATTGTACCTGAATTGGAAGGGGACTAATATACTGGCAGGGAGATTTGCTAGAGCTGTTCGGGAGGATTTAAACTAGTAAGGTGGGGGGACAGTGGGACCCAGGGAGATAGTGAGGAAAGAGATCAATCCAAGACTGGTACAGTTGGGAAAAGAATTAAGTCAAACAGTCAAGGGCAGGCAGGGACAAAGCAGAGAACAAGGTAGGACTAATAAATTAAACTGCATTTACTTCAATACAAGAGGCCTAACAGGGAAGGCAGATGAACTCAGGGCATGGTTAGGAACATGGGACTGGGATATCATAGCAATTACAGAAACATGGCTCAGGGATGGGCAGGACTGGCAGCTTAATGTGCCAGGATACAAATGCTACAGGAAGGATAGAAAGGGAGGCAAGCGAGGAGGGGGGTGGCATTTTTGATAAGGGATAGCATTACAGCTGGGCTGAGGGAGGATATGCCCAGAAATACATCCAGGGAAGTTATTTGTGTGGAACTGAGAAATAAGAAAGAGCTGATCAACTTAATGGAGTTGTATTATAGACCGCCTAATAGCGGGAAATTGAGAAACAAGTGTGTAAGGAGATCTCAGCTATCTCTAAGAATAATAGGGTGGTTATGGTAGGGGATTTTAACTTTCCAAACATAGACTGGGACTGCCATAGTGTTAAGGGTTTAGATGGAGAAGAATTTCTTAAATGTGTACAAGAAAACTTTCTGATTCAGTACGTGGATGCACCGACTAGAGAAGGTGCAAAACTTGACCTACTCTTGGGAAATAAGGCAGGGCAGGTGACTGAGGTTTCAGTGTTTTAAAATAGTGATGGAAAAGGATAGACCAGATCTAAAAGTTCTAAATTGGAGGAAATCTAATTTTGACACATTAGGCAAAAATTTCAAAAACTGATTGGGGGCAGTTGTTCGCAGTCAAGGGGATGGCTGGAACATGAGAAGCCACTAAAAGATAGTATATTCCAGTTAGGGTGAAAGGAAACGTTGGTAGGTGTAGGGAATGCTGGATAACTGAATACATTGAGGTTTTAGTTAAGAAAGAGAAGGAAGCATTTGTCAGGTACAGACAGGAGAGATCAAATTAATCCTTAGAAGAGTATAAAGGCAGGAGGAGTATACTTAAAAGGGAATTCAGGAGGACAAAAACGGGGACATGAGATAGCTTTGGCAAATAGAGTTCATGAGAATCCAAAGGGATTTCATAAATACGTTAAGGACAAAGGGTAACTAAGGAGAGAATAGGGATTCCTCAAAGATCAGCAAAGTGGCCTTTGTGTGGAGCTGCAGGAGATGGGGGAAATACTAAACAAGTATTTTGCATCGGTGTTTATTGTGGTAAAGGATATGGAAGACATAGAATATAGGGAAATAGATGGTAACATCTTGCAAATTATCCATTCTACTGAGGATGTACAGCTGGATGTCTTGAAACACATAAAGGTGGATAAATCCGCAATACCTGATCAAGTGTACCCTAGAGCTCTGTGGGAAGCTAGGAAAGTGATTACTGGGTCCCTTTCTGAGATATTTGTATCATCGATAGTCACAGGTGAGGTGCCGGAAGACTGGAGGTTGGCAAACGTAGTGCCACTGTTGAAGAAAATTGGTAAGGAAAAGCTATGGAACTATAGACATGTGAACCTGACATCAGTGATGGGGGCAAGTTGCTGGGGGAATCCTGATGGACAGAATTTACATGTATTTGGAAAGGCAAGGGCTGATCAGGGATAGTCAGCATGGCTTTGTGCATGAGAAATCATGTCTCATGAACTTGATTTAGTTTTTTTGAAGTAACAAAGAGGATTGACAAGGGCAGAGCAGTAGACGTGATATATGTGGAATTCGGTAAGGCGTTCAACAAGGTTAGCAAGGTTGGATCTTATGGAACACAGGGAGAACTAGCCATTTGGAACTGACTCAAAGGTAGAAGACAGAGAGTGGTGTTGGAGGGTTGTTTTCCAGACTGAAGGCCTGTGACCAGTGGAGCACCAGAAGGATTGGTGCTGGGTACACTGCTTTTTGTCATTTACATAAATGATTTGGATGTGAGCATAAGAGGTATAGTTAGGAAGTTTGCAGATGACACAAAAATTGGAGGTGTAATGGACAGAGAAGAAGGTTACCGCAGATTACAGTGGGATCTTGCTCAGATGGGCCAATGGGCTGAGGAGTGGCAGATGGAGTTTAATTTAAATAAATGGGGCTGCTGCATTTTGGAAAAGTAACTCTTAGTTGGACTTATACACTTAATGGTCCTGGGGAGTGTTGCTGAACAAAGAGACCTTGGAGTGCAGATTAATAGCTCCTTGAAAGTGGAGTTGCAGGTAGATAGGATAGAACATAGAACAGTACAGCACAGAACACGACCTTCAGCCCACGATGTTGTGCCGACCATTGATCCTCATGTATGCACCCTCAAATTTCTGTGACCATATGCATGTCCAGCAGTCTCTTAAATGTCCCCAATGACCTTGCTTCCACAACTGCTGCTGGCAACGCATTCCATGCTCTCACAACTCTCTGTGTAAAGAACCCCCCTCTGACATCCCCTCTATACTTTCCTCCAAACAGCTTAAAACTATGATCCCTCATGTTAGCCATTTCTGCCCTGGGATATAGTCTCTGGCTATCTATGCCTCTCATTATCTCTTATACCTCAATTAGGTCCCCTCTCCTCCTCCTTTTCTCCAATGAAAAAAGTCCGAGCTCACTCAACCTCTCTTCATAAGATAAGCCCTCCAGTCCAGGCAGCATCCTGGTAAACCTCCTCTGAACCCTCTCCAAAGCATCCACATCTTTCCTATAATAAGATGACCAGAACTGGATGCAGTATTCCAAATGCGGTCTAACCGAAGTTTTATACAGCTGCAAGATATCACGACTCTTGCAACCCTGTCCACTTGGGTGGCCATTTTAAGGGATCTATGTACCTGCACACCAAGATCCCTCTGATCCTCCACACTGCCAAGAATCCTATCCTTAATCCTGTACTCAGCTTTCAAATTCGACCTTCCAAAATGCATCACCTCGCATTTATCCAGGTTGAACTCCATCTGCCACCTCTCCGCCCATCTCTGCATCCTGTCAATGTCCCGCTGCAGCCTACAACAGCCCTCTATACTGTCAACGACACCTCCAACCTTTGTGTCATTTGCAAACTTGCTGACCCATCCTTCAATCCCCTCATCCAAGTCATTAATAAAAATTACAAACAGTAAAAGCCCAAGGACAGAGCCCTGTGGAACACCACTCACCACTGACTTCCAGGCAAAATACTTTCCTTCTACTATCACTCACTGTCTTCTGTTGGCCAGCCAATTCTGTATCCAGACAGCTAAGTTCCCCTGTATCCCATTCCTCCTGACCTTCTGAATGAGCCTACCATGGGGAACCTTATCAAATGCCTTGCTGAAGTCCATATACACCACATCCACAGCTCGATCCTCATCAACTTTTCTAGTCACATCCTCAAAGCACTCGATAAGGTTTGTGAGGCATGACCTGCCCCTCACAAAGCCGTGCTGACTGCATTTAATCAAGTCATGCTCTTCCAGATGATCATAAATCCTATCCCTCAGAATCCTTTCTAACACCTTGCAGATGACAGACGTGAGACTGACTGGTCTGTAATTGCCAGGGATTTCCCTATTTCCTTTCTTGAAGAGAGGAATTACATTTGCCTCTCTCCAGTCCTCAGGTACGACTCCAGTGGAGAGTGAGGATGAAAAGATCTTCGCAAGTGGCGAAGCAATCGCATTTCTCGTTTCCCAAAGCAGCTGAGGACAAATCTGGTCCGGGCCTGGCGACTTGTCAATCTTAATGTTTGACAAAATTTTCAGCACATCAGCTTCCTCTATTTCTATCCATTTCAGCATGCACAACTGCTCTTCAAAGATTTCATCACTACAAAGTTCATTGCTTTCGTAAAGACAAAAGCAAAAAACTCACTTAGGGCTTCCCCTACCTTCTCAGACTCCAAACACAAGTTCCCTATAATATCCCTGATCAGCCCTACTCTTTCTTTGACCATTCTCTTATTCCTCACATAAGTGTAAAATGCCTTTGTGTTCTCCCTAATCCGTTCTGCCAAGCCTTTCTCATGCCCCCTCCTGGCTCTCCTCAGTTCATTTTTGAGCTCCCTCCTCACCTGCCTGTAATCCTGTAGAGCTGAGCTTGACCCTAGCTTCCTCCACCTTATGTAAGCTACCTTCGTCCTTTTGACGAGAAGCTCCACCACTCTCGTCATCCAAGGTTCCTTTATCTTACCCCTTCTTGCCTGTCTCAGAGGGTCATATTTATTCATCACTCACAACAACTGTTCCTTAAACAGTCTCCACATGTCTATAGTGCCTTTACCATGGAACAATTGCTCCCAGTCCATGCTTCCTAACTCATGTCTAATCGTGTCATAGTTTCCTCTTCCCCAATTAAATATCCTCCCATTGTGCCTGCTTTTATCCTTCTCCATAGTTATGTAGAATGTGAGGCAGTTGTGGTCACTATCACCAAAATGCTCTCTCACCACAAAATCTGATACCTGCCCCGGCTTGTTTCCGAGCACCAAGTCTAGGATAGTCTCTCCCCTCGTCAGCCTGTCAACGTACTGAGTTAGGAAACCCTCCTGAACACACCTTACAAAAACAGCTCCTTCCAAACCATCTGCTCAAAGGAGGTTCCAATCAATATTGGGAAAGTTAAAGTCACCCATTACAACAACCCTACTACATTCACACTTTTCCAAAATCTGCCGACCAATGCTTTCTTCAATTTTCCTGCTGCTATTGGGGGGCCTGTAGTAAACCCCTAAAGAGGTGACTGCTCCCTTGCTGTTCCTAATTTCCACCCATACTGACTCAGTAGGCAGACTCTCCTCGACAATGGAAGCATCTGTAGCTGTGATACCCTCTCTGATTAGTAGTGCTACACCCCCTCCTCTTTTTCCCCCCTCCCTATTCTTTTTAAATGTTCTAAACCCTGGAACATCCAGCAACCATTCCTGCCCCTGAGAAACCCATGTCTTTGTTATGGCCACAACATTATAGCACCAGGTACTGATCCATGCTCTAAGTTTATCACTTTTATTTTTGATAATCCTTGCGTTAAAGCAAACACACTTTAACTGATCCTTTGGTTCTTTCCCAGGAAAGACCTTCCCACTGGCTGGTCTACCTCTTGCTACTGCCTCATCTGCATCAACTCTCACCTCCGGTATACAGCTCAGGTTCCCACCCCCCTGCCATACTAGTTTAAACCCTCTCGAACTACTCGAGCAAACCTTCCACCCAGGACATTGGTCCCCTTCCAGTTCAGATGCAACCCGTTCTTCTTGTACAGGTCCCATCTTCCCCAGAAGGCATCCCAATTATCTACATATCTGAAGCCCTCCCTTCTACACCAGCTGCGCAGCTACGTGTTAAACTGTGCCCGCTCCCTGTTCCTCACCTCGGTATCTCGTGCCACCAGTAGTATACCCGAGAACCATAAGACCATAAGACCATAAGACACAGGAGTGGAAGTAAGGCCATTCGGCCCATCGAGTCCACTCCGCCATTCAATCATGGCTGAAGGGCATTTCAACTCCACTTACCCGCATTCTCCCCGTAGCCATTAATTCCCCGAGACAACAAGAATTTATCAATCTCTGCCTTGAAGACATTTAGCGTCCCGGCCTCCACTGCACTCTGCGGCAATGAATTCCACAGGCCCACCACTCTCTGGCTGAAGAAATGTCTCCGCATTTCTGTTCTGAATTTACCCCCTCTAATTCTAAGGCTGTGTCCACGGTCCTAGTCTCCTCACCTAACGGAAACAATTTCCTAGCGTCCACCCTTTCCAAGCCATGTATTATCTTGTACGTCTCTATTAAGTCTCCTCTTAATCTTCTAAACTCCAATGAATACAATCCCAGGATCCTCAACCGTTCCTCATATGTTAGACCAACCATTCCAGGGATCATCCATGTGAATCTCCGCTGGACACGTTCCAGTGCCAGTATGTCCTTCCTGAGGTGTGGGGACCAAAACTGGACACAGTACTCCAAATGGGGCCTAACCAGAGCTTTATAAAGTCTCAGTAGCACATTGTTGCTTTTATATTCCAACCCTCTTGAGATAAGTGACAACATTGCGTTCGCTTTCTTAATCACGGACTCAACCTGCATGTTGACCTTTAGAGAATCCTCGACTAGCACTCCCAGATCCCTTTGTACTTTGGCTTTACGAATTTTCTCACCATTTAGAAAGTAGTCTGTGCTTTTATTCTTTTTGCCAAAGTGCAAGACCTCGTATTTTTTCATGTTGAATTCCATCAGCCATTTCCTGGACCACTCTCCCAAACTCTCTAGATCCTTCTGTAGCCTCCCCACTTCCTCAGTACTACCTGCCTCTCCACCTAACTTTGTATCATCTGCAAACTTCGCTAGAATGTCCCCAGTCCCTTCATCCAGATCATTAATATATAATGTGAACAGCTGTGGCCCCAACACTGAACCCTGCGGGACACCGCTCGTCACCGGTTGCCATTCCGAAAAAGAACCTTTTATCCCAACTCTCTGCCTTCTGTCAGACAGCCAATCCTCAATCCATCCCAGTAGCTCAGCTCGAACACCATGTGCCCTCACCTTTCTCAGCAGCTTCCCGTGTGGCACCTTATCAAAGGCCTTTTGAAGTCTACATAGACTACATCCACTGGGTTTCCCTGGTCTAACCTACTTGTCACCTCTTTAAAGAATACAACAGGTTTGTCAGGCATGACCTCCCCTTACTAAATCCATGTTGACTTGTTCTAATCTGACCCTGCTCTTCTAAGAATTTAGAAACCTCATCCTTAATGATGGATTCTAGAACTTTACCAACAACTGAGGTTAGGCTAATTGGCCTATAATTTTCCATCTTTTGTCTTGATCCTTTCTTGAACAAGGGGGTTACAACAGCGATCTTCCAATCATCCGGGACTTTCCCTAACGCCAGTGACTCTTGAAAGATCTCAACCAATGCCTCCACTATTTCCTCAGCCACCTCTCTCAGAACTCTAAGAACTCTCTCAGAACACTACTCTGTTCGTCCTGTTCTGCAGCTTCCACCCTAACTCCCTCAAATCACTTTTTATATCCTCGATCCTTTTTCTGGCTATATCATTGGTGCCAATCTGTAACACGATTTCTGGCTGTTCGCCCTCCCCTTTTAGAATCTTATACACCCGTTCGGAGACATCCCGGACCCTGGCACCAGGGAGGTAACATACCTTCCAGGAATCCCTATCCTGACCACAAAATCTCCTGTCAATTCCCCTAACTATTGAGTCCCCTACCACTAGCGCTTTTCTATTCTGCCCCCTTCCCTTCTGGGCCACAGTGTCAGGCTCAGTGCCAGAGAACTGACCACTATGGCTTTCCCCTGGTAGGTCATCCCCCCCAGCAGTATCCAAAACAATATACTTATTGCTGAGGGGAATGTCCACAGGAATCTCTGCACTGTCTGACTGTCCCCTTTCCTCCCCCTGACTGTAACCCATCTATCCTTGTCCTGAGCCTTAGGATAGTAAAGGATGAGTTTGGTATGCTTTCCTTTATTAGCCAGAGTATTGAGTACAGGAGTCGGGAAGGTCATGTTGCGGCTGTACAGGACATTGGTTAGGCCACTTTTGTGTGCAATTCTGGTCTCCCTCTTATTGGAAGGATGTTGTGAAACTTGAAAGAGTTCAGAAGAGATTTACCAGGATGTTGCCAGGGTTGGAGGATTTGAAATATAGGGAGAGGTTGAATAAGCTGGGGCTGTTTTCCCTGGAGGGTCAGAATCTGAGGGGTGACATTATAGAGGTTTATAAAATCATGAGGGGAATGTATAAGATAAATGGACAAAGTCTTTTCCCTGGGGTGGTGGAGTCCAGAACTAGAGGGCATTGATTTAGGATGAGAGGAGAAAGATATAAACACTTTTCACACAGAGGTTGATGTGTGTATGGAATGAGTTGCCAGAGGAAGTGGTGGAGGTTGGTAAAATTACAGCATTTAAAATGCATCTGGATGGGTATATGAATAGGAAGGGTTTAGAGGGATGTGGGCCAAGTGCTGGCATATGGGACTAGATTAGGTTAGGATATCTGATCAGCATAGACGAGTTGGACTGATGGGTCTGTGTCCCTGCTGTCCATCTTTATGACTCTATAACTGTGTGTGTGGAGTTTGCATGTTCTCCCTGTGTCTGTGTGGGTTTCCTCCATTTGCTCCCATAGTCCAAAAATGTGCAAGTAGGTTGATTGCCCATCATGTCCAGGAATGCCTCGGCTCTGTGGATTAGTCAGGGATCTGGGTTTCGGGTCGGGGAGGTGAGATTCTCTTCAGAGGGTCAGTGTGGATTCAATAGGCTGAATGGCCTGTGACCACGCTGTAGAGATCATGTGATTCTACAAGACTGAAGAATTCGGAGCTGAGGTCCATCATATGACCCTCTGAAATTGGCTTTCTGATTTAATCAAATGAAGACAGATTTTCTATCTCAGACAGACTCTCCTGCCCATTCCCATATTCTCAAGGCTTAGCCAACTTGTGCGCAATTGATGGAAACAGTTCCAACCACAACGAAAGGAATACAACTAAGCCTAAACTTATAGACAGCTAATTGTCTCAAACAGAACAATGCAAAGATAAGCAGAGGTTTGGGGGGACTGGGGATAATGTGGAATATTTAGACTGCAGATGATCGTATTGAAAGCCAGGGCAGGCTTGAGGGGCTGAACAGCATACACCTGCTCCTAATTCACATGGTCATATTATATCATATACACATTGGGTACAGTCTTATCCTGCACACTTCCCTCATCCCCCTTTCCGCCTCCAAGGGAGAGATAAAATGGAAAATATCCTTTTGAACTTTTTTCTGTCCAAAATCACAGGAAATCAGCTTGCATATTTAATTATTGATTAAATCCCTGCTGAGGAAAGGTATTTCCAATCACTTCAGACTGGGGTGTGTGTGTGTGTGTGTACGTGACAGGGGATGGCTGAGAGGGGTGGCTGAGGGATGAATGTGAGTGTTTGTAATTCTGACCATCACCTTTGCCACGTGTTCCAGCCCACTGACTCATTCACTTCCATCACTGCCCTGACCCCACCTTGTCCCCACCCCCATGCTGGGGTGGAAATATCCATAACTCAATCATCTCAAAACTTCCCAAATCATCCTTAATCGCTGTAGCTGCCACTTTTTAAAAAGTATTATTAATTCAGACAAATTTTGTTGCAAATCACTTTGGATTTCACACCCTAATTTCATCAGCTAAGTTAAAACAGATAGATTTAGCATCAGTTGGATTTTTTCCAATAGTCATTTTTTTCACATTTTCATTCTGTTACTCATGCCAAAGGTATCAAATGTAAAGAACATCTGAGTGGCAATCTAACTGTTATTATAAACTGAGGTGATGGGCAAGCTCTGGAGTGAAACCTGAAACCATATGTTTATTCTTTCTTTTTGGTTACTATGGTGATCAGTAACTAAATATATTCACAAGAAGCTGCCCATGTGCTAATAACAATATACAAATAAGTTTAATACCCACAAAAGAAAAACATGAACTGTATTACACTAACGAAGAGTTATTGGAACAATCTAATTCCAAACATCAGAAAAAAAGATTCATCCTTTTATCTCCCAACAATGCCCTTCGAGATACCAAACTCAATGAGGAGTCATGACAATCTCCACTTTAAATTTTCTCCTTTCTGAAAATTGCTGTGTAGTCACTCGAAGAAATTTTCTTCAGTTAATATCTCTTTTGAGATCCTTAAAACAAATTGCTAACTCAGCTCACTATTACTTAACATGGGGTCCCTAAATTTATATCTTCACATCCTTGAAGGAAATCTTTATTGCTGACAACTCCATAGATTTATACTTCTGGAGCTTTTGCCTCACTGGCCTTTAAACATCTCAGTACTTTCCCTCAGTCTTGACTGCTCGGAGATTGTAGATATCTGCACCTCTGTTTTATTGACCTCTTCCCTGCATGAACCTGCTCGTATCTCTTCTATCTCTCTCTCTCCCTCTTTTGCTCTCTCTCCAGTTATTGTAGATTTGGCAAATACCTCAACAATTATCACCTGGTCATTTATTTGAGATCACATCACTTCTCGACAATTTTCTTCAGATCTTAATATGCAAAATGACTTTCTGACCTCTTTTAAAACAAAGGCCAGATCTTGCCAAAACTGAATCACTAAAGTCTATTTTTCCTGCTCTTTGGAACCCAGTTCTGAAAAAATTGTAACTTATTATCCTTCATGACAACATTGCAAACACTTCCAACCTGACAATTTATGGGCTTCTCAAAAGTATAAATGCTGTGGCGTTGATTCAGAAGCCCCTGTATATCAACTTAGGATCAACTAAAATGGGAGTATAACTGGAGCAATGCTTCATAGATTAGGGAAAAATAGAAGCCTCCTGGTTCCAGTAGGTAAAATGGGCACACACTGTCAGTGACACAATATTAAACAAAGAACTGCTGTTGGTGAAGATCTTAAACCAAAAACAGAAATTGCTGCAGAAACTCAGCAGGTCTGGCAGCATCTTTGGGGAGAATTAAATTGAATAAGCATTATTGTCATAGAGTTAACATTTTGAGTACGGTGATCTTTCATCAGAACTGTCAGTGAGAAGTGTTTCCTCGCTCATATCATCCTTGAGTATTTCAACCCCTTCATTTGAAATTATTTGAAGGGATTTCTCAGTATTCTGCTACCTGCCCATGGGGAGATATCTTTCACATAGCAGAGTAGTTGGGTATGAAACGCACTGTCGAAGAGCATGGTGGAAGCATGTTCATTCGAGGCTTTTGAAAGATCATTACCTGAAAAGCAAGGCTCCAAGGAGTATGAAGGGGGTAATACAAAGTGAACAGCTCTTTTGGAGAGCCCAGTATGGACACAGTGGGCTAATGCCTTTTCCGGGATCATCACTTTGACTCTATTCTGCAGTGTCATGTGCAATGCAGTGATATGAGCTAAAGCATTGCAATATACCGAGAGCAAAGTGCCTTATTTGGGAAGCTCTTTGGCTGGATTTCCGCAGAAGTTTCGGGATGATTGAGTTATGGATATTTCCACCCCAGCATGGGGGTGGGGACAGGGTGGGGTCAGGGCTGAGGCAGTGATGGAAGTGAATGAGTCAGTGGGCTGGAACACGTGGCAAAGGTGATGGTCAGAATTACAAACCCTCAGCCACCCCTCTCAGCCATCCCCTGTCACATATACACACACACACACCCCAGTCTGAAGTGATTGGAAATCCACCATCATTTGTACAGTAGAAAAGAGGCCCTTCATCCATTAGGTCTGTACTATCACCATCTGCACAAGCCCCATTTACATGCACCATGCCCATAGCCTTGAATGTTGGAACAGTTTAAGTAGCTTATAGGAATTTAGATACAGTGTAATGTGGGATAAGTATGAGATTTTCGACTTTGGTAGCAAAGTGGCAGATTAGTAATTGAATGGCTGCAATTGAGAGAGGGGAATGTTCAATGAGACCTGGGTGTCCTTATGCACTAATCACTGAAACAAAGCCTATTAACTTCACCGTAGCTCAATGGCTACCACTGCTGCCTCACTGTGCCTGGGACCTGGGTTCAATCTCAGCCTTGGGTGACTGTTTAGATGAGACTACAGTATGGATACAGGCCATTTGGCCCAACAAGTCCACATGGACCCTCCAAAGAGTAACCCACCCAGACCCATTCCCCTTCCCTATATTTACCCCTGACTAATGCACCTAACACTATGGGCAATTTAGCATGGCCAATTCACCTGACATGCACATCTTCGGATTGTGGGAGGAAACCAGAACACCCAGAGAAAACCCGCGCAAACACGGGAAGAATGTGCAAAGTCCACACAGACAGTTGCCTGAGGCAGGAATCGAACCCGGTTCCTTGGTGCTGGGAGGCAGCAGTGCTAACCACTGAGCCACTGTGCCGCCCACATGCCATCCCGACTGTCTGTGTGGATTCTTGCAAATACGTAGCTCAGGTTGAGGTTCTGGATGTAGGTTTGCTCGCTGAGCAGGAAGGTTTCTTTTCAGACTTTTCGTCACCATACTCGGTAACATCTTCAGTGAACCTCCGGACAAAATGTGGATTCTCCCCGTGTCTGTGTGGGTTTCTCCGGTGCTCCACTTTCCTCTTACAGCCCAAAGATATGCAGGTTAGGTGAATTGGCCATGCCAAATTAGTCCAAGAGTGTGGTGCTGAAAAGGCACAGCAGGTCAGGTAGCATCTGAGCAGCAAGAAAATCAATGTTTCAGACAAAAGTCCTTCAGCTGAATTGTGGCTGTAAGCCGAGAGGGTGGAGAGATAAACGGGAGAGGGGTGGGGGTGGGGGGAAAGGTAGCTCAGAGTGTGATAGGTAGATGGAGGTGGGAGTAATGGTGCTGGTCGGAGAGAAGGATGGAGCAGATAGGTAGGAAGGAAGATGGACAGGTAAGACAGGTCATGAGGGCAGTGCCAAGTTGCAATGTTGGAACTGGGGTAAGGTGGAGGGAGGGGGAATGAGGAAACTGGTGAAGTCCACATTGATCCCGTGGTGTTGGAGGGTCTTGAGATGAAAGATGAGGTGTTCTTCCTCCAGGTATCAGATGGTTAGGGAATGGTGATGGAAGAGGCCCAGGACCTGCATGGCCTTGGTGGAGTGGGAGGGGGAGTTGACGTGTTTGGCCATGGGGTGGTGGGGTTGGTTGGTGCGGGTGTCCTAGAGATGTTCTCTGAAGCACTCTGCAAGTTGGCATCCTGTCTCCCCAATGTAGAGAAGGCCGCATCGGGAGCAACAAATACAGTTAATAGTGTGTGTAGAAGTGCAGGTAAAACTTCGATGGATGTGGAAGGCTCCTTTGGGACCTTGGATGGTGGAGGGGTAGGTGTAGGCGCAGGCTTTGCAATTCCTGCGGTGGCAGGAGAAGGTGCCAGGAAGGGAAGGTGGGTAGTTGGAGGGGGGGAGGCGTGATAGTCGCAGAGGGAATGGTCTTTACGGAAAGCGGAACGGGATGAGGAGGGAAATATATCCCTGGTGGTGGGGTCCATTTGCAGGTGGCAGAAATGGTGGAAGATGTTGCAATGTATATGGAGGTTGGTGGGATGAAAGGTGAGGATCAGGGGTGTTCTGCCCTTGTTGCGATTGGAAGGGTGGAGGTGTGGGAAGTGGATGAGATGCACTGGAGGGCATATCCACCATTGGGGAGGGAAATTGTGGTCTTTGAGGAAGGAGGCCATCTGATGTGTTCTGTGGTGGAACTGATCCTCTTGGGAGCTGATGCAGTGGAGGTGGAGGAATAAGAAATAAGGGATAGCATTTTTGCAGGAGGCAGGGTGGGAGGAGTTGTAATCCAGGTAGCTGTGGGAATTGGTGGGTTTGTAGAAAATGTCTGTGTTGAGTCATCATCCTCCGCCATTTCCACTACTTACAAGAGGACCCCACCACCAGGGATATATTTCCCTCCCCACCCCTATCTGCTTTCCGTAAAGACCATTCCCTCCATGACTCTCTCACTAGGTTCATGCACCCCCTATGTGAAATTACCTTGTTGTGTCCAGGGATATGCAGGCTAGATTGGAGAGTTATGTTAACTGTGGGATTATTGGCTTTTGAGTGGAATTCTCGTTGGATGGTCAGTGCAGCCTTAGTGGCCTGAATGGCCTCTTTTCTAGTGTCAGGATTCTATGAGGTGTAGCAGACAATAAAGAAGGTAAACTCTATATTGGCCTTCATAGTGAGAGAATTCAAGTAAGGTGCAGGGATGTGTTACTGCAATTGTACAGAGAGTTGTTGAGGCCTGGAGTATTGTGTGGAAGATGTTCTGGCTATAGAGGGAGTTAAGGATAGTTTACCAAATTGATGGTAGGACTGATATATGACTACAGACTGAGTTGGTTAGGATTGTATTCACTGAAGTTTAGAAGAATGTGGGAATTGGAGATCTCATTGGAACTTATAAAATCCTAACAGAATTAGACAGGGCAAGTGCAAGAATTCTATTTCCAATGGTGGGGAAATCCAGAACTAAGAGTCATAGTTTAAGGCGAAGAGTAAACCTTTTAGGAGTGATATGATTTGAAATCTCTTCACCCTGAGAGTGGTGAGCTGGTGTAATTCATTTCCTCAGAAAGTGGTTGAGGCCAAACATTATGTGTTTTCACAAAGGAGGTCGATATAGCTCTTGTGGCTACTACAGGAATTAGGATACTGAGCTCAGTGATCAGCCATGGTCACATTGGATGGGGAACAGGCTCAAGGAGTCAAATGGCCTACTCCTGCTCCTGTCCTCTATGTTTCTATGGGAACAGTTCCTTTCTATCCACCCTGTCTATGCTCCTCATTGTCTTATACACCTCCAAAAGGTTCCCCTTCAACCTCCTGTGTTCCAAAGAAAACAATCTGAGCTTGTCCAGACTCTCTGCATCTCTGAAATGCTCCATCCAAGGGAACATCCTGGTGAATCTCCTCTGCACTCCCTCCAGTGCAATCATATCCTTCCTAGATCAAAGGTGCACACAGTACTCCACACTGTGGCCTCACTAAAGTCCTCTACAGCTCTGATCTAACCTCTCTGCTGTTATAATCTATACCTCAACTGATAAAGGCAAGTGTCCTCTATGCCTTCTTAACTGCACTATTAACCTGCCCTGCCACCTTCAGGGGTCTATGGACAAGCAGCCCAAGATCCCTGTGTTCCTCTGAGCTTCTCAATGTCCTCCCTTATCTTGTTACTTCATTTCAAAGTACATCACCCCTTACTTCTCAGCATTACACCCTACATGGCATTAATCTTCCTATCTGACCAACCCATCTATATCCTCCTGTAACCTCAAACCTTCCAGCTCAATGTCAACTATTTAGCCAGTATTTGTGTCACCTGCAAACTTACATATCATCCCCACATCCCAACATCCCACAGTCTCAGCTACATCATTTATGAATATCACAACCAGTAAGGGACCAACCCTGATCCCTTTGATAGACAACTACAGACTGCCTCCAGTAACACAAGCAGCCTTCTGCACTACCCTTTGTCTCTTGTTACGAAGCCAATTTTGGATCCAATATTTCAGGGAGCTCCAAAGACTCATGACATTCTGTGATAAAACAATTCTCCATATCTCTGTCTTAAATTGGTGACGCTTTATTTTTAGACAGTGACCACCAGTTCTAGAATCTTCCACAAATGGAAGCATCTTTTCCATGCCAACCTTATCAAGGATCTCAACCTAACCTCAGAACTTTCAGGATCTGTCTATTTCCTCAGTAGAGGAAGATCACATTGGATGGGATGAGGAGAAAATATTGAAAGAATTCTATCTCCCATAGCAAACATAACCCTATATGTCATTTTTAATATGACAATTGTTTCAGAACAATTGCCTGTGCATGCATGTATTAACCATGTATTTCCTGTTGTCTTCTTCATTTCACTGCAGTCCTATGGCTTGTTCCTGAATTATGACTGATTAAATTTGAAAACATGTTCGAGCAAATGATTGATTTGGATTAAAACAAGCAGAGTGAGTCAGGAAGAGACAGAGCATGTAATACAGTTAATAGGGCAGGGACATCAGGGAACAACGAAAAACCAAAAAAAAACATTGTTTGGGGTGTGTGGAACATTTGTAGTTAACTGGATAAATTAATGTCAAATGGTAATCATTGGATTGTATCTAATAACTATTATGACATTATTACAGTTCTTTATTTTACTGAGTTCCTCATTCATGATTGCCATTTCAGTTTAAGTCTGGGTTCTTGGCTTCAGTGTAAGTGAGCTCCCTGCTTATGCACTAGTCATTCTTATATCATCCAACTGCACCCTTCTTTTCTCTCTGGGCACCAGTTTGTTTAATAATTACTCTGCTATCCAGTAGTTTCCAGTTACATGTAACCTCTGCCCTTTAAAAGTTCTGATTGTTGTTTGTAAGTGGTGAATAGTGGAAGATTATCTCCCATATGTTTACTCTGTTTCCAGCCGACTGCAGAGGATAATAAATGTTGGCAAGCTGGACTAGATATCAGGGTACAGTGAGATTTGCAACACTCTGCTATAGCAGCACATGAAAAAAAAATAATAATAGAAAGGCCAGCAGCTCTGAAGCGGAGACTATTGTTGGTTTGTGTTCTCGACTGTATAAAGTGTTTTTATTGTTAATAGATTTCTGCTGATCCTGCTCATTCTACAGCCTAGTGAGCAAAGCTAGAATCATCTGAAGCAGTAATGGAGGTGCTCTGTAATTAACCTATTGCAGTCAGTTTCCTTAAGTCTAAATTGCACAAAATTCTAGAAATCAGACAGGACCAATTCTGCATCCATTCAACATTTTCCTGTTTATCATTTATTAATAAGGTCACACTAATGTGAGCACATTTTGCACAGTTTCTTTGTTTTCTGATGTGGAAGATTGGTGTTTCATCAGCACAGCTTGCATTCTATAGTTCCAAAGACCGATGCCCTGTTGCCAAGGTCTATTGATCAATGATTTTCTGTAAGGGTCAGCTAAGAGTCAGCATTGTGGTTGACAAAAAATGTAAACTCTGATAATTGACCAGTTCTTTATTTTGCCTGTATTTGTTTGAACCGCCCTGTGTGTTTTGGTACTTTTTTTGGGCCAGTGCATGTCCAAGTCTCATGAAGAGGATTCACTGTCATAATCTCTTTGTACTTGTGTGCATTGGAGCAGGAAGAACAGAACAAACAGAGCCATTCCTGGAGGGGTTAAGCCTGACTTGAAGACAGAAGTGCACGTACTTACATCTGCCAGAAGAACAATCCTTGCACAGATTTGAATTCACAAGAGAAGCTGGGAGTGAACTGTTCAAACTACTCCAAAGCAAAGCACATGTTTGTCACTGCCAAGGTCAGGAAAATCTTTAACTCCTGAGCTTCTGGATCACTCACGAAAGGAAGTGACTGATGTTTGCTCATCAGGTTGGTCATGCTCAATGTAAGGTGGCTGTGCAATTTTCTCAAATGGCAAAATCACTGCAGGTCTGGGGGTGAATAAAATGCTCCAATATATAAGCAATTTGAAAACAAAAAAGGTTCTGTAGTTGCAGTGATGCTGTTCACATATACTGGATATCAGCACCATGAACCACCATGAGGGAAGGTTACTGCTGAGCTGAGGATCAATGGGGTTCTGGCTCTGGTGTGATGGATGAAAATCGCCTGGTAGTCCAACAAAGCAGCAGCTCAGGTCTTAGCTAAGATGTAATTTTTTGCAGTGTGTCCCTGCTCTTTATCCTAGCCCTCTCAAAATGAATGCAAAGATTATATTTGCCTTCCTAACGTCCAACTGAATCTGTATACACAAAGCCAATGGTCATAGGATCAGAGGTTTTGAAAGAGAAGGTAAATCTGGAAGAAGGTAAAGTGTTAGGAGAGTCTGATCCATGAAGGATTCAGCGCACAAAGGAGTTTAAAGCCTCTTTTTGTAAGAGAATCCAATTTAAGAAGCTAGTTAGTAACTGCACAAATGGAACTGAACCAATGGTCCCTGCTGATGCTAACAACATGTTGGTGACCTTCCCAGGAAGTGCAATCACTCCCTCACCCCCTTTCCCTCGTACTCTACACTAACCCTCTCCTTACAAGACCTACCTGAGGACACTATGGGGGGCGGAGGAGGGGGGGAGTGCAGTGGATGGGTTTGGGGGGGAAGGGGGGGATGTGACTCGCTGTTTCATGTTAATGTCTTCACTGGGAGAGAGCTGTCTGGGGACCAGACAAGTATCATGGCTGGCTATGAGCCTGTTAATTTTCATAAATCCTCAAATCCCACTGTTGAAGGCAGGTTAGAACTCCTTGTCGCCACAAATAGACTGTGAGAGATGTCAGGAGAATGGATGCAGCTAATCTAACTTTAACCTTAACACCTTCAGAACCATTATCTTCTACAACACCACCCCATCCACAGCCACCATCTCAATCTTTCCCCACCCATCAATACACTATCATTATCTCTGAACATAGAATATTCAAACTGAGGACTTGATAAAAAAGAAAAATGTTTTATTCCTTTGAGCTGACAGTCTTCACCTACTGTATCAGGGAGAAGATAATGTTGGAACTATTGATGTTGGGATTATAGTCATTGGAAAGCATTTGGTGCGTTTCAAGGACATTGTGCTTTCTGCTGTTGAAGTGGAGATTACCAATTTAATTTAAGCAGCTTCATACCTGCTGCAAATCATCCATATGTGGAAAATTAGCAAATTAGCATATTATTACATTTATAATGTGAAAAACAGTCACGCTTAGTTTGAGAATATAAACCTTTCTTCCAACCTCATTTTAAATTCCCATAACACTGCACAAATCCTCCTTCTGAAAGGTTATGTTAAGTGATTATTTTACTCCTTTGGACAACTCGATGCCATCACTCAATACATAACACAAAATACACTCCAACCATGGTGATGCACAGTAACCCCAGATTTCACGCTCACCATGAGTTTTAGACTGAACAGAATTACTGCACACTCACTAATGTAGCCAAAATGATTCCACTCAAAATCAGCATGTTTTCAGATCTTTCTCCAACTGTGGCTTTTTGAATCCCATTTAAAATGATATTCCCTTCTGTCTGTTTCAAGAATCAGTGGTATGTTGGTCAAAGCAAAATTAGTATTTGGAGATAAAACTGTGAGGAGATTTTGAAACAAATGACAAAACTTCAAACAAAGGGAGAAACATCTCGTGATTAATGAGCACTGTTTTCGAGAGGAAATAATGGAAATTCAGTCAAAATTGTAACCTGATACACAATTATGAGTATTACGATTAAATGTTATCTCATTAATGAGGAAGTATAGTGCCATCAATTCAAAAACAATGGACAACAAACTTGACACAAAATTAAATATGTGGAACATTAGAATGAATTTTTGCTGTGTATTTTTACATGTCATTTTCAATTGTATCAGAAGAGGATCTACAATGTAAATGGCATCTCCACGTTTTTGTCATTTGCTGGAGTACAGCATTAATCAGGGTTCTGTTGGGCTTGGATGCAATAGAAATTCACAGGTGAAAATACATAATTAATTTTACTAAGTAATTTCAACACAATAGATTTAGATTTCTAGTTTAATTCATTCATGGGTGTTGCCTGTGGAGGTGGGGTGGCCTGAATTGACTATGCTTAACATAATCAAATACTTTACTTATTCCCCCAACTCTGCAGAGTTTGCACTGGGATAATGGTGAATAAATTATCACTGTACCAATGGGAAATACATTTATGAAAACTCAGTGAGCTGGCTGTTCCTTAATAAGTTTATTCTGAACTGAGAAATATTTCATTCCAAACATTGGCCATGAAATTACAAGATGCCCAAATTTCGGGACTCACTCACCATCTGCGATATTGAGATTAAGCCATTTTATATCTGGTTCAATTTCTCTGTCAACAGGTGTCTGGCTTCTCAACACAAATATTTCTACCCTCTTCTAAAATAACTCTTCAGAGGCCGGTATCCTGTCACCAAGTCACCCTTTATTTACACGTGGAGAGGCCTTGACACTGACCCAGCTCCCTCAGAGTGAGCAGGATGTCTGACACTCCTGTTCTTATCAGGGCTCCTTGATTACATCAGATTGACAGCCCCAATCAGGGAACTCATATTCTATGAGGTCCAAGTGGTTGACCTTGTTACAATCACGACCTCTCTCCCTTGGAGTCTGAGGATATGTAGCTTTCCTGTAGCTTCTCCTGGGGTGTTTTAGCGCTGGATCAGGTTTCTCTAAATCTGCCACTGATACAGTTGGTGTGTAACACAATGGAGCTTGCCTTTGGCGCTCAGTGCATCTCAAAAAAAAATTCTCCTTTCCAAGCGGCTAAGATGTCAAGCCGGCAAGATCCACCATGACTGTCTCAGCTTCTGAGGTATCTTCAATGTTTGATGGAGAGGAGGATCTTATGCATTTTCAAACAGTCAGAAAGGTTCTCGAGGAGCTGGGCACACTTTGCTCCCCCATCATCTGCAAACGTGCAGCTTTCATATGGTCCATGCTCTTGTTCAGGGACCCCAACTTAATACATCACTGGACCTGACCTCACGGTGACCTTGCCTCTTACCCATGCAAGGCTGTTCCTGAGTTCCTACACCAAACTTCGTTCCCTGAAGTAAACTGTCTCTCTCACTTAGCAGAGTCTTGTGTCTGGCCTCGGGCATTCCTGATGCCATTCCGTCCTCTACCCCAGGACCAGGAAGATCAGATTAAAAAAAACATATGGATGAAAATGAAATAGTGTAGGTTAGATGGGCTTCAGATTGGTTCCACAGGTCGGTGCAACATCAAGGGCCGAAGGGCCTGTACTGCGCTGTAGCATTCTATGTTCTATGTTCTCCACATTAGCCACTCTGCATTTGCCAGAGGGGTGGTCCTATAATCAGATAGGGAGCAGGACAGTTTGGTATGTAGTGAAGCTGTAGGCTTTTCTTTAAGACTGCCTTCACAGTTTGGACTGCTCTTTCTGCCAGATCATTGGATGATGGATGGTAAGGAGCTGCCTTTATATGACGAATTCCATTCAACTTTAGGAAATACTCAAAGTCCCTGCTGATAAATTATGGCCCATTCTCTGTGACTAACACTTCCTGGAGTCTGTATATTATAAAAGATGTGTGTAATTTTTCTATCATTGTCCCAGTGTTTGACAAATGAACTCTCTGTATGTTCAGCCACTTTGAGTGGGCGTCCACAATGGCTCGGAACATTGAGCCCATGAAAGGACCTCCACAGTCAATGTGTAACCGAGTCCAGGGTTTACCCAGCTATTCCCGTGAATGTGGGGAGATGCTGGTGGTAATTCCAATCCTTGTTGGCACTCTGGGTACTGGGAGAAAGTGAGGACTGCAGATGCTGGGTACTGCCCCACCAACACAGCTAGACTGGCATCCAATCCAGGTCATCAGACATAAGTCCTTACCAACATCTTCATTTTAGAAACCCCTGGATGACCCCTGTGGAATTCAGCCAGTATCTAACAGTGACCTTTGCTTGAGAGAATCACATTTGATCCCCATAATAATATGCCACTCTCTGTGATCTATCGCCAGGTCCAAAAAGGTTTCAGCTCTGCTTGTGGTGGCCCATTGATCTCCCCCATTATCACCAGCTGTTTCAGTTTTGCCAGGACCAGATCGTATCCAAAGTTTGATACTGTCAGCTATAACTGGAAGCGTGTCCAGAAAATTTAAAACCGTGATGGACTGTCCCAGTGGTGGTACCACCGGGGTGTATCAATCAGAGGTGGCTCAATGCATCCACATTTGCTACTTTGCCCCCTTGGACGGTGTTCCAATTTGCAATTTTACTCAAATTGTAATTATGTTAGAGCCTACCACTGAATTCAGCCTGAAGCTATGGCAGCACTGCCTTGTCCTCTTTCAGTAGATCAAACAGAGTTTGTCATCCATTATTGTTACAAATTTACATCCATAAAGATATCAGTGGAACTTCCTGACTCCAAATATGACTGCCAAACCTTCCTTCTCTATCTGGGCATATTTGAGTTCTACATTAGCCAAAGTCCTGGATGCATACACTGTTGGGTGTTCCTTTCCATTGGGTCACCCACGAGCTATGCAACCCAGATGCTGTACTGGAAGGTAGCATCAACGCACCTCCGCCCTCAGACCCCACCCCTCCAACCGTAACAAGGACAGAACGCCCCTGGTGCTCACCTTCCACCCTATCAACCTTCGCATAAACCAAATCACCCGCCGATATTTCCGCCACCTCCAAAAAGACCCCACCACCAGGGACATATTTCCCTCCCCACCCCTTTCCACCTTCAGCAAAGACCGTTCCCTCCGTGACTACCTGGTCAGGTCTACACGCCCCCTACAACCCACCCTCCCATCGTGGCACCTTCCCCTGCCACCGCAGGAACTGCAAAACCTGCGCCCACACCTCCTCCCTCACCTCCATCCAAGGCCCTAAAGGAGCCTTCCACATCCATCAAAGTTTTACCTGCACATCCACCAATATCATTTATTGTATCCGTTGCTCCCGATGCGGTCTCCTCTACATTGGGGAGACTGGACGCCTCCTAGCAGAGTGCTTTAGGGAGCATCTCCAGGACACCCGCACCAATCAACCAAACCGCCCCGTGGCCCAACATTTCAACTCCCCCTCCCACTCTGCCGAGGACATGGAGGTCCTGGGCCTCCTTCACCGCCGCTCCCTCACCACCAGACGCCTGGAGGAAGAACGCCTCATCTTCCGCCTCGGAACACTTCAACCCCAGGGCATCAATGTGGACTTCAACAGTTTCCTCATTTCCCCTTCCCCCACCTCACCCCAGTTCCAAACTTCCAGCTCAGCACTGTCCCCATGACCTGTCCTACCTGCCGACCTTCTTTTCCACCTACCCACTCCACCCTCCCCCCCGCCCCCTACCTTTCACCTTCATCCCCTCCCCCACTCACCTATTGTACTCTATGCTACTTTCTCCCCACCCCCACCCTCCTCTCACTTATCTCTCCACACTTCAGGCTCTCTGCCTTTATTCCTGATGAATGGCTTTTGCCCGAAACGTCGATTTTACTGTTCCTCGGATGCTGCCTGAACTGCTGTGCTCTTCCACCATTAACCCAGAATATATTAATACTATATCTCACTTGGCATCATAGTTGGAATCACCTTCAAGGATAATAACTATTTCTCGCACTCCCTGAAAGTTGTGGTTTGGTTACGTGACCATTTCTAAGACTTACTCTAGAATTGATGCAAAGGTACCAAGATGGAGACCAGGTTATGGATGAACTTTCTGTAATAATTCACTTGCCCAAGGAAAGACCTAAACTCCGGGACAGATGTGGGAGCCGGGGTCCCTTTGGTTGCCCTCACTTCATCTTCCAATGGGTGTAACATGGCCTTGTTGATTCTGTAGCCCAAGTAAGTCACATTTTTCACTTCTAAGGGTATTCCTATCTGGGGGAAATATTAAGGGCTTTGTCCAATTCCTCGAAGTGCTCCTTATTGATCTTTCCTGTTATTAACACATAATCTAGACAAATGATGGCTTGGGGTACACCTTGTAAAATGTTCTCCATTATCTGCTGAAAAATTGCACTGGCTGATGGTATCCCAAATAGCAGTCTCGTATATTGGTACAAATCCTTATGGGTACTAATTGTAGCTTACGTCTGAGAATCCTCAGCTAACCACAATTCCAGGTACACATGGCTCACGTCTAGCTTCCTGAAGGGCAATCCCCCTGCCAGCTTTACATATAAATTCTTCATCTAAAGGATTGGGTAGTTGTCCAGCTGTGAGAAGGGTTGCCATTTGTTTAAAATCCCCACGAAGGCGAACTGATGCATTTGGGTTCACAGTTGGTCAGACTGGTGGTGCCCATTCTGCAAACTGGATTGGTTTGATGTTTTCTTCACTGTCCAGCCTCCCCGATTTCTGCCTCTACTTTTGCCCATAAGGCAAATGGCACTAGGCAGGCCTTGCAGAATCAGGGAATTGTTTCCCGGTCAACATGCAAGTTGGCCTTGGCTCCTTCCTGAAAAACTTCCAGACATTTAATTGGGATTTCACCCAGGCAATTATTTTCTAATCAAAAAATGTTGAGCCAATCCGGGTGAATCTTTCTTAACCAATGTCATTCCATCCAGCTTGGGCCCAAGTCTTTTACTACAATCAGTGGGAACTGAACCAGCTGCTTCTCATAAGAGACTGGAACTGAAGATATACCCTTAATCTGTGAAGCTTCCCCAGTGTAGGTTCTCAGTCTAGCCAAAGTCTTACACAAACTTAAGGGTTGGAGTCCAGAGGGAATTTAGTTAAAGACTGGTTCTGCAATCACTGATAGGCTACACAGGTATTGACCTCCATTTGAACCGGGTGACCACTTAATCAGATTGGCTTATTTTGATTGTAGGAGAAAGTGAGGACTGCAGATGCTGGAGATCAGAGCTGAAAATGTGTTGCTGGAAAAGCGCAGCAGGTCAGGCAGCATCAAAGGAGCAGGAGAATTGACATTTCGGGCATGAGCCCTTCTTCAGGAATGAGGAGAGTGTGCCAAGTAGGCTAAGATAAAAGGTAGGGAGGAGGGACTTGGGGGAGGGGCGTTGGAAATGCAATAGGTGGAAGGAGGTTAAGGTGAGGGTGATAAGGTGAGGGTGATAGACCGGAGTGGGGGTGGGGGCAGAGAGGTCAGGAAGAAGATTGCAGGTTAGAAAGGTGGTGCTGAGTTCATGGGTTGGGACTGAGACAAGGTGGGGGGGAGGGGAAATGAGGAAACTGGAGAAATCTGAGTTAATCCCTTATGGTTGGAGTGTTCCTAGGCGGAAGATGAGGCGCTCTTCCTCCAGGTGTCATGTTGCTATGGTCTGACGATGGAGGAGTCCAAGGACCTGCATGTCCTTGGTGGAGTGGGAGGGGGAGTTAAAGTGTTGAGCTACGGGGTGGTTGGGTTGGTTGGTCCGGGTGTCCCAGACGTGTTCTCTGAAACATTCCACAAGTAGGCGGATTGTCTCTGATTCTCTCTGATTTAGATGTTGCTAAACAATATAATTGTTCCAATGGCGATATGAGTGGGCTTTTCAGGGTATGCACTGTCCGGAATAATGGCTGATGAATTCTCTTACTCAATTCCACTCTCGTGGGAATCCTTTGCTGTCTCGAGTCTGCATACCAGCAGCAACGACAATGGCTTGCTGACTTGGATTCTGAAGAAAATATTAACTGTTTGACTGAGGCCTGGCTTTGTTTTCGGGTGTTTTTTTGGGCTGATCTAGAGTCCCTCTGTTCAAACTATGCCCTGAGTGAGGCTGTGTGATTGTCTTCACTCAAGTGGTGTTCCCCAGACTCAGTCGGACTAGTGAGGGCATCCACTTCCATCGGAGTACCTACCTTGCAACTCGTGTGCTCCACTTACTGCATTTTCTAATGATAAAGCCAGTTGTAGTGCCTGTTTGACATTCAGTTGGGCTTCATCTAGTAGGCACTTTTGTGTGGTCACATCAGTAATCCCACATACCAAATAATGTCGCACCTTCTCATTAAAAGTTAAACCAAAGTCATATTCCTCGACAAATCATTGAAAGCTAGTCAAAAACCAATATGAATTCCATGGTTCTTGAAGTGCCAAGCAAATCCAATCATGTCTCAGGGTGAAAGGCAGGGTGAACAAGATGGTGTAATCCAGGAATTCATAAGACTGTAAGACTATAAGACTTAGGAGCAGAAATGAGGCCATTTGGTCCATCGAGTCTGCTTTGCCGTTCAATCCCATTTTCCCAGAAGGTCCAGCCAGTGGTGAATACACCTACATATGTTAAGTGGGAGAAAGGAATGATGGGATGCCATTGAGGCATTGTCTACAGGTAATGAGATGAGATAGTGTGAGCAATCCCACTAAAGCTCATACAAACCCTCCATGAAATTAATCAAAATTGGCACCTAAGCAATTTGAGCCCATTGTGAATGCAGTTTATAATATAATTGTGCTTTCAGTATCAGCAAATATGCAATATGTCTTCAAAACTAGAGACCTGCTTCAGATGAATGTCCTAAAGGATGTTAATAATGAACATGTGGCATTTTTACCAATTATACCGAACGCCAATTTTAAATGTCGTCTCATTAGGTACAACGCGGATCACCAACAACATACATCAGCAACAGCCAGATAAGTGATGGTGAAATATGTGTCATAGATCTTTAATACATCAGAACAGGACTGAAAATGAATAGATTAAATCCACAAATTATAAATCAGTTGTCAGGGAAAATTGTAGAATTGAAAAGTAATGAAAGTAAATCATTCTAAATCATTCCTGCACTTGGTTTTTATCCAAGAGAGAATGTTATATAAGAACACCATAGTTGTGGTTTCCTGAAAAATAAATGATTTAAACCATTTGCAATGCTTTGCATGGTGATGCACAATTGAGAAGGAGTGGAATTCACACAGCCTCACTCAGGGCATAGGAGTGGGATTTCTAGCTCCCAAGAGAGTTCCTGATCTCTGGTTAACTTCCAGGACACTGAT